>NC_061509.1:140131078-140143648 GCF_022539505.1 Lolium rigidum | reverse complement strand
TTGCAGCGTGTCTTGATCTCCCTAAGAACGGGCCAGAAATGTGTTCTGCTGTTTAGTTGACGGAAATAGAAATCTTATAGCTTGAGAAGTTCCTATAACTAGCAAAATGTGCTTGATGGCGTGTATTTCACACGTTCGTTGGGCAACCCCAAGAGGAAGGTATGATGCGCACAGCAGCAAGTTTTCCCTCGTGAAAGAAACCAAGGTTTATCGAACCAGGAGGAGCCAAGAAGCACGTTGAAGGTTGATGGCGGCGGGATGTAGTGCGGCGCAACACCAGGGATTCCGGCGCCAACGTGGAACCCGCACAACACAACCAAAGTACTTTGCCCCAACGAAACGAGTGAGGTTGTCAATCTCACCGGCTTGTCTGTAACAAAGGATTAACCGTATTGTGTGGAAGATGATTGTTTGCAGAGAAAATAGTAAAACAAGTATTGCAGCAGATTTGTATTTCAAGTATTAAAGAATGGACCGGGGTCCACAGCTCACTAGAGGTGTCTCTCCCATAAGATAAAAGCATGTTGGGTGAACAAATTACAGTCGGGCAATTGACAAATAGAGAGGGCATAACAATGCACATACATGACATGATAAGTATAGTGAGATTTAATTGGGCATTACGACAAAGTACATAGACCGCCATCCAACCGCATCTATGCCTAAAAAGTCCACCTTCGAGTTATCATCCGAACCCCTCCAAGCATTAAGTTGCAAAGCAACAGACAATTGCATTAAGTATGGTGCGTAATGTAATCAACAACTACATCCTCGGACATAGCGCCAATGTTTTATCCCTAGTGGCAACAAGCACAACACAACCTTAGAACTTTTTGTCATCGTCCCAGGTGTCAATGCGGGCATGAAACCACTATCGAGCATAAATACTCCCTCTTGGAGTTAAAAGCAAAAAACTTGGCCGAGCCTCTACTAGTAACTGGAGAGCATGCAAGATCATAAACAACACATATGTAATAACTTGATAATTAACATGACATGGTATTCTCTATCCATCGGATCCCGACAAACACAACATATAGAATTACAGATAGATGATCTTGATCATGTTAGGCAGCTCATAAAATCCAACAATGAAGCACAATGAGGAGAAGACAACCATCTAGCTACTGCTATGGACCCATAGTCCAGGGGTGAACTACTCACTCATCACTCCGGAGGCGACCATGGCGGTGTAGAGTCCTCCGGGAGATGAACCCCTCTCCGGCGGGGTGCCGGAGGAGATCTCCGTAATCCCCCGAGATGGGATCGGCGGCGGCGGCGTCTCCGGAAGGTTTTCCGTATCGTGGTTTTTCCGCCTCGGGGTTTCGCAACGGAGGCTTTAAGTAGGCGGAAGGGCGGAGTCGGGGGCCGGACGAGGGGGCCACACCATAGGGCGGCGCGGCCCCCTAGGCCGCGCCGCCACGTGGTGTCGCCACCTCGTGGCCCCACTTCGTATGTTCTTCGGTCTTCCGGAAGCTCCGTGGAAAAATAGGCCCCCGGGTCTTCGTTTCGTCCAATTCCGAGAATATTTCGTTACTAGGATTTCGAAACCAAAAACAGCAGAAAACGAGAACCGGCACTTCGGCATCTTGTTAATAGGTTAGTTCCAGAAAATGCACGAATATGACATAAAGTGTGCATAAAACATGTAGGTATCATCAATAATATGGCATAGAACATAAGAAATTATCGATACGTCGGAGACGTATCAGGCAGCATGGTGCTTACCGGAGAAACCCTCGAGACGAAGGAGTTGGCGATGCGCCGAGATTGGTTGTGTTGAACGTTGGTTGTTGTTTATTCCATAAACCCTAGGTACATATTTATAGTCCAGGGGACTTTCTAATTGAGGCGTGCACCAAACCGTGCACGGGCAAAACTCTAACTCCTAAACTAAGATGCGATCTAATATGTTACAGATACACGGGCAATTTAGCCCAACTTGGTATAAAAGGCCGATTCACATATTTCTTCTATGTATATTCTTCAAATCCATCTTCAATCGCGGCCCACCTCTGACTTGGTCAAATTCTGGTGATAACACTTTCACGGTCGGTTTATCTGTGTCCACACCATCATTGTTATTAGAAGGAAATGTATCAAGAACATAATGACCAGTAGCTAAAGGATTTTCAAACTCCTCCTCCCTAAGCTTAGAGCTTTCTATATCATTATGGGAGGAAGCATGGATAGTACTGACACTATGGCAATTATTATCATCATTTTCAGAATTAGTTTCCCAGAGATTTGTAATATCAAAAGTAGTGTGCTCATTCAAATCATGATCGCTAATGTATGTAAAGGGCATAGGAAGATCATCGTATTCAGATTCATTGTCACAATAATCATTAGGAGCAACATACTTACGGTTACCTAGCGTTATCTCATTCACGCGGGATACGCCGTTACCTCTTTCTTTTTATTCTCCTTCTTCTTCTTCTTCTTCTTCTTCGTTCCCTTCTTCTTCTTCTTCTCTTCCTTCTCCTCGTTCCCTTCTTTAGGAGGAAGAGGCTTGAAGGGTGGCTTGTCCGCATAACCTGATTTACTTTCAGAAACAATAGAAGAAACTTGGGAGGATCCCTCCTTTTCATTAATTAGTTGAAAACACACAACGGTCCTATCATATTTTGGCAAGGTGTCATCTTCTAAAATATTTTGTATGTAAGTATTTGTATGGCTATTATCAATGCAATAAGAAAAACACCCATGAAGGACATCATCAATATCAAGATCACTCATATGTAACAAAGAGATTTTTCTCGACAGTTCTTCACACCCCAAAAATAAAGTAAGTTCATCATGCTGATTAGGAGTAATTTCATTATCACAATACAAATTTGCAGCACTCATTGGGTTCAAATTATCATTGGAGGAGCATTGAAAATTAAAATGACCCACTTCATGGCAAACTTCACAAATAAAAGGATAGAGGGCACAAACTTCTTTACCAAGATCATCTAGAGCCCTAAACCACTTTCTAGTTTTTCCATTAGCATGATGGATACAATATTCATCTTTGATTTGATTAATTCCACAAGGTCTATGTATTCCACAAAAATTAACATGCTTATAGGAAATAACATTCTTAGGAGTTTGAGCATGCTCATTACAATAATTAACAACAATTTCATTCTTCATGCAAGCCTCTTTAAAAGGTTCATGATACTTATCAAAATTCTTTTTAGGCAATTCAAAATGAGAAGCAAAGGCTTTATAAAGATTTGCAGCAACTTGAGAGTCAAGACCATAAGTAGCACTCATATTTTGAAATTTATCGGTATCCATAAAAGTTTCAATGCATTCATAATCATAATTTATACCGACTCTTTACCTTTGTCGTTCTCCCAATCTTCAGCGTTCTCCTTAATCCGATCAAGAAGGTCCCTTTTAAACTCTTCTTTGTTGCGCGTGAATGATCCAGAACAAGTAGCATCCAGCAAGGTCTTATCTTGAAAAGAAAGTCTTGCATAGAAATTATCAATGATGATATTACTTGGAAGCTCATGATTGGGGCATTTGAGCATTAAAGACTTCAATCTCTCCCATGCTTGGGCAATACTCTCTCCATCATGAGGCCAGAAATTATATATTCGGTTTCGGTCTTTGTGAATTTCACTTGGAGGATAGAATTTAGAATAAAATAGAGGCACAATATCCTTCCAATCAAGAAAATGCTCATCCTTCAGCAGTTTATGCCAATGCCCGCTTTACCAGACAACGACATAGAGAATAATTTCTTCTTCACTTCATCCATAGAGATACCTGCACACTTGAATAACCCACATAATTCATGCAAAAACAGTAAATGATCTCCAGGATGCACAATTCCATCCCCTTCATAGCGGTTATCCATAACACGTTCAATAATTTTCATAGGTATTTTATATGGAATACTTTCAGTAGGTGCATTTAAAATATCACAAGCATCATTAGAGTTATCGCATATGGGAGATAAAGTATTATCGAGCAAATTTTCTCCCTAAAGATGGGAAGCTAAAAGATCACAAAAACTAGCTTCCCCAAGCTTAGACTTCTCCATAGCATTAGCAGTAATTGCATTCATACTAATAACATCGCTACTAGCATGCGAATAAGGTTCCATTGGTTTTTTAATGTTCGCACCAAACAATTCTAAATCAGGAAAAATATTAAAAAGGTCACCAATTTTTTTGTTGTTTTCCATTATGCCTAACTAGTGTAAACAAGAAACAAAAAGATGCAATTGCAGGATCTAAAGGAAATAGCTTCGAGCACAAACACAATGGCGCCAGAAAAGTACTGTTACCTGGAACCGGAGTATGAGTGCCTTTTACCTTTCCTCCCCGGCAACGGCGCCAGAAAAGTGCTTGATGTCTACGGGAGCTTCTATTCTTGTAGACAGTGTTGGGCCTCCAAGAGCAGAGGTTTGTAGAACAGCAGCAAGTTTCCCTTAAGTGAATCACCCAAGGTTTATCGAACTCGGGAGGAAGAGGTCAAAGATATCCCTCTCAAGCAACCCCGCAACCACAAAGCAAGAAGTCTCTTGTGTCCCCAACACACCTAATACACTTGTCGGATGTATAGGTGCACTAGTTCGGCGAAGAGATAGTGAAATACAAGTAATATGGATGGATATGAGTGGTAATAGTAATCTGAATGAAATATGGCAGCGAGTAAACATGTAACAAAACAAGTAAACAAACGGAGATTCGATGCTTGGAAGCAAGGCCTAGGGATCCTGCTTTCACTAGTGGACACTCTCAACAATGATCACATAATAGGACTACTCTACACCCTCTTGTTGGATGATGAACACCACTAATTGTGTAGGATTACATGAACCCTCAATGCCGGAGTTAACAAGCTCCACAATATTCAATGTTCATATTTAAATAACCTTAGAGTGTAAGATAGATCAACACAATTACACCAAGAACTAACATAGCATGCACACTCTGTCACCGTCATACCATGAAGGAGGCATAGATCATATCAATACTATCATAGCAATAGTTAACTTCATAATCCACAAGAGATTACAATCATAGCCTACGCCAAGTACTAACACGGATGCACACACCGTCACCATTACACCGTGCAGGAGGAATAAAACTACTTTAATAACATCACTAGAGTAGCACATAGATGATATTCAACTAGATCACATAAAGAGAGAGATGAACCACATAGCTAAAGCGGAGCCCTCGGCCCCGGGGGTAGATTACTCCCTCCTCATCGTGGAGGCAGCGATGGCGGTGAAGACGGCGGTGGAGACAGCGGTGGAGATGGCTCCGGGGGCAATTCCCCATCCGGCAGGGTGCCGGAACAGAGAGTTCTGTCCCCCGAATTGGAATTTCGCGATGGTGGCGGCTCTGGATGGTTTTCTCTGTTTCCGTCCTTTCTATCGATGTTTTTAGGTCAGAGACGATCTTATAGGCCGAGAATCGGAGTCGGAGGGGCCACGGGGTGGTGCCACCATAGGGGGGCGCCCCCTCCCCTTGGGCCGCGCCGCCCTGTGGGGTGGGGCCCACTGGCACCCCTCTGACTCTTCTCCGGTGCTCCGGAAGCTTCCGGGAATTATAAGCCCTTCGGTCTTGATTTCGTCCGATTCCGAAAATATTTCTTTACTAGGTTTTCTGAAACCAAAAACAGCAGAAAACATCAACTGGCCTTTCGACATCTCGTCAATAGGTTAGTTCCTAAAAACGCATAAAAATGATATAAAGTGTGAACAAAACATGTTGGTATTGTCATAAAACAAGCATGGAACATCAGAAATTATAGATACGTTGGAGACGTATCAGCCATCTCCACCGCTGCACCTCGTCACCGCTGTAACAATTAGGGTTGGATCTTGATTGTTTGATAGGGGAAACTCTCCCGGTATTGATTTCTACTTGTTATTGATGCTATTGAGTGAAACCATTGAACCAAGGTTTATGTTCAGATTGTTATTCATCATCATATCACCTCTGATCATGTTCCATATGATGTCTCGTGAGTAGTTCGTTTAGTTCTTGAGGACATGGGTGAAGTCTAAATGTTAGTAGTGAATTATGTTGGTTAGTATTCAATGTTATGATATTTAAGTTGTGGTGTTATTCATCTAGTGGTGTCATGTGAACGTCGACTACATGATACTTCACCAATTATGGGCCTAGGGGAATACATCTTGTATTCGTTTGCTAATTGCGGGGTTGCCGGAGTGACAGAAACCTGAACCCCCGTTGGTATATCGATGCAGGAGGGATAACATGATCTCAGAGTTTAAGGTTGTGGTTAGATTTATCTTAATTACTTTCTTGTATTTGCGGATGCTTGCAAGGGGTATAATCACAAGTATGTATTAGTCCTAGGAAGGGCGGTGCATTAGCATAGGTTCACTCACACAACACTTATCAAAAAAATGAAGATTAATCAGCTATATGAAGCGAAAGCACTAGACTAAATTCCCGTGTGTCCTCAAGAACGTTTGGTCATTATAAGTAAACAAACCGGCTTGTCCTTTGTGCTAAAAAGGATTGGGCCACTCGCTGCAATTATTACTCTCGCATTTTACTTACTTGTACTTTATTCATCTGCTATATTAAAACCCCCGAATACTTGTCTGTGAGCATTTACAGTGAATCCTTCATCGAAACTGCTTGTCAACACCTTCTGCTCCTCGTTGGGTTCGACACTCTTATTTATCGAAAGTACTACGATACACCCCCTATAGTTGTTGGTCATCATTACTCTTGGAGGGAGACCTCCTAGTTGGCTTGGCGGTTGGTACTCCGGTGATCTCTTCAAGGAAGATTGTGAAGAGGCCCGGGCTTCTCCTTCGTGGAGCTTGTGAAGTGGTTTTGGAGATTGCCATCTCCGGAGTGGAGGAAAAGCTAACCATAAGGAAAGGACCATTATCCTTCGTGGGTTTGGCTCGGAGAATAGGGTGAGCCTTTGTGGCGTTGGGGAATCCTTCGTGGGACCTCCACCCCTCCAAACGTGACGTACCTTCTTGCAAAGGAAGGGAACACGGGAATACATCCTCGTCTCCGCGTGCCTCGGTTATTTCTATACCCGAGCTTACTTTCCTTGTGATAGCCATCGTGCTTGAAGTACATATATCTTGCTATCACTTGTGATACATATATCTTGTGCCTATCTTGCTTAGATCTAGTTGCTATTGTTGCACTTAGTTGAGCCTAGCATATTTAGGGTTTGCGCTTGTAAACTAAACGTTAGTTTAATTTCGCATTCTTATAAGCCAAATCCGTAAGTGTTTTTAAACGCCTATTCACCCCCTTCTAGGCGACATCTCGTCCTTTCAGGAGTGAAGAGCAGAGATTTTGTGGGCGATTCGTGGGTAGGAGGCGAGCCCAGGGGTGTGAAGAGAAGCAAGTGGGATTTCTGGTACATTGCCATGTGGAACCCACGTGTATGTATCCAACGTGACGCATGTGCTTGCGCCCTCAAGACGGTCCCTATGGTCGGGGTCGGTGTGGCAATGTCGGGCATAATTTTAGGCCATGCCTAGTGCCAACAGCGATTTGGCGGCGCTGGTGTGAGCCTATTTTTGAGAGACGCCCTAAAGAAGATAGTGCATCTTGCATCTTTGCATACCAATAACAATTTAAAGGCATGGATTTATAGCCCTACCATGAGGTATTTAGGGCATCTTCAGCGGCCCGACGCAAATGGACCAAAAGTGTCTTAGCGTCACCGCGGTAAAAAAAATGGGTCTGCCCCAAGGCCAGCAGCCCAACGCAAACTAGCCGGTGTGTCCACGCCGACGCATTCACGACCCAATTTGGGCCGGGAATGCATCATCGCGGGCACATCGCCGATGCACCGAGCGTATGCGCTCTCCAAACTCGGGCCTGCCTAGCTGTGGGAGCGAGGCCTGAGTCGCTTCCTTTCTGACGCGGCCGCATTGCTGACCACTTGCATCCCTACTTGTTGTGGTGCATTCAATGGGCACGCTTGTTGGGATAGCGCACCGCCATTAATGGCACGTGCCTGGAAAGTAGTGCAAGCATTCATAGAGATTGTGTCCCGTCCCTCTTTAAGGGCATCGGCCTTTGCCCTGTGACGAGTGCATTTTTGAAGCATATTTCTTAATGATTTTGCACTAGTAGTGATAGGATTTTGGCATTTTATTGCGCACACTTGCACATTTTTGTGTTAGTTTCAACAAGATCCCCGGATAGAAGGACATAATGGACACAATCAATGTATTAGTCGTTTGCTGGATGAAAATATGATGATTGAAGGCCATTTAAAGCAATAAAGCTATTTGCCTTATCACGTGGTAAAACCTCACTAAGAAAACAGTAAAAATGAAGCAATCATAGAGTTACCATTGGTATGTGCAGAGCTTGCACGTATGGTGTGGCCATACAACCCTCCACCGTCTTCGTCTCTTCAAATAATTTCACCCCGTGCAAACAGATCACAGATCCAACATGGAGGGGATATGGGGGGGGGACTAGCAGAACGGCGCCGATCCTCTTCACTATTCAGATCCAAGGAGGCTTGGGCATCATCTTCATTACCATCAGCTGCACCAACACCATCATCACCCTCGTCATCCCCATCTTGTTGTATTTCTTATATTTTGGTGTATATTTGAACAATAATTCATTCCCCTTATGTATTTGATCAATTTCATTACTATGATAATGTCTCGTACCTTTATGTTTGAGTAGATTACTTTGTTCTTGGGAATATGGTGAAACCCTAGTTACGGATCATAATGGAAATAAATATTTTTTATTCATTTTTTATCAAGAACTCATTCATTTATCTTTGTGTATTAATTGCGTCTCTTGATATTTTATGAAGTCGACCATGCAATATTTGACTCTACGGACAAGAGAGGGGATTACCCTTTGACACATGGTATAGAGGAGTGATGGCGTGTATTTCACACGTTCGTTGGGAACCCCAAGAGGAAGGTATGATGCGCACAGCAGCAAGTTTTCCCTCAGAAAGAAACCAAGGTTTATCGAACCAGGAGGAGCCAAGAAGCACGTTGAAGGTTGATGGCGGCGGGATGTAGTGCGGCGCAACACCGGGGATTCCGGCGCCAACGTGGAACCTGCACAACACAACCAAAGTACTTTGCCCCAACGAAACAGGTGAGGTTGTCAATCTCACCGGCTTGCTGTAACAAAGGATTAACCGTATTGTGTGGAAGATGATTGTTTGCAGAGAAAACAAGAAAACAAGTATTGCAGACAGATTTGTATTTCGAGTATTAAAGAATGGACCGGGGTCCACAGTTCACTAGAGGTGTCTCTCCCATAAGATAAAAGCATGTTGGGTGAACAAATTACAGTCGGGCAATTGACAAATAGAGAGGGCATAACAATGCACATACATGTCATGATAAGTACAGGTGAGATTTAATTGGGCATTACGACAAAGTACATAGACCGCCATCCAACCGCATCTATGCCTAAAAGTCCACCTTCAGGTTATCGTCCGAACCCCTTCCAGTATTAAGTTGCAAAGCAACAAACAATTGCATTAAGTATGGTGCGTAATGTAATCAATAACTACATCCTCGGACATAGCATCAATGTTTTATCCCTAGTGGCAACATCACAACACAACCTTAGGGGTTTCTGTCACTCCCCCAGATATCAATGCAGGCATGAACCCACTATCGAGCATAAATACTCCCTCTTGGAGTTACTAGCATCAACTTGGCCGAGCCTCTACTAATAACGAAGAGCATGCAAGATCATAAACAACACATAGGTAATAACTTGATAATTAACATAACATGGTATTCTCTATCCATCGGATCCCGACAAACACAACATATAGTATTACGGATAGATGATCTTGATCATGTTAGGCAGCTCACAAGATCCAACAATGAAGCACAATGAGGAGAAGACAACCATCTAGCTACTACTATGGACCCATAGTCCAGAGGATGAACTACTCACTCATCACTCGGGAGGCGACCATGGCGGTGTAGAGTCCTCCAGGAGATGAATCCCCTCTCCGGCAGGGTGCCGGAGGAGATCTCCGAAATCCCCGAGATGGGATTGGCGGCGGCGTCTCTGGAAGGTTTTCCGTATCGTGGTTTTTCGCATCAGGGGTTTCACGACGGAGGCTTTAAGTAGGCGGAAGGGCGGAGTCGGAGGGCTGACGAAGGGCCCACACCATAGGGCGGCGCGGGCCCCCCTAGGCCGCACGGCCCTATGGTGGCGGCGCCTCGTCACCCCACTTCGTATCCCTTTCGGTCTTCTGGAAGGTTCGTGGCAAAATAGGACCCTGGGACTTGATTTCGTCCAATTCCGAGAATATTTCGTTACTAGGATTTCTGAAACCAAAAACAATGAAACGACAAGCTGGCTCTTCGGCATCTTGTTAATAGGTTAGTTCCCGAAAATGCACGAATATGACATAAAGTGTGCATAAAACATGTAGGTATCATCAATAATATGGCATGGAACATAAGAAATTATCGATACGTCGGAGACGTATCAGCATCCCCAAGCTTAGTTCTGCTCGTCCCGAGCAGGTAAAACGATAACAAAGATAATTTCCGAAGTGACATGCCATCATAACCTTGATCATACTATTTGTAAACATATGTAATGAATGCAGCGATCAAAACAATGGTAATGACATGAGTAAACAAGTGAATCATAAAGCAAAGACTTTTCATCAATAGTACTTCAAGACAAGCATCAATAAGTCTTGCATAAGAGTTAACTCATAAAGCAATAAATCAAAGTAAAGGTATTGAAGCAACACAAAGGAAGATTAAGTTTCAGCGGTTGCTTTCAACTTGTAACATGTATATCTCATGGATAATTGCCAACATAGAGTAATATAACAAGTACAATATGCAAGTATGTAGGAATCAATGCACGAGTTCACACAAGTGTTTGCTTCTTGAGGTGGAGAGAGATAGGTGAAGCTGACTCAACATAAAAGTAAAGAGAATGGTCCTTCAAAGAGGAAAGCATCGATTGCTATATTTGTGCTAGAGCTTTTATTTTGAAAACATGAAACAATTTTGTCAACGGTAGTAATAAAGCATATGAGTTATGTAAATTATATCTTACAAGTTGCAAGTCTCATGCATAGTATACTAATAGTGCCCGCACCTTGTCCTAATTAGCTTGGACTACCGGATCATCGCAATGCACATGTTTTAACCAAGTGTCACAATGGGGTACCTCCATGCCGCATGTACAAAGGTCTAAGGAGAAAGCTCGCATTTTGGATTTCTCGCTTTTGATTATTCTCAACTTAGACATCCATGCCGGGACAACATGGACAACGAGATAATGGACTCCTCTTTAATGCATAAGCATGTGACAACAATTATTATTCTCATATGAGATTGAGGATATATGTCCAAAACTGAAACTTCCACCATGATTCATGGCTTTAGTTAGCGGCCCAATGTTCTTCTCTAACAATATGCATGCTCCAACCATTAAGGTGGTAGATCTCTCTTACTTCAGACAAGACGGACATGCATAGCAACTCACATGATATTCAACAAAGAATATTTGATGGCGTCCCCAGAAGCATGGTTATCGCACAACAAGCAACTTAATAAGAGATAAAGTGCATAAGTACATATTCAATACCACAATAGTTTTTAAGCTATTTGTCCCATGAGCTATATATTGCAAAGGTGAATGATGGAATTTTAAAGGTAGCACTCAAGCAATTTACTTTGGAATGGCGGATAAATACCATGTAGTAGGTAGGTATGGTGGACACAAATGGCATAGTGGTTGGCTCAAGGATTTTGGATGCATGAGAAGTATTCCCTCTCGATACAAGGTTTAGGCTAGCAAGGTTATTTGAAACAAACACAAGGATGAACGGTGCAGCAAAACTCACATAAAAGACATATTGTAAACATTATAAGACTCCACACCGTCTTCCTTGTTGTTCAAAACTCAATACTAGATGTTATCTAGACTCTAGAGAAACCAAATATGCAAACCAAATTAGCAAGCTCTAAGTGTTTCTTCATTAATGGGTGCAAAGTATATGATGCAAGTGAAGGAGATATGCCCTAGAGGCAATAATAAAGTGGTTATTATTTATATCTTTATGTTTATGATAAATGTTTATATATCATGCTATAATTGTATTAACCGAAACATTAGTACATGTGTGATATGTAGACAAACAAAGAGTCCCTAGTATGCCTCTGAACTAGCTTGTTGATTAATGGATGATTAGTTTCATAATCATGAACATTGGATGTTATTAATAACAAGGTTATATCATTGTATGAATGATGTAATGGACACACCCAATTAAGCGTAGCATAAGATCTCGTCATTAAGTTATTTGCTATAAGCTTTCGATACATAGTTACCTAGTCCTTATGACCATGAGATCATGTAAATCACTTATACCAGAAAGGTACTTTGATTACATCAAACGCCACTGCGTAAATGGGTGGTTATAAAGGTGGGATTAAGTATCCGGAAAGTATTGGGATTTGTCCATCCCGATGACGGATAGATATACTCTGGGCCCTCTCGGTGGAATGTCGTCTAATGTCTTGCAAGCATATGAATAAGTTCATAAGAGACCACATACCACGGTACGAGTAAA
>NC_061509.1:140116167-140130978 GCF_022539505.1 Lolium rigidum | reverse complement strand
CGAGCGATTCCAACGGCCAAGCATCCGAAGCACAAGGTGTTCTCGAACGTGGATCCGACCATAGGAAGAAAAACCATCCCTACGACGTCCTTTACTGTCGATAGCAAGAGCACCTATGCTGTCCTGCTAGGGAGAGATTGGATCCACGCCAACTATTGCATTCCATCCACGATGCACCAATGTTTAATACAGTGGGATGGAGATGAAGTAGAGGTCGTCCAAGCAGATGACTCAGCCGAAATTTCAATGGCTGGCATGAACGTTTGGGAGACGACAGGCCAAGAGCCACTCTCGGGCATCACTTTGGACGACAGCGAGCGCATCGATGTGACGAAGGACGGGGTGAGGCTGGTCTTATCCACCGGCCTGACCGTGTAACAAGAGCAAAATCTATGGACGCACGTGGCAAGGCCGATCCTTGTGATCGGCCCCAAAAAATAAAAAGGGATAATCTCGTCTCAAGCATGTCACGTAGTTATACTGAAGCAAGACCAAGATGTAAACCTTCATTGAGCAGTTCAATCAACATGGAGGCCGATTCCAGCAATCGACCAAAATTATCCTCACCATACGTTCTGCCCATGTTCAACGTCGATCTAACGGGCGGCGAAAAGCGGGGATACGGGTTTACGTCGGCTGATGAGCTGGAAGAGGTCAACATTGGTCCTGACAGAGCCGATGTTCAAATACAGTGATTTGGCTAACTACAGAGCCGATATCTGCAGCTACTCCGACGATTCGGCTCGGGGGGCACCTAATCAGATGAACATGTGCGATACATGTGCAGTGAAATATTGGGGGCCGATAGAAAAGTCGGCCAGTAAAAAAAATCATAATGTACAGCTGATGCACAGCCATCGACTCTAGTACAAATTACACAGGATCTACCAGCTGTGTGTTCAAGGCGCGGGTTTTGGCCAAGTCGGTCTTCAGTTCAGTTTCGAGGCCTTCTGCTTCCTCGAGGGGGTGAATGATGAGAGCTTCCTCAGCTTCAATGAGCTGTTTTTGTTGCCCGGACCTTCTCTTCGAGGACCTCCAACCCTTTGCGCAGGGTCGCCAGTCACAGCAGGCGTCGTCGATGTGTCGCATTAGCGTCCAAGGCAGCCTGTTGCTCATTAAGCCGTTGGCATTGGTCTGCAATATCGGCTTTTAACGGAAGAAGAGATGATCGGCTCTGGTGTTTCTGCTGTCGGTTTGGCCAAGTTGGCTACCTTCTCAACTACACTCGTAGAAGTTGCTAGGGCCAGAGTGGCGGATGGAATGGGTACCTCCTCAACTTCCCCATTGGAGGTGTCATCAGTCTGCAAATGTAGAGGCTTGCGGTTCCTTGCGGGCTCTCTTGATGCATCGGCTCTCTGTGCGTGGACTGCCCTGCCCCACCCTAATGGGAGTTTGGGAAACGGTAGGTTCGGTGGCTGACCTTTTCTTGGAAGCCGACGGTGGCAAGTCTGGCTGACTCTGCGTGGTGGTTTTCTCAGAATTGCCCGAGCTCGAGTCTCTTCGATTGAACTGTGTGTCCTCACTAGAGTTTTCTTCGCAGAGGTTTGTAGAAGAACTACGAGTATGCTGCAGAAGCCTAGAAGGATGAATGAAATCAGCCAAAGCATGGGCGGAACTTACGTGCAAGCCTTCTTGAGCCGGAGTAGGGCTTTGGCGCCTCAGAGGCTTCCTGGCAGCTACTTTCCTCACCACTGTTCTCGCCTTGACTGAGGCTCGGGGGGCAGCTGACCTAGTAGACACTCTGCTTTTTGAAGCCGATTTAGGTGTCATCGGCTGGCTCTGCATCACAACCTTTTTCAAGGGTGGTGAGATTTTGCAAAAGAGGATCACCGGAGCTGTTGGGAGGAATCTGAAAGGGGAGCCGTCCTCACCTACAGGGTCTGGACCGTCCTGTTGCTGCAAGGAGATGAAGGGATGTCATCGGCAAAATTATCTAACCTGAAGGAGACTGGATATTCAAAAAACAGCCGATGAACAGCCATCGGCTTTAGGGTTGCGAAGTATTATGGTCAGATATTAAATTACAGTCTGAATTTGAGGAGTGCTTGGATGACTGTCTAAATTGGTATTTGAGTCTAGCTTCATGGGCGTTTGAGGCGAAAAGTCCGATACGTTGCTATCGGTTCTTGGTGCGGCAAATACAAGACTTGAAATTAGATAAATGGAGAGTCAAATTGGAAGAACAGTTCTTATTGATTCAAAGGAACGGCTTTACAAGAAAGAGCCGATGGCTCTCAAAAGGATTATTCGATGCCTAATGCACTACTACTACTAGCCCTATGCTACTAGTCCTAGTCTAAGGGTCGTTGCTGCCCTCGTCGGTGTTGTCGTGGCTGCCGTCGGCGCTGCTGCCGGCGGGCTCCTCGTCACTGCTGCCGTAACCTTCGGCAGGGGCCCCGTACTCCTCCTCGTCATCATCGTCCTCGTCATCATCATCCGACCTGGCACGGAAGCGCTTCATCGGCGGGTACTCTTCGGAGGAGGTGTCCTCCTCCACTTCTTCATCCTCCTCATCGGAGGAGATGTCTTCGCCCCAGAGAGCATCATCGTCGTCCTCCTCCTCTGAATCCCCATCAATGAGGAAGTGAAGGTTGTCCTCCCCATCGGTCAGGGATTCATCATCCTCTGACCAGACGGAGAAGTCCCAGTCCGCCACGTCCCATCGCTCCGGGGCGCGTATGTCCTCCGGCGTCGACTCGCGGGAGGAGGAAGACCGGTAGGAAAGACCGGAGGAGGAAGAGGAGGAGGAGTCCATGGTGGAAGAAGGGTTTTTCGAGTACTACAGAAGAATAGAGGATGAGGAGGGGATGAAGAAGCAAACTGCTCGATGCGGTTAAATAAAAGGGATATAGTGGAGATTCAATGCCACAGCAGTTTTCGAGGAAGTGGTGCCCAAAGAAAAAAAAAATTGCCAGGTCACGCGGAGAAGTTGAGGAGGCAAGGCATCATGATGATGGGTACTGCGACGGTTCTGCTCTGCCACGATGTGACCTGACGAAGGAAAAACAGAGTGATTTTGGAATTATCATTTCCAAAACCAGGGGGCTTGTGTTATCACCAGAATTTGACCGGATCGGAGGTGGGCCGCGATTAAGATGGGCTTGAAGAATATACCTGGAAGAAATACATGAATCGGCCCTGTATACAAAGTTTGGGCTAGTTTGCCCGTGTATCTGTAAATATAGCAGGATACGTGCCGGTTAGGTAGAATTTGGCTCGTGCACGGTTGGGATTATTCCCACGTTAGAAAGTCTACGAACTATAAATATGTATCTAGGGTTATTGAGAAAGACAACAATCACGTTCATCACAAACTAATCTAGGCGCATCGCCAACCCCTTGTTTCGAGGGTTTCTTCCGGTAAGCATTATGCTGCCTAGATCGCATCTTGCGATCTAGGCGAGACACGTTTATTCGTTGTTCATGACGTTGCTCGTGGTCGAAGCCTTGTTGATGGCGAGCAATGTAGTTATCATAGATGTGTTAGGGTTAGCATTGTTTCATCGTGTCATATGCTTTCGTCCATGCAACCCTTAGACGTCTCGCTTGATCATTATTTAGTAGATCCGATCCGTTATGATTGCTCCTTGTTCTTCAAGGATTAGTTTAATATCTGCATAGTTAGGCCTTGCAAACGGGTTGAAGGATCCAGTAGCACGTAGGGTGTAGTTTGCTAGCCCTAGATGAGATGTTCCGGGGATCAACCTCGTGTTGGTTTTTAGGCCTTATCTAGGGTCGGTTTATTATCACCGTGCGTGGTTGCCAGGCTCAATCACGTGTAGGATGTTCCGATTATGTGGTGAAAACCCTAAATCGTCGTAGGTCGTTTTAGCTTTATTTTGATCAAGCAGACCACCATGTGATCGTATACCTCATACGGATCATGGGTGGATCGGCTCCTTGAGCCGATTCACGAGACAACCCGAGAGCCGATCGAGGCTCGTATTTAATGTTTACGTGTATGCCATGCAGGAAACTAAGCGAAGCAAATCCATCACCTTCCCGACCAGGTATAGGTCAGGTGGCACGCCCTTGCACCAGCATCGGACGTGCGTGCCGAGGCTTTGCGGGCCGTCGCTCGAGGGACCAGGGCCAGCCGCAGTCCTGGGAGCCTCCCGGCTCTACTGTGTTGCCCGTCGCTGCTCGCCGGTGGGTTTCTGACCGCAACAGAACATTGATCCGTAATTTACAAAATTTAAGAATATTATCTATTGGATCCTGAAGATCGGTGATGTGACGATGCGAAAGATCGCCATCCATGGCATATAGATGTGGTGATATTATGCCCATTGTCCAACACAACCACCCTTGGTTAGGGGGTAGTTGGGTCCATACTAAAGAGGACGAGAAACAACAAAGGTTAAATGGACACGAGAGGAAAGGTGGTGTTGAAAGGAGAGAAATTACCCGGAGGGAGATCAAATAAGATGAAGACAAGAAGAAAATTAGCTAGAGGGAGATCAAATAAGATGAAGACAAGAAGAAAATTCGATACAACATATATAATAAACTAGTAAGAGAGGTGGGTGTTCCAATTGTGGCAAGAAAGGTACCCTTGCTCAGGACTCTTGCTATCCAAGAAGTAGAGAAGGTAATATGGCTACTACCACGAATTCTAGTGTGAGGAATTTTCAAGTGAGGAAGAGTGGGATCCTAAGTAGTAGTGTTCATGGAGCATGACGAGGTCTACTTTGTGGAAGATCTAACAAAGAGTGAGCATACATCAATGGGTGGCATTCCTCTATAGGAAAACAATGCAGACTAAGAGTAAGACACAGAAGGCGGTCTCTTCATGGAGTGAGCAAGGAAAAGCTCATCAATGATAAAGAAAACACAAAATTGGAGAACATGGAACATATATCGGTTTGAAGCCAAGAAGTATGCAGTGTTGAACTTGCTCAAATTAATTTACCATCTTACATGTTTCAAATGTTATCCTAAAAATAAGTGGCAAAGATGCAAGGATGGAGAATGGTGAAGAAGAAAAGTAAGTTGCAAGGCTGCAACAACGAGTGTGAGATGAAGCTCCTATTGAGGGGAGACCAATCTTTGTGGCATCAAGAAAAAAAGGAAGACGTGAAATGAAATATCTCATGACATTCAAGTACATGAAAAGGATATGATCCACCAGGAAAGTATGGATTGAGGGGATTTGGTAAATATAATGCATATATAGAACAATATATGGAAGTGTTCAAAAAGTCACAAGAATATTCTAGAAATTTTTGAAATATTACACATTGGAGGATACCTCAAACATTTCTAGAATCTACAAAGATAATCAAGGTGAAGATGGTTAGAAAATACTAGGAAAAATTCTAAAGAAAATTTTGAAGTGTAATATGAAATATCTTGAAACCTAATGTTTTATATAGAGCATTGTAGAATAGTGTTCAAGGTTATTGGATGGTTTACACTTAAAGCAATCCAATTGAATGCACAAAAATAAATAGGGTGCCAACCCTTCCATTTAATGCAAGAAAGAATGTAGACAAACTGGGAAGAGAGGAGGCTCTACATTGTAAGGTTGATTGTGAGAATTCCATTGTAGTGATAATTATCCACAAAAAATGTGTTCAAGTTTGTAGGGTACATAACAGAGGGTTGAGTTAGACTCACATTGTTAGAGTGTGAAGATCCTTAATTGTGTATAGTATAGCCAACAGACACCGAGTTCCTTACAAGTGGCATATGAGTCAAGGAACCAGCCCCCGCATTTTCTACATGGTGCAAAGTTAACCTGGTTACTACACTTTTAGGAATGGCATTGTATGTTCAGAAATAGTCTTATAAAGCTCAATGTCTTTAATGATCAAAATTGTGTGGATGATCTGGTCATTGAGAAGTAAATGAGTCCTATAAAGTTTGAAGGGTGCATGACTGGAAGCTTGGGACAACTTAGCTGAAATAATGATGGTTGTACCCCCTCTAGTATGGGTTAAGATCAACGTGGATGGGGCGACCAATGAAGCACATTGACTAGCAAGCACTTATGGAGTAAAAAAAAGTTCTGATGTGGTCAGGTTTTTGGCTGCTTTTGCTAGAAAGTACGACCACACTGATGATCATTTGGTTATAGTAGCTTTGATCTACACCTGCCAGATTATTTTCGCAGAAATTTTGCTAAATTGATACTCTGATTGGCATGAATGATAACCAAGAATAAAATAACTATGGGAAATGGTAAGCAGTATGTTGACACACTATATAAGGTCCTCATCTCGTTCTTCTTGCATATAATTTGGATATAGGAGACCGAGTGTGTTTAAAGTTGTAAATGTTTCTTTTGAAATTTATA
The DNA here is from genome assembly GCF_022539505.1 of Lolium rigidum. Taxonomy (NCBI): domain Eukaryota; kingdom Viridiplantae; phylum Streptophyta; class Magnoliopsida; order Poales; family Poaceae; genus Lolium; species Lolium rigidum. Next base: position 140,124,680 of record NC_061509.1, on the reverse strand, counting down.
TCAAATAAAAATTCTTATGTATGCTTGCTTTAAATTAATATAATCTAATAAGAAATTGGACAAGTGTAATGCATGTATTTCAATATATTTTTCTTAAGTATGTATCACGTTCAAAATGTGGAAACCACTTACACATTGTGCTTTGATCCAATGTAGATCAGAAATGAACCTATCAAGTAACATAAGCGAAACCTGCACCACAAAAAATTGTTTCATTTCCATATCTAACAATTTACACTACACAAATTTCTAGTAGTGCTAATTTTGTACAACATAATCAGGGAAATGTGAAATCTATTTATGACTATATATAGGTTTTGCCAATGACTTAGCTATGTTTTTCGAAATGGGGACAGCCCTAGCAAATGAAACATTATATCATGCAATTCATATACCTCGCATTATTTTGTACAATTCATAGTTGTAGTGTCGGAAGTCCACACATCAGACGAGTTGCGATGTCCAGTCGTCAGCGAGTAGGGCAAGTTATGCAGCTCCATCGCCCCGACTCTTGGACTTTGTGCGAGTGTGCGACCACATGGAAAATACATATTGTGCATGATTGTGTGTATCAAAATGAATCCAAAGAGTTAAAGCCCGTGTTAAACTATAAGTGGATTGCCTAACTCTTTCCATGAGATCGGTCTTTTGGAATAGTTGGTTAGTGCATGAAGCTTAACATGGTATCAGAGCTAGGGTCTCGAGTTCGAGTCCTGGTTTTCACAATTTATTCTATAAATTGCTGTTACTCCCCTCCTGTCTACGTACTGGCTTCTAGGGCCATACGCCTTTGTTTACACGTGTTGACTTGTCTCCGCCGCGTCACACGTGAGGGGGGATGTTAAACTATAAGTGGATTGCCTAACTCTTTCCATGAGATCGGTCTTTTGGAATAGTTGGTTAGTGCATGAAGCTTAACAGCCCGTTAGACAAAATGATACCGTCATATATAATCCCTCCACTCTCTCCTCCTCCTCCTCCTCCACATCTCACATAAATCAAAGAAGGCCTTTATCTCTCTCATTCCAGATCGATTGATATTCAGCAGTTGCCAGTCAGCACACATACTCAGTGAGCACAAACAGACCGAGTCACTAGTTCAACTTAGTGCATATGTTATAGCCGGTCGTAGCTACTTTAGCTCATGAAACACAAGCCATAGCACAGTAATAGTGTAATACACATATATGTCGTCCTGCTGATAAAGTGGCAACTTATGATGCGCGCGGGCACACACACATCTGAAACCTGTCGTCGCCTGGCATATATATTCCCCAATCATCATACCCAGCCTACCGACAGGAGCATTTGGGTACATTCAACGGAACCCTCACAAAAAAAGCTCGGACGAATGACTAGGAACACACTGTCACACACTGAATTGCTAAAGTGACCTGTGCAGAGTAGGAGGAACGGTAGGTCAGAATTCCTCCAACTATGCAAGCGTCTACCGGAGCAGGACCAGCGAGAAGAAAAGCTTGGAGGGAATGGAGCTGATCGATCCGCCAGCTGCACATTACGATTAACCTGACGAGACACAGCACATGTCGAATTGCGATGGAGATGTACGACCACTCGATCTACTTGTTCGGCGGCGATCGAGCAAGTTGGTTAGTACAGGTACCCGGTACCCACCACCCACTGGTGAGTCCAGAGAGTCGAGCTAGAGGCAGTAGAGACAGTAGCCGTGTGCGTATCTGTATCTGTAAGCGCGCGGCACGGTTTCGTGGTCTTGTCATGATATGACCGGAACCTGAAATAGTTCGCCCAACGTTTTCTGTCGGGTCACTGCAGCTAGCGCCCGGCCTATAACCCCTGCTGTCACAGTCGCCGGAGAGATGGCAGAACCACGGCTCTGTCTGTATACTGCCGTGGAGTCGTATGGCTGGACGGACGGATACATGACTGGTCGTGGGCATTTGGATGGTCGATGGCGATGTCGTCGTCGGGAAGAACGGTCGCCATCGACGACGGGGCCGCACGAGCAAGTGGAGCGTGACGGCGCAGGATAGCCGGCCGGCCACGCGTGCGAGCGATAAGCCAAACAGACGGCGGGCCGCGGCGGGAAGAGAAGGAGACCTATTACCTACGTACGCCGTGATATTCTGATACGCGCGCTAGCTGCTGCAGGAAAAGCGAGAGAAAACAATGACAGCTAGCCCCAGAAACCCTCCCGGCAGCGAGATCGCGCCGGTGATATTCTGCCATTCAGGTGCCGACGTGGCCCCCGGTACTCGCTAGTTGCTATACCAGTTGTTGCTGTGTTTTGAACAAAGTGCGTCTTTTTGCCTAACCCATCCGCGTGCAGTGTGTCGTAAAAGGCAAAGCAAAACGTTTCGCCCATCAGTTAGTTGGAGTTTTATCATCAGCGAGCAGCATGCAATCATGTGATTTGCTGCTGTGCTAGCGAAACGTGTGCGCTCGTACTGGGTAACTGTTCCCCGAACAGCTACGTATCTCGTTTTTAAACGTTGCTAAAGCTAGGTAACAACGGATCAGACTGTTCGCTTTGTAGTGTCTTTGTCTTTTTTTCAGAGAGAGTATAGTGTCTTTGTCTTTGTGTATACCCCGTCAATTGATACGCGCCCTTTAGGGATCCAAATGGTCACCGAGTACCAACTTTTCCCGCTGCCAGTGTTCTACCCTCTCAGTTCAAACAAAACAAAATGTTCTACCCTCCTATGGTTCGGTCGAAACGTGCAGTTTAGGCGTCCGGTGAAAGCATAGGCTGTTCGATCGATACTAGTGGCAAAAAGCCTAATTAGCCAGTACTCCCTTTTTCGAAGGGGTAAGACAGGAATCACACCAAGCTAATTAGTGCTTGGTGCAGGCTTGCATTCACATATTGCACATTTCTGGACGTTCTGAAAGTCCAGGGACACCCCCTTTTATGGCAAATTGCTCATTAACAACGCAAATACCCTGCAAGTTGAAGTTTTGACAGTACCATGTCCACACATTAATTACTTATTGGGTATGGCTCCCTCTCAAGTAGTCTTCGATAAGATAAAGAAAGAAGTATGGCTATGGATCTTAGCGGGCGCAAACGTCTGGGTGATTTGATGTTGGGGGAGTGGTTCTTGTAATAAGCAAAGCATTTACATTACATTCTTGTGAAACTTTTCCTTAATTAATAGATTGGGGCAAAGCTTTTGCCCCTGTTTCGGTAAAAATAAACTTATTAGGTATTGCTCACAGGAACCCCGGTTCTTCAGTTAGGGTTGTTCGTTATTTCTGGACGTACTGAAAATCCATGCAGCCCCCTTTTATGGAAAATTTCTCATTCATAACGCAAATACCCGCAAGTTGAAGTTTTGACAGTACCATGTCCACACATTAGTTACATATCAGGTATGGCCCCCTCGCAAGTAGTCTTCGATAAGCTAAAAAAGAAGGACGACTATGGGCCTTAGCGGGCGCAAACGTTTAGGTGATTTGATGTCGGATGGGTGATTCTTGTAATAACAAAACCATTTACATTCTTGTAAAATTCTCCTTAATTAATAGATTTGGGCAATGCTTTCTCCCTGTTTCGATTAAAAAATTTTTAGTAGTTATTGCTAACATGAACTCCGGTTCTTCGGTTAGGGGTACTCGTTTATTTATTTGCGATGACATAGAGTAAAATTTATACTATTTAAATCATATTCCAAGGTTATGTGTAAGGAATCTAAAAGAGCCAAAAAAACACAATAAATTCATAATGAAGAAAATATATCAGGAAACTACAACTTTTGGGGTAATTTGTTTTACCAAACCCAAATCTCATGATTTAGTCATTTTGTTTCACTCACATACAAGTAAAATAATATCACGTCCATTTCATTCTCAATCAAACGCTAACTTAATTACAACTATCCTAGCAAAACATAAATACATGAACTATGTACATGTTACGTTGTAAACATGAGAATTTCGTGATGCAAGGATTTATTAAAAAAACTATTTGTCTCCCACTTTCTTCGTTAAGTCACAACTATTACACCATCGCCATTACGATTCAAAACAATCTTATGACTAACATGTCCCATCCCGCAGCCCCCACCACCTTTTTAAAATAGGAACCACATTTTTAGAAGATAAGTTGAGAAAAATATCAAGGACAAAATTTTGAAGTATATATATCTTGCAATATTGCTACTTGCATAGGATAGTGATAATCTAGGTAGGAATTAAGGTTATGAGATCTCATCCACTTTTCTCATGAAGTGCAACTAAAATAAACCATCCTCGAGGGGGCTGCCTATTTACTGAAGACATTACTCATTACTAGATGAATTTACATGTTCACAAGCATTTATAAAACTGTATTTGGTCAACATGTAAAGCAATGAAGTAACTAACAAACATCCATCAAATGGCAATGACAACATATGTTTCACTTCACATCACACAAACATACAACTTCAAACTTGATTTGTTCAACCTATATTCCTTAAACCTAGGAAAGTTGACACTCATTCCAGTTTTCGAACAAGCGGTAGTGCACAAGGGCATGTTGATCCAAGCATCCATAAGAATGACAATGTTAAAAGTTCCACTTCACAACCCATGAAGATAAATAAAATTTAAGTTGTCCAATACAATGAGAACCTGGTTTATTCAACCTACATCATGTATGCCTATGATTTTTTCTCTCTTATGCCGATTTTGGAACATAAGGGCCCACGACATGTGAAGGGATCTGTCCCTAGAGCATGGGGTATGTTGTTGGCGAAAGTTTTATAAACCTCATCCTTATAGGCTCTCATCAAACAATAATAATGCATTCCCTATTGCCTACTTTATGTAATACACATGCTTGATATGGGCATTTTGTGTGCCGATTGTGAACTTGTCTGCATGAACCAAGATACAACACTTCTTACTAAGACTACTTATAGTGAACCAAGATACAACACTTCTTACTAAGACTACTTATAGTGGAAGTAACATAGTGTTGCGGTCAGAAACCCACCGGCGAGCAGCGACGGGCAACACAGTAGAGCCGGGGGGCTTCCAAGACTGCGGCTGGCCCTGGTCCCTTGAGCGACGGCCCGCAAAGACTCGGCACGCACGTCCGATGCTGGTGCAAGGGCGTGCCACCTGACCTATACCCGGTCGTGAAGGTGATGGATTTGCTTCGCTTAGTTTCCCGCATGGCATACACGTAAACATTAAATACGAGCCTCGATCGGCTCTCAGGTTGTCCTGTGAATCGGCTCAAGGAGCCGATCCACCCATGATCCGTATGAGGTATACGATCACATGGTGGTCCTGCTTGATCAAAATAAAGCTAAAACGACCTACGACGATTTAGGGTTTTCACCACATAATCGGAACATCCTACACGTGATTGAGCTCCGGCAACCACGCACGGTGATAATAAACCGACCCTAGATAAGGCCTAAAAACCAACACGAGGTTGATCCCCGAACATCTCATCTAGGGCTAGCAAACTACACCCTACGTGCTAACTGGATCCTTCAACCCGTTTGCAAGGCCTAACTATGCAGATATTAAACTAATCCTTGAAGAACAAGGAGCAATCATAACGGATCGGATCTACTAGATAATGATCAAGCGAGGTGCCGCCCTTACACCTAAGATAGGTGTAAGGGCGGCTAGACGTCTAAGGGTCGCATGGACGAAAGCATATGATACGATGAAACAATGCTAACCCTAACACATCTATGATAACTACGTTGCTCGCCATCAACAAGGCTTCAGCACGAGCAACGCATGAACAACGAATAAACGTTACTGCCTAGATCGTGCTTACCCGGAAGAAACCCTCGAAACAAGGGGCTGGCGATGCGCCTAGATTGGTTTGTGATGAACGTGATTGTTGTTTATTCCATAAACCCTAGATACATATTTATAGTCCGTAGACTTTCTAACGTGGGAATAATCCCAACCGTGCACGAGCCAAATTCTATCTAACCGACACGTATCCTACTAATTTACAGATACACGGGCAAACTAGCCCAAACTTTGTATACAAGGCCGATTCATGTATTTCTTCCAGGTATATTCTTCAAGCCCATCCTTAATCGCGGCCCACCTCTGATCCGGTCAAATTCTGGTGATAACACATGCCCCCCTGGTTTTGGAAATGACAATTCCAAAATCACTCTGTTTTTCCCTTTCCTCGTCGTGTCAAATCGGGGCAGAACAGAACCGCCACGGTATCTCTTCATCATGATACCTTGCCTTCTCAACTTCTCCGTATGATTTGATGGTTTTGGCACCACATCCTCGGGAACTGCTGCGGCATTGAATCATCTCCACTATATCGCCTCTATTTTAACCGTATCCTGCAGTTTCACCTCTTCATCCCCTTCGCATTAGCACTCCAAAAGCCCTCCTCTGCCACCATGTCTTCTTCCTCCTCTACCTCGTCGGGTCTTTCATCCCTGTCCTCCCCCTCCCGCGAGCCGACGCCGGAGTGGGACCCGGAGGAGGCCCACGAGGCCAACATTCGCCGCGCCATAGAAGACGGGGACGAGTCCAGTCACGACTTCTCCGTCTGGTCTGAGGATGACAAGTCCTCGACCGACGGGGAAAGTGACCTCCACTTCCTTGCCGACGGGGAAACGGAGGAGGAGAGCGATGACGATCGCTTCTCCTCGGGACGCACTTCACCTCCTTCGAGGAGGAGGAGGAGGAGGAGGAGGACGACGACACCTCCTCCGATGAGCCGCCGGCCAAGCGCTTCTGCCCCTGGCCGGGGAACCTCAGCGACTTCGACAGCGACGATGACGCTGACGAAGAGGACGAGGACAACGAGGGCCCTGCCGGCGGCCGCGGCGGCAGCGACGACGAGCCAGCCGGGAGTAGCGCCGACAGCGGCGACGACGGCGACGACGAGGGCAGCGACGGCCCCTAGATAGGACCCTTAGCATAGGATCAGTAGCAGTAGATGGGGCAATGTATCCCCTGGTACTTCCTTTTGAGAGCAATCAGCTCTTTATGTAAGAAATCCGGTTATCAATGAAAATCCCTTTTGATTTGATTTTGCCGATTCCCTTATGCTAATTTAGCCGATTTCCTCTCATACTGACTTTGCCGATTGTCAACTTGGTCAATGCTCAATGAGCCGATGGCAACGCATCGGTCTTTCACAATCTATCCTTCATCTCTTCGACTGATGACTTTGAGATCTGGTGGACAATGTGGAAAATCCATGCCTTCAGGAGAGCCCTAGGACCGTTACTGAAACAACTTGACGCCGAAGCTGATACTTCTGCCGAACAGGTACCACTTGCTCGCAAATTTCCTTGTGATAGTTTCCAGTGATGACTTATAACCCTGCTATGTTTCTTTGCAGCAACCAAATGGTCCAGAGCCTGTCAATGATGATGGATCCCCATTCAAATTCCTCCTACCAGCTCCAGTGGTCCTCTTCTACAGGAACTTACCACCCTTCAAACAGGTTGTGATGCAGAGCCAGCCGATTCCAATAAAATCGGCTCCCAAGAGTACAGACTCTTCGTAGGTCAGCTGCCCCCCGAGCCTCGGTCAGGGCGAGAACAGCAGTGAGAAAAGTAGCTGCCAGGAAAACTTTTATAGCATGTCAGTGTCCCTTAATCCTACTCTTGCAGACCTCTACTGAAGACAATACCAGCGAGGAGACGCAGTCCAGCCGACGACGCTCTAGCTCGGGCACCTCTGAGGACACTACCACGCAAAAACAGCCAGATATGCCACCATCGGCTCCCAAGAAAAGGTCAGCCCCTGAACCTGCTGCCCTTCAAGCTCCCCTCAACAGGGCAAGGAAGCTTACGCACCAAGAGTCAATGCACCGAGAGGGCTCGGAAGGATCAGCGAACCCCTTCCTTGAACCAAGAAGCTTCAAATGTAACAGCTCTCCAACTCCTCCTGGCTCAGTTCTTCAAATGTGCTTTGCTGCCCAGATCGGCTCTGATCCTTTCTTGCAGACTGATGAAACTTCCAGTGGGGACGTCGAGGAAGTTCTGATGCCCTCCACAACTCTGGAGGTAACAACCTCTATAGGTGACATCGACCAAGTTGCCACGTTGGCCAAACCCCAGGCAGAGATGCCACAGCCGATTGCTTCGTCATCGGCTGTTCTCATGGTCATAGTGATGGGATTCGTAGCATAGAAAACAAAAAATTTCCTACCGCGAGAACGCAATCCAAGCCAAGATGCAATCTAGAAGATGGGAGCAACGAGGGGATGAACGAGACTAACCCTTGAAGATTTCCAAAGCCTACAAGAGGAGGCTCTCGTTGTTGCGGTAGACGATTACTTGCCGCTTTCAAAAGCGCGTAGAAGATCTTGACGGTGCCACAATCGGGCAGCACATCCGTACTCGGTCACACGTTCGGTGTTGATGATGACGTCCTTCTCCCCGTTCCAGCGGGCAGCGGAAGTAGTAGATCCTCCTTGGAATCCCAGCAGCACGACGGCGTGGTGGCGGTGTCGATGGAGAACTCCGGCAGGGCTTCGCCTAAGCGTATGCGGGAGTTGTATGTGGAGGAGGGGCGCTAGGATTTGGGGAGAGAGAGGG
>NC_061509.1:140053942-140116067 GCF_022539505.1 Lolium rigidum | reverse complement strand
AACAAGCTAGTTACTAGGGACTCTTTGTTGTTCACATAACACACATGTATCAATGTTTCGGTTAATACAATTATAGCATGGTATGTAAACATTATCATAAACACAAAGATACATTATAATTACCATTTTATTATTGCCTCTTGGGCATATCTCCAACACATAGGAGAGGTATGCTCCCTTTGTTGGGCTTGCCCTTACCCTGATCTGCAGACTTATGCTGCTTTTGTTGTTTGTCAGGGCTGCGATCTCTCAGGCTTGCTGTCGCTTGACCCTGAATCTATCGAGCCGGACCACTCCACAGCACGTGATGAACCGAACTCCGGCGTCATCGCTGACCAACTCCAATTCCTCAAAGTTCTGCCTTCTTCACCCATTGAGATATTAGTCGAAAAACCTGAGGAGGTGAAGAACACTCTTGAAGAAATCCAGCCTCACGTCCCAGTGACGCTGCAGTTGAAGCTCTGGCCAGTTTGCAAGGATGAACACTCTTAATTCCTTCAGTAGGGCATGCGCCTGTGGCAGTTTGTGCTTGTAATTCTAGAGTCCATGGCTGTGCATCGGCTTTTTATTCTAGAGTCGATGGCTGTACATCGGCTGTGCTTTGTATGTACATTTTTTTTACCGGCCGATTTTTCTATCGGCCCCCAATGTTTTCCTGCACATGTATCGCACATGTTCCTCTGATTAGGTGCCCCCCGAGCCGAATCTGTCAGGTAACTGCAGATATCGGCTCTGTAGTTAGCCAAGGTACTGTATCGGCATCGTCATGTCTAATGTTGACTTCTTCCAGCTCGTCAGCCGACGTAAACCTGTATCCCCGCTTTCCGCCGCCCGTTAGATCGATGTTGAACACGGGCAGAACGTGTGGTGAGGATAATTTTGGCCGATTGCTGGAATCGGCCTCCATGTTGATTGAATTGCTCAATAAAGTTTTACATCTTGGTATTGCTTCAGTATAACTACGTGACATGCTCGAGATGAGATTCAGGCTGTTATTTTTGGGGCCGATCACAAGGATCGGCCTGCCATGTCCGTTCACAGATTTTGCTCTTGTTACACGGACAGGCCGGTGGATAAGACCAGCCTCACCCCGTTTCTCGTCACGTCGATGCGCTCGCAGTCGTCCAAAGTGATGCCTGAGAGTGGCTCTTGGCCTGCCGTCTCCCAAACGTTCATGCCAGCCGTTGAAATCTCGGCTGAGTCATCTGCGTGGACGACCTCTACTTCATCTCCATCCCACTGTATTAAACATTGGTGCATCGTGGATGGAATGCAACAGTTGGCGTGGATCCAATCTCTCCCTAGCGAGGACAGCATAGGTGCTCTTGCTGTCGACAATAAAGAACGTCGTAGGAATGGTCTTTCTTCCTACGGTCAGATCCACGTTCAGAACACCTTGCGCTTCAGATGCTTGGCCGTTGAAATCGCTCAGTGTAACGTTGGTCGTGATCAGATCCGAGCTAGAGCATCCCAACCGACATAGCATGGAGTATGGCATAATGTTGACTGCCGCTCCGGTGTCCACCAGCATCTTGTTGACAGGTTGCCCATTGATATAACCTCGTAGGTACAGGGCCTTCAGGTGTCTGTAGCTTCTTTCTCGTGGCTTCTCAAAGATAACTGGCCGTGGGCCGCAGTCAAGTTGTGCCACAGGTGCTTCGTCCAATCCTAGAGCACAAAACTCCGCTTGGAAGGATGAACACCATGTTTGTGCCAGCCGATGTCTCATCATCGGCTTTCCTTTGTTTGGGACGCCACTCTTTCTTCTGTGGTCGACCTTCTTCGTCCAGAGTTCGCTGAATTTTCGCGGCCAGATCAGGCCGCGCCTTCCTTAACATATGCAGGTATAACCTTTCAGCTTCCTCCAAACCACGTAGCCGCTGAACCCTACGCTTTTGGGAACGGCTGAGTCCATCAGGGCACCACCTTGGCCGGTGGTACTTATCTTCTTCTTCTTCATCGTCGTCTTCTAACTCATCGAGATCTTCCACCCGAGAGGACTCAGCGTACTTGTTCCGAGATGGGAGCGGCCCTAGACGTTTGAATACTGACACGGCTCCTGCGCCCTTCTTCTTCTCTCTACATTCTGGGTAGTTGCCGATTGTAGGTAATCGGCTCATTCCTGAATCCCAACAGTGTCTGAAGAAGGGACAGTCCCAGTGTTTATCCATGTCGTCTTCTTCTCTTGACTTCTCCTTGGCATGGCGCTCATATCTCTCCTCGTCGCGATCATGCCGGCGGTCTCTCCTGGCATCTCTGCTAGCCAGACGATCTCTTTCGTCGTCGTCGTCATATCGCCGGCGTTGGTCGTATTGACTCACGTATTTGTTGAGGAGGTGATCGGAGAGAGGTCGCTGATATCGCAGATTCTTCACTTCTCCCTGCGTGACGTAGCGCTTGCCATCGTGCCGGAGCCGATCGCGTGGAGCGGCTTCCTCTTTGTCCTTGTTATGAGAGCAGCTGCCCTCGTCTCCGTCCTTACCGCAGTGGTGCCCGAGTCCTGCCATGTTGATGCTGAACGAGAAACCTGGCTGGCACCTCCCAGGGTAAGTGCACTCCACCATGTTAACGGCGGGGAAGGGGTGCGTGTCGACTTTCATGGCGTACTGGCTAAAGATTAACCGCCCTTGTTCTATCGCCATTTGGATCTGCTGACGCCACACCCTGCAGTCGTTGGTGGTATGGGTGAACGTGTTATGCCACTTGCAGTATGGCTTTCCGTTCAGGTCCTGTGCCGTGGGGATTTTGTGGCCTTCGGGTAACTTTAGTCTGCTTCTCCTTAAGTAAGAGGTCGAAAATTTGCTCAGCTTTAGTCACATCGAATTCAAACCCTCTTGGAGGACCTTGTGGCTTAATCCACTTGCAGGACACGGGGCTTGCCCCCCGAGTCCATTCAGCCACTGCTACCTCTTGATCTCCCGCAGAGCCTTCATCTTCATCTGCCTCGACCAGGACCACCGCACGCTTGAATTTATCCTGGTACACCTCTGGGTGGCGCTGTTCATATAATGACAGCTTCTGCACCATATGCGCCAGTGAAGGGTACTCTGCTTGGGAGGCCACATCCTTGATCGGTGATGCAAGACCCACCACCGCCAACTCGACTGCTTCTTTTTCAGTCACACGAGCCGAATAGCATCGGTTCCTAACAGTCCTGAAGCGCTGGATGTATTCTGACACCGTTTCTCCGCGCTTCTATCGCACTTGTGCTAGATCGGCAATGCCAGGCTCGGAAGACTCTGAGTGATACTGCAGGTGGAACTGTTCTTCCAACTGCTTCCAAGTCCGGATTGAGTCTGGTTGCAGCGATGTGTACCACCCAAAAGCCGATCCTGTGAGGGATAGTGCGAAGAACCTCACACGTAGTTCATCTGATGCTGAGATCGTGCCCGGCTGCGCCAAATATTGGCTCACATGCTCGATTGAGCTGGAGCCATCCGACCCACTAAACTTGGAGAATTCGGGGAGCCGATATTTGGGTGGTAGTGGGATCAAATCGTACTCGTTGGGGTACGGCTTGGAATAGCCGATTGCCCTCCTTTTCGGCACCATGCCGAACTGGTCTCTCAAGATTGTACTCGATCCGATCCGCGGTGATGGCTGCAGGAGTCGAACTCTGAAGATTCGCTGGAGTGGTATACTTAGCCAGCCACGCTTGCTTCTCAAGCTCTGAGCCAACTGCAGGAGTTGAGCTCTGGAGGTTCGTCGGAGTGGCATACTTAGCTAGCCACATATGCTTCTCAAGATCTGTTCCAGAAGTTCCTCCTGCTGTTCTAGAAGTCCCTACTGTTGCAGTCTGGTTTGAGAGTACCCAGCTGCTGCAGTCTGACACGTATGTGCACGTGTATCCGTGAGGGATCTCCTTAGGCGCCTCATACAAGAACTGGTAATCACTAGGGTCACCACCGATCTTGTAGACGACGTATGCCGGTGAACTCGGCACCTCTGGTGCTGCCAACGCGAACGGCAGCGGTGGTCGGGACTGGAGTGGTATCTCTCCTTGGTGAGTCCCCAGAGCTGGTCCTGACGGAGAATACCGCTGGCTCATGATTTCCTGGATCACCCGAAGGGCGACACGCTCCAAAGTGTTCACCAGGCTCTCAGAATGGCGGTGCAGCGAATGAGCTACCATGAAATTAATCTCCTGACGCAGAGACCTGGTGCGTTCTTCTGAAGGGGTAGAGAGGTCCACTCCATCGAGCGCGCTCATGCGAGAACCCCTTCCACCTGATGCCGTGTGAGCGGGTTCTCTGGAAAGAGCCGATGAGGTCGGCTTCGAGGATAGCTTTGACCTCGTCATACTTCTTCTTGAGCTCCTCAGTCAGATCCTCGTACGTGACCGGAGTACCTTCCGCCATCTCAGATGTAGATGGCGATGCAGTTGATGTCGAAGACTGTCCCACCGGGCGTGCCAGAATGTGTTGCGGTCAGAAACCCACCGGCGAGCAGCGACGGGCAACACAGTAGAGCCGGGAGGCTTCCAAGACTGCGGCTAGCCCTGGTCCCTCGAGCGACGGCCCGCAAAGACTCGGCACGCACGTCCGATGCTGGTGCAAGGCGTGCCACCTGACCTATACACGGTCGGGAAGGTGATGGATTTGCTTCGCTTAGTTTCCTGCATGGCATACACGTAAACATTAAATACGAGCCTCGATCGGCTCTCAGGTTGTCCTGTGAATCGGCTCAAGGAGCCGATCCACCCATGATCCGTATGAGGTATACGATCACATGGTGGTCCTGCTTGATCAAAATAAAGCTAAAACGACCTACGACGATTTAGGGTTTTCACCACATAATCGGAACATCCTACACGTGATTGAGCCTGGCAACCACGCACGGTGATAATAAACCGACCCTAGATAAGGCATAAAAACCAACACGAGGTTGATCCTCGGAACATCTCATCTAGGGCTAGCAAACTACACCCTACGTGCTACTGGATCCTTCAACCCGTTTGCAAGGCCTAACTATGCAGATATTAAACTAATCCTTGAAGAACAAGGAGCAATCATAACGGATCGGATCTACTAGATAATGATCAAGCGAGGTGCCGCCCTTACACCTAAGATAGGTGTAAGGGCGGCTAGACGTCTAAGGGTCGCATGGACGAAAGCATATGATACGATGAAACAATGCTAACCCTAACACATCTATGATAACTACGTTGCTCGCCATCAACAAGGCTTCAGCACGAGCAACACATGAACAACGAATAAACGTTACTGCCTAGATCATGCTTACCCGGAAGAAACCCTCGAAACAAGGGGCTGGCGATTGATACGTCTCCAACGTATCGATAATTTCTTGTGTTCCATGCCACATTATTGATGTTATCTACATGTTTTATGCACACTTTATGTCATATTCGTGCATTTTCTGGAACTAACCTATTAACAAGATGCCGAAGTGCCGGTTCTGTTTTCTGCTGTTTTTGGTTTCAGAAATCCTAGTAACGAAATATTCTCGGAATCGGACGAAATCAACGCCAAAGTTCCTATTTTACCCCGAAGCCTCCAGAACACACGAGAACCGCCAGAGATGGGCCAGGGGGGCCCCACATCACACCTGGGCGCGGGCCAGGCCCTGGCCGCGCCACCTGGTGGTGAGGGCACCCTGGTGACCCCCCTGCGCCGCCTCTCCGCCTATAAAGAGCCCCTGGATCAGAAAACCCGAGACGGATTGACGAAACTCCAGAAAGACTCCAGGGGCGCCGCCACCGTCGCGAAACTCCAATTCGGGGGACAGAACTCTGTTCCGGCACCCTGCCGGGACGGGGAAGTGCCCCCGGAAGGCTTCTCCATCGACACCGCTGCCATCTCCATCGACACCGCTGCCATCTCCACCGCCATCTTCATCACCGCTGCTGCTCCCATGAGGAGGGAGTAGTTCTCCATCGAGGCTCGGGGCTGTACCGGTAGCTATGTGGTTCATCTCTCTTCCATGTACTTCAATACAATGATCTCATTGAGATTCATATGAGTTTGTATCACTACTATCTATGTGCTACTCTAGTGATGTTATTAAAGTAGTTCTATTCCTCCTGCACGTGTGTAAAGGCGACAGTGGGTGCACCGTGTTAGTACTTGGTTTGTGCTATGATTATGATCTCTTGTAGATTATGAAGTTAACTATTGCTATGATAATATTGATGTGATCTATTCCTCCTACATATGCATGAAGGTTACGGTGTGCATGCTATGCTAGTACTTGGTTTAGTCTCGTTGATCTATCTTACACTAAAGGTTACTAAAACATGAGCATTATTGTGGAGCTTGTTAACTCCGGCATTGAGGGTTCGTGTAATCCTACGCAATGTGTTCATCATCCAACAAAAGTGTAGAGTATGCATTTATCTATTCTGTTATGTGATCAATGTTGAGAGTGTCCACTAGTGAAAGTATAATCCCTAGGCCTTGTTCCTAAATACTGTTGAGTTACTACTTGCTTGTTTCTTGTTTTCTTGTGTTACTACTGCTGCAATATTACCACCATCAACTACACGCCAGCAAGCACTTTTCGGCACCGTTACTACTTGCTCATACTTATTCATACCACCTGTATTTCACTATCTCTTCGCCGAACTAGTGCACCTATTAGGTGTGTTGGGGACACAAGAGACTTCTTGCTTTGTGGTTGCGGGGTTGCATGAGAGGGATATCTTTGACCTCTTCCTCCCCGAGTTCGATAAACCTTGGGTATCCACTTAAGGGAAACTTGCTGCTGTTCTACAAACCTCTGCACTTGGAGGCCCAACACCGTCTACAAGAATAGAAGCTCCCGTAGACATCAAGCACTTTTCTGGCGCCGTTGCCGGGGAGGAAAGGTAAAAAGACACTCATACTACGGTCTCAGGTAAAGTATTTTTCCGGCGCCGTTGTGTGTGTGCTCAAAGCTATTTCCTTTAGATCCTGCAATTGCAACTTTTTGTTTCTTGTTTACACTAGTTTGGCATAATGTATAAGAGTGAGCTTCTTGTTCTATTTCCTGATTTAAAACTTGGATTGTTTGATGCGAAAATTAAAAAACCTATGAAATCTTATTTGCATGCTGGTAGTAATATTAGTATGAACGCTTTAAACACCATTGTTGATAATGATATAGAAAGTTCTAAGCTTGGGGAAGCTGGTTTTCATGATATTTTTAGTCCCCCAAGCATTGAGGAGAAAATTTTCTTTGATGATACTTTGCCTCCTATTTATGATGATTATAATGATAGTGGTCTTTTGGTGCCACCTACTATGGAAAGTGAATTTGATTATGATTACAATATGCCTCCTATATTTGATGATGAGAATAATAATAGCTACTTTGTTGAATTTGCTCCCACTACAACTAATAAAATTGATTATGCTTATGTGGAGAGTAATTATTTTATGCATGAGACTCATGATAAGAATGTTTCATTTGATAGTTATATTGTTGAGTTTGCTCATGATGCTACTGAAAGTTATTATGAGAGAGGAAAATATGGTTGTAGAAATTTTCATGTTACTAAAATGCCTCTCTATGTGCTGAAATTTTTGAAGCTACACTTGTTTTATCTTCCTATGCTTGTTACTTTGCTCTTCATGAACTTGTTTATTTACAAGATTCTTATGCATAGGAAGCATGTTAGGCTTAAATGTGTTTTTAATTTGCCTCTTGATGCTCTCTTTTGCTTCACATACTATCTCTTGCGAGTGCATCATTAAAACTGCTGAGCCCATCTTAATGGCTAAAAAGAAAGAACTTCATGGGAGATAACCCATGTGTTATTTTGCTACAGTACTTTGTTTTATATTTGTGTCTTGGAAGTTGTTTACTACTGTAGCAACCTCTCCTTATCTTAGTTTTGTGTTTTGTTGTGCCAAGTAAAGTCTTTGATAGTAAAGTAAGTACTAGATTTGGATTACTGCGCAGAAACAGATTTCTTTGCTGTCACGAATCTGGGTCTAATTCTCTCGTAGGTAACTCAGAAAATTATGCAAATTTACGTGAGTGATCCTCAGATATGTACACAACTTTCATTCAATTTGAGCATTTTCGTTTGAGCAAGTCTGGTGGCCTAATAAAATCCATCTTTACGGACTGTTCTGTTTTGACAGATTCTGCCTTTTATTTCGCATTGCCTCTTTTGCTATGTTGGATGATTTCTTTGATCCATTAATGTCCAGTAGCATTATGCAATGTCCAGAAGTGTTAAGAATGATTGTGTCACCTCTGAACATGTTAATTTTTATTGTCCACTAACCCTCTAATGAGTTGTTTCGAGTTTGGTGTGGAGGAAGTTTTCAAGGGTCAAGAGAGGAGGATGATATACTACGATCAAGGAGAGTGAAAGCTCTAAGCTTGGGGATGCACCCGGTGGTTCACCCCTGCATATATCAAGAAGACTCAAGCGTCTAAGCTTGGGGATGCCCAAGGCATCCCCTTCTTCATCGACAACATTATCGGGTTCCTCCCACGAAACTATATTTTTATTCCATCACATCTTATGTGCTTTTTCTTGGAGCGTCGGTTTGTTTTTGTTTTTGTTTTTGTTTGAATAAATGCTTGTGTGGGAGAGAGACACGCTCCAGCTGGTTCGTATGAACACATGTGTTCTTAGCTCATAATATTCATGGCGAAGTTTCCTCTTCGTTAAATTGTTATATGGTTGGAATTGGAAAATGATACATGTAGTAATTGCTATAAATGTCTTGGGTAATGTGATACTTGGCAATTGTTGTGCTCATGTTTAAGCTCTTGCATCATATACTTTGCACCCATTAATGAAGAAATACATAGAGCATGCTAAAATTTGGTTTGCATATTTGGTTTCTCTAAAGTCTAGATAATTTCTAGTTTTGAGTTTGAACAACAAGGAAGACGGTGTAGAGTCTTATAATGTTTTCAATATGTCTTTTATGTGAGTTTTGCTGCACCGGTTCATCCTTGTGTTTGTTTCAAATAACCTTGCTAGCCTAAACCTTGTATCGAGAGGGAATACTTCTCATGCATCCAAAATACTTGAGCCAACCACTATGCCATTTGTGTCCACCATACCTACCTATACTACATGGTATTTTCCCGCCATTCCAAAGTAAATTGCTTGAGTGCTACCTTTAAAATTCCATCATTCACCTTTGCAATATATAGCTCATGGGACAAATAGCTTAAAAACTATTGTGGTATTGAATATGTAATTATGCACTTTATCTCTTATTAAGTTGCTTGTTGTGCGATAACCATGTTTACTGGGGAACGCCATCAACTCATTGTTGAATATCATGTGAGTTGCTATGCATGTTTGTCTTGTCTGAAGTAAGGGCGGTTTTCACAATCAAATGGTTTGAGTATGCATATTGTTAGAGAAGAACATTGGGCCGCTAACTAAAGCCATGAATCATGGTGGAAGTTTCGGTCTGGACATAAAACCTCAATCTCTTATGAGAATATTAACTGTTGTTGGATGCTTAAGCATTAAAAGAGGAGTCCATTATCACGTTGTCTATGTTGTCCCGGTATGGGTGTCTAAGTTGAAGAATGATCAAAAGCGAGAAATCCAATGCGAACTTTCTCCTTAGACCCTTGTACGAGGCGGCATAGAGGTACCCCTTTGTGACACTTGGTTGAAACATATGTTATGCAATGATGATCGGTGTTAACCCAAGCTAATTAGGACAAGGTGCGGGCACTATTGGTACACTATGCATGAGGCTTGCAACTTATAAGATATAATTTACATGATGCATATGCTTTATTACTACCGTTGACAAAATTGTTTCATGTTTTCAAAATCAAAGCTCTAGCACAAATATAGCAATCGATGCTTTCCCTCTATGGAGGACCATTCTTTTACTTTCAATGTTGAGTCAGTTCACCTATTTCTCTCCACCTCAAGAAGCAAACACTTGTGTGAACTGTGCATTGATTCCTACATACTTGCTTATTGCACTTATTATATTACTCTATGTTGACAATTATCCATGAGATATACATGTTACAAGTTGAAAGCAACCGCTGAAACTTAATCTTCTTTTGTGTTGCTTCAATACCTTTACTTTGAATTATTGCTTTATGAGTTAACTCTTATGCAAGACTTATTGATGCTTGTCTTGAAGTGCTATTCATGAAAAGTCTTTGCTTTATGATTCACTTGTTTACTCATGTCATACACATTGTTTTGATCGCTGCATTCATTACATATGCTTTACAAATAGTATGATCAAGATTATGATGGCATGTCACTCCGGAAATTATCTTTGTTATCGTTTTACCCGCTTCGGGACGAGCAGAACTAAGCTTGGGGATGCTGATACGTCTCCAACGTATCGATAATTTCTTGTGTTCCATGCCACATTATTGATGTTATCTACATGTTTTATGCACACTTTATGTCATATTCGTGCATTTTCCGGAACTAACCTATTAACAAGATGCCGAAGTGCCGGTTCTCGTTTTCTGCTGTTTTTGGTTTCAGAAATCCTAGTAACGAAATATTCTCGGAATCGGACGAAATCAACGCCAAAGTTCCTATTTTACCCGGAAGCCTCCAGAACACACGAGAACCGCCAGAGATGGGCCAGGGGGGCCCCACACCACACTCAGGCGCGGGCCAGGCCCTGGCCGCGCCACCTGGTGGTGAGGGCACCCTGGTGACCCCCCTGCGCCGCCTCTCCGCCTATAAAGAGCCCCTGGATCAGAAAACCCGATACGAATTGACGAAACTCCAGAAAGACTCCAGGGGCGCCGCCACCGTCGCGAAACTCCAATTCGGGGGACAGAACTCTGTTCCGGCACCTGCTCGGGACGGGGAAGTGCCCCCGGAAGGCTTCTCCATCGACACCGCTGCCATCTCCATCGACACCGCTGCCATCTCCACCGCCATCTTCATCACCGCTGCTGCTCCCATGAGGAGGGAGTAGTTCTCCATCGAGGCTCGGGGCTGTACCGGTAGCTATGTGGTTCATCTCTCTTCCATGTACTTCAATACAATGATCTCATTGAGATTCATATGAGTTTGTATCACTACTATCTATGTGCTACTCTAGTGATGTTATTAAAGTAGTTCTATTCCTCCCGCACGTGTGTAAAGGCGACAGTGGGTGCACCGTGTTAGTACTTGGTTTGTGCTATGATTATGATCTCTTGTAGATTATGAAGTTAACTATTGCTATGATAATATTGATGTGATCTATTCCTCCTACATATGCATGAAGGTTACGGTGTGCATGCTATGCTAGTACTTGGTTTAGTCTCGTTGATCTATCTTACACTAAAGGTTACTAAAACATGAGCATTATTGTGGAGCTTGTTAACTCCGGCATTGAGGGTTCGTGTAATCCTACGCAATGTGTTCATCATCCAACAAAAGTGTAGAGTATGCATTTATCTATTCTGTTATGTGATCAATGTTGAGAGTGTCCACTAGTGAAAGTATAATCCCTAGGCCTTGTTCCTAAATACTGTTGAGTTACTACTGCTTGTTTACTGTTTTACTGTGTTACTACTGCTGCAATATTACCACCATCAACTACACGCCAGCAAGCACTTTTCACGGCACCGTTACTACTGCTCATACTTATTCATACCACCTGTATTTCACTATCTCTTCGCCGAACTAGTGCACCTATTAGGTGTGTTGGGGACACAAGAGACTTCTTGCTTTGTGGTTGCGGGGTTGCATGAGAGGGATATCTTTGACCTCTTCCTCCCTGAGTTCGATAAACCTTGGGTATCCACTTAAGGGAAACTTGCTGCTGTTCTACAAACCTCTGCACTTGGAGGCCCAACACTGTCTACAAGAATAGAAGCTCCCGTAGACATCAGCGATGCGCCTAGATTGGTTTGTGATGAACGTGATTGTTGTTTATTCCATAAACCCTAGATACATATTTATATTCCGTAGACTTTCTAACGTGGGAATAATCCCAACCGTGCACGAGCCAAATTCTATCTAACCGACACGTATCCTACTAATTTACAGATACACGGGCAAACTAGCCCAAACTTTGTATACAATGCCGATTCATGTATTTCTTCCGGGTATATTCTTCAAGCTCATCCTTAATCGCGGCCCACCTCTGATCCGGTCAAATTCTGGTGATAACACATAGATAGTAACATTACACATTCTAAGACATTTTGGTAACATGGCGTGACAATAAATGAAGAAAGAGACTAAGGTGGTAACTAGCTATGTTACCATAACATTACACTTCCCAAGAAAATATGAGTCTACAATCTAATAAATATATGACCTTGCATGATACCACACATATGTTACTACCCACTATAGAGGTAGTAACATATAGTGGTAACATGTACATGTTACTAATTTATGTTACTCCCCACTATGACTAATCAAAGAAAAAGTTTCTTAAAACCAGGATTATAAATATGGTCAAGTGTCATATTCTTAACAACAGCATGTAAAATTATGTTCCTATAACACCAATGGCCACAAGAACAAAATTGCATCTAGATACTATTGCACAAGTGTAGATTCTGCCAAATGGATCAGAACAAGTTCACTACGTATCGCATGACCCCTCTCAATTATCTTGAACAATTCAATATTCTGAAAATCCACAAACAACACTCTTGTGTGTGTCATATCTAAACGTGCGTGAACGTATATTGTCACACACATAAGGTGATGGAAGGCTAATTCGGATTAACTAGGCGTCTAAGATAGAGTTCCATATGGGAGGTCTATATAAAGGAGGGTGGCATAGGTGGTTTAGGGTTGATCCATTCACCACAACCATCCACCGCAGCTGCCACTCCTCTCATGTTCAAAATGCACGTGTGGACCTAGCGGTCTGGTGTGTGATGCTTCCTCCCCGTACATGTGGATACCTTGAAGGCATTGCACTTGTAGCGCTTGGATGAGCCACACGAGAGGACTTGTTCGTGGGACATGACAACATGGACTAGAAAACCACATGGCTAAACTTATTTCCTTTCCTAATAAATGGGCCCCGCATGATATTCAGTGAAAGTTTAGATGCAAAACAATGTTGATTCGTCACCTATTATGACAAATGCGGGTAACCTATCCAGAAGGTGCTACTGTTTACCCATAACGAGAAACAAAACCGTCATGCATTAAAGTACATGCATGTATCTCTAGATCATGTTTTATAGTTATAAAATACCTAGGGGTTTGAGGTTAATTTATATTATATTTATCAAATTAACGATCTAGGATACAGAGAGGACATATAAACCAGGGATCCATCACGTGGGACCTACAACCCAATTCAAGTTTCAGATTTCGCACACACATAACGGCATCCATTACGTGCGTGTAAATTTATTTTTAGAATTTTCTGAACTCTAGAAATATGACTTCCCAAGATACGTCAACTTTTCTCGCGGCACCACCTCCTTACATGTGTGCCTCCCTATTTTTTCGATAAAAGAGCATAGCCCCAGTCTCTGCATCAATAGATGCACACGGCTTGCTTTATTAAAAACGAAGTATCAAGTCACAAAAGATCCAATATCACTTATTACAATCACGGAAAAGCTAGGGTCGATGCATGAATCAACTAGCTGAAAATATGACAAATAGAAAAGCTATGCATTTGCAATCCTATTAGGATGCTGCCACCTAGTAGCCTGAAAAAAGAAGTCCTGAGCAACCACTAGCATCCGGTTGCATCCAATAACCATAGTCTCCCGCTGATCCACTGGAAGAAGTAAAATTCATTGCTGAATTGAATGAGAAGCTGGCTGGATAACCTGCAAAAAATTTGTTCCATATTATTTGTTAAAGATAATATCATTTCTAGTTCTCCAAATAGCCCAACAAAGGGCACAAATACCAATTCGAATTTTCTGTTTATCATCTTTCCTCACGCCATTCAGCCATCTACCAAACATATTAGTAGTATTAGTTGGCGGAGGAATGTTATAAGTAAGGTACATCATACGCTAAATTATCTTCGCAAAAGGGCATTCAATAAACAAATGATTAACGGTTTCCATGGAATCACAAAAACAACACTTTTGACATCCCTTCCACTTTCGTTTAGCTAACTTATCCTTATTTAGAAGCACCTTATTACTAAGAAACCACATAAAAAATATATTTTCAAAGGAATCTTTAACTTCCATTGATACCTGCGAAGATAGACAGTATGATCATTCATCCAATCAAGGTACATAGACTTAACTGAAAAAATACCGGAATTCGTAAGCTTCCAAATAAACTTATCAGGTTCAGATGTATGTGTGCCTCCCTATTGGGTTCACCAGCCCTTGGGTTCCAAAATTTCCTCTACCCAAGCTTCCCCGTTTTCAGCTTAGCTCACGCCCCCTTTTGTGTGGTGCAAGAGTGATCACGAGTTAACCAAAGCTCGAAATGCATACAACTATTTCTACGTGGACTCTGTAATGATGAAACTAAACACACTTGTCTTAGCCGGTGCCTTTCTTGCAAACAGGTGCCTACAGGCTAGCTAGAGCAGGACTGGACACCACGAGAGAGAGAGAGTCCACGAGGCGACGGGACATAGATTTCGACAGCACATGCATGACGACTACCGATCAGAAGACGAAGGACACCACATCAAAGACCAAACTGACGCGCTCGCTCGCGGGGGGCGGCTGTGCCCCGATTGCAACCTGATGTCGCGCACTTGATGCTGATAGTGGATGGGCGAGCCCGCGGTGAGCTGTGAAACACGCTGACACTGTGAATAAACCAGGACGCCAGTTCCTTCACTGTGCTTGACTCTTCTTCCTCCGACTCTTTGGAATCATGGGGTAGACGTACTGTTCTCTGGCGGCAAAGGCCGCAGGCTGAACACGCCCGGGCAGGTATCCGATGAACCGTGAAAACGACCGATGAGCTCGATAAGATCGAGTGGTAACTGGTGGCTCACCGGCGGCCGGTCCACGGCTGTCGACGCAACCTCCGACACCGAGCGGCTGTGCCGGGGACGCTCGCACTCCCGTCCACACACTGACACACACAGCTGAACTCGTGTTAATGATTTTTCTCCCACACTATCTCGAGCACGGTAGCGCTGCATGTTGGAAGCCTCGATCAGCCCACGCGACAGTCTGGTTTTATTATCCGCTTCAGCTTCCAGCTAAAGCCCATGGCGATAGAGCGCGATCCCTAGTTCGGTAACCCACATCACTTATGCTCAGTGGCGGAGGACGAACAAAAAAATTGCTATGGCGGAGTTAATAGCTTACAAGAAAAAAACGTGATGCAAACTCAAGCAATCCATATATTAACTACCTTAATAAATCACCGGGACATAAAATTGATCTTTCACACCTGCTCTAGCAAGAAAACTGATGAAAATAACATGCTTTGGCTACGCTCTAGTCAGGAAATTGTTTTTTTTTTTTGACATGCAGGAAATTGGTTAAGATAACATGAGTAATAGTACCAACAGCCAAAACTAGCTATGGCATGAGCCATACCTTGCCAGAATGGGTCCTCCACCACTGCTTATGCTCCGGTGCTTTTCCCTTGAAAAAATTCTGAATGCATAGCAACGGTGGAGATTTTCTCATACTTGTTCATAAGTAGAGGCAAGATCGTAATTTCAGTGTAGGTCCACCATCCGTACATCCATGTACATGCTCATATAGCCCGCGTTGTGTTGTACCTCTTTTTTTTACGCGTATACGGTCACGTGCATGTACCGAAATAGAAAGATACTATAAAAGGTCATTGGCGTCTCCACCTGCTTCGCCCCACCATTTCCCCCCAAATTAGGAAGAAGAAAACCCTCGTCCCTCCATCACTTCGTCTTCTCCACTCCTTCTCCACTGCGAGCGGTTCGAATCGGCTTCTTCTCCGCGCGTTCATCTCGAATCCGAGGGCGATGGAGGGTACGAGCGGAGCACCGCGGGCGGCCGCCGCTGCTCTAGTCAGGAACACGAGCGTGGCGGAGCCAGATGTGGTTGTGGCGGGCGGAGGGTGCCATCGTGGTGCGGCCGCATCGGGCGGCTTGGTGGTGAAGGCGGCGGACCAGGAGAAGCTCGGATTTGGCGGTGCGACCGTGTCAGATCTGAATGTGCTGCCGGCGGGTGACGTACACACAAGGGCGGAGCTGGAGGGAGAAATTCCCTGATGCACAAACAACCTTGCAACGTTGCTAGTTCAATTTTCTTCTCCGTGCACTACGGGAGAGCTCCAGTATGCCGACGGCCACCAGCCGTCGGCACAACAAGGAAGGCCGTCGGCACAGGCTGTGCCGACGGTGACCGTCGGCGTAACTTCGTCGGCATAGTTCCGGTCGGGGACTGCCCGATCACCGTCGGCATAGACTGGCCGTCGGCACAGATTGTTGTGCCGACGGTATAACCGTCGGCATAGTATTTCAAAATTTTCAATTTTTTTTTGAAAAAAGATTAAAAATATTTTTTTATTTTTTTCAATTTCCTTCTTATTCTTTTTTACTTGTTAATCTTTCACAATCACACTTACACTTAGAGCATCTCCAACAGACGCGCTAAAACCCCCGCGCGGCAAAAAAACCGCCGTTTTGCCGCGCGCGGACGCTGCCGCGCTGCTCCAGCGGACGCGGGAAAACGGCGCGCGCGCTAAAGTTTACCGCCCGCGCGCTTTCGCGCTATCCCGCGCGGGAAATCTGCCGCGTGCGCTACCGCGCGCGCCATAAAGACGACACGCGCGAAGCGGCCAACTGCCACTCCTCCCACGCGTCTTCCTCCCGCGCCCTCTCTCTCCCCGCGACCTCGAGCAGCGCCTGCGCGTGGCGGAGCAGGATGAGCGCAACCGCCTTGAGTGGGCGCGCGCGTTCCCGGAGGACGTCGCCGCCACGGAGGCCTTCTACGCGCAGCAGGAGGGGGACAAGGCGGCGATGGCGGCGATGAAGAAGGCGAGTCGCGAGAAGCGCCGCGCCGAGTCCGCGGCGAGGAAGAAGGCGAGGGCCGACGCGGCGGCGAGGAGGAAGGAGGAAAGGCAGAACGCCGCAGGGCCGTCGACCGTTGTTGGGGGGATAACCCCCGGTATGCCAAAGGCATGCCAAACCGGATGGTTTGAGCCATCAAGATACCGGTTTAATGATTCTTACCGGAGGCCTAGCGGGAATCCGGGAGAGCAAGGCTAAGCCGGTATCCCCAAAGGGGTATGCCGGAACCCGGTATAGAAAGATACCGGAAAGGAGAGCCCTGTCGGCAGGACTGGTCAAAGATTCTCTTCGGAGCAAGAAGACAAGGATGAGCTAAGCAAAGTAACTTTATTCGAGCCCCGGCGCCAAAGAGAGAGGTGACGAAGAAAGAAGCCGGAGGACGTCGCCTTCTACGATAAAAGAAGGCCCCGGTGTCATCTATGATTAAAGTAGCTTTGTACAGTAACTCTGCAAAGTAGTTTGTCCAGTCAAAGATGCCATTAGGGTTTCTTCCTGTGTAAGCCACCCTCTCCCCTATATAAGGAGAGGGGGCAGCCCTCTATACGGGCGCGATCCACAAGAGAACGAGATAGAGGTAGACTGAACTTGTAACCATGCTGTGATCAATGAAGCTAGCGATCTAGTAAAGAGCTCTTCCTCTTGTCTCTCTTCTTGTATACCGGTCTCTGGCTGTGTTCTTGAGGAAAGCATCCGGAAGTTCTTCCCATCTAATCGCAAACCCTCCCCCGAATCCTCTTGCGTCCATTCGGCCCCAACTTAAGCCATCCTATGGCATCTGTCTGTTCACCACGACGACAGTTGGCGCCCACCGTGGGGCATGAAGTGGCGCTTGATGGAGTTCACATTCGGGCGGGCCTCCTCGAGTTCGCCGGCGAACGGACGGTGTCTGCGCTTGTGCAGAGCTTCTACTCCATCGATTTCATCAACGACAACGCGGGCTGCTTCGCCAACGGCGGCATCTTCCCCAAGAACGGCCGCGTCATCGAGTTCGGCAGCCACCGCATCTACTTCGGCACCGTCCCCGTCCGCCAGTGCCTCTCGCCGGTGCTGGTAGCACCGGACCCGCCAAGATGGCTCTGTGCTGGTCGCGCCGCCGGCAGCGTCGAGGTAATGATGACCGGTGTGGCTGGTGCAGGAAAGGAGGTCGCAGGGGAAGATGCTGGTCGCGCGGTGTCGACCCGTGCGGCTAAGCCACCGCTGGAGCGCAATGCAGGCGCAGCAGGAGCATCATCCGCGCCACCGGCAACACCGCTCCAGGCGGCGATGAACGTCCTCGCCACCCCCATCGCGCAGAACGTCGATCCGGCGGCGGCTCAGGCGGAGCTGGAGGCACAGCGCCAGAAGATACTCGAGAGCGGCAAAGACGTCGTCAGGGCGCAGCGCGAGCTGAACCTAACCGTACGTGAGTATAACGCTGCCCATGGCTTTGCTTCTGTCAGCGCTCATGCCGCTAGGATACCGGAAAACCGGCTTAAAGCTCGCAATCTAGATCAGGATTTGCGCAAAGAGATTCTTACCGGCAAGAGTACCTCAGCATCTGTTAGCATCGTGGAAAAACCTAAGTACAGTAGCCCGGATAAAACCATAAAAGCTGCTAAGGCTGCTGTAGATCTGTGTGACTCGCTTACCGGAGAGGCTCTGGCAAAACAACAAGAGCGTGTCAGAGAGCTGCTAGATACAGTAGAGCAGCAGAACGCTGAGCAGCTGGCTAAGCTGAACAAGGCCATAGCCTCGAAATCCGCGCGTTCAACAAAGAATGCCGGAAGCAAGTCCCATGGGCAGGCCTCGTCCCCCCATCCGGACAGAAGAAGAGAAAAAGAAATGAACGCACGGCAGATGACTGTGTATGATCCGGTCCTTGCCGGTAAGCAGAAAGCCGAGCAACACGATGCCGGTAGAAAAAGCCAAGGGGCAGAGCGGGGCTACGCCAAGGAAGGTTATGCCGGAAACAATCATGCCGGTAGACACGAAACCGGGCAAAACTATCCGGCTGCAAGGGCAGCGTACGATGAAGAGGAAGAGATGCCTCCACCAAGGTACCGGCAGGCAAGGGCCGCGGCACCAGAACGTTACGATGAAGCCGATTCTACAAGACCGGCAGCATACCGGAACCCGTTGGGGGAACGCTTGGGAGAAAGATACTTACCGGAACGGGACGCGAGGCACCGTCTGGACAGAGTGTACTTGTCAGAAATGATCGAGGAGGAAGGTCCTCCAGGTCCAAAGTGCTTTGGCCCAAGGATCATGAGAGAAAAACCACCCGTGCGCAATTTTCAGCTGCCTCGGGACACAAGAACGTACGATGGCACAACCAAGCCGGAAGATTGGTCGGCGGACTATGTCACAGCGGTGTACGTGGCTGGTGGTGGAGTGAACCGGCGTTGGGCGGTAAGAATCATACCGTCCTACCTGGTAGGCCCTGCGAGAATCTGGCTAAACAACCTGCCGGCGGGGAGCATAAATGGCTGGCTGGATTTTGAGGAGGCTTTTGTGAGCAATTTCAGCAGCACCTATCAAAGGCCAAACAGGCCGCAGCAACTTGCTCTATGTGTGCAGCGCCCGAACGAAACAGACCGGGATTATCTGGCCCGGTGGAACACCACAAGGAACTCCTGTGAAGGGGTAATCGAGGCACAGGCCATTGCTTGGTTTAGCAGTGGATGCAGAAGAGGTTCGCCGCTGTGGCAAAAGCTGCAGCGGAGCATGCCGACGACGTTGGCAGAGATGATACGTGTGGCGGATAGCTACGCGTTGGGAGACCCAACGCAGCCGGCAGTACAACCTGAACCGGAACAGCTACGCCAAGAGCAACACCGGGACAACCGGAACAACAAGAGGAGGGAAGATTTCCCGGATCGGAGGTATGGCTCGCAGCAAGTTGCTGCTGTGCAGGAAAACTCTGATGCCAGCGGCAGCCAGAGGCAGAGAACCGGATCGCAGCCATGGGCGGGTCCAAAGAAACAGTGGGTGGAAAAGAAACCCTGGGTCCAGAAAAGAAACTGGCAAGAACCCGCAAAGTACACCATGGAAGCTGCCATGGACCAACCATGCCGATGGCACACACCGAATCCGGCACACCCGTCGAACCATCTGACGAAGGATTGTACCTGGACCAAGTACTTGATGGAAAAGGGGGCGGTAAAAGATGCCCAAGGGCGAGGAGGCAACGCAATGATGCCACCGCCGGACATGCCGCGGCAGCAGCAGCTACCGCCTCCACCACCGCTTACCGGGCCGAACGCTTTACCAGTGCAGCCAAACCGGCAGCAGTACCAGCAGGTTAACCGGGTGGAGCAAGATGATAACCAACTACCTCCACCGCCACCTTTAGGCCGGAATGTTTATGAAGACCCACATGTATGCTGTGTTGTTTTTGTCACTGAGCCAACAGACAGGCAAAGTCTACATCGTCGCTCCATGGAAGTAAATGCCGTGATGCCAGCAGTGCCCAAATACATGCAGTGGTCTAACCAGGAAATTGCTTGGTCGATCAAGGATCACCCCAAGATCATGCCGAGTCCGGGTGGATATGCTCTTGTTGTGGACCCAATCATGAAGGGGCCGCAAACTCGAGTAAAGTTCAGCAAAGTGCTGATAGACAATGGCAGTAGCATCAACATCATGTACAAGCATACCATGCATACGATGGGCATAACAGAAAACATGCTTCAGCCGACGCGCACGACGTTCCACGGGATTGTTCCTGGCTTGTCCTGTGCCCCAATAGGAAAGGTCCGGGTGGACGTGGCATTTGGAGGACGTGACAATTGCCGGGTGGAAAATCTGGAGTTTGAGGTGGTGGACTTAGATAGTCCGTACCATGCTTTGCTGGGGAGACCGGCGCTGGCGGCCTTCATGGCCTCAACCCACACGGCGTATCTCAAGATGAAGATGCCGGCACCTCGTGGACCACTAACCGTGGTGGGAAACTACAAAGTCTCGCTAGAAACAGCATCTGCCGGATCGAACCTAGCGGAATCGCTGGTGATCGCGGAGGAAAAAACAAGAATGCAAACCGCAGTTGCGCTGGCTCAGTCCTCACAGTTGAGTTTAGCAGCAATGAGTGCGAGTCTGAGCGCTCCAGCGTTCAAACCGACAAATGAAACGAAAGACATCGTGCTGGACCCGGCTTTCCCTGAGCGTACTGTTCGTATCGGTGCCGGCCTCAGTGAGGCATAGGAAAGCGCGCTCGTCAGCTTCCTCCGTGAGAATCGGAATATCTTCGCCTCGGTCAGCCGAAGATTTGGTAGGTGTTCCGAGGAGCTGGCTGAGCACTCCACGAACGTTCGAAAAGATGCCAAGCCGGTGCGACAACCCTTGCGCCGGTTCGTCGAAGACAGGGAGAAAGATCATAGGAGAAGAGGTAACCAAACCGCTTGTTGCCAAATTCATTGTGGAGGTCACGCACACGCAGTGGCCGGCCAATCCGGTGATGGTTGAAAAGAAGAAAGATGAGAACCCGGAGGCAAAAGCTCCGAAGGTGTGGCGTATGTGCATCGACTACACCAACCTGAACAAGGCTTGCCCAAGAGATCCTTTTCCTTTACCACGGATCGATCAAGTGATTGATTCCACTGCTGGGTGTGAGTTGTTGTCTTTCCTGGATGCCTATTCCGGTTTCCACCAAATTCCCCTGAAAAAGGAAGATCAAATAAAAACTGCGTTCATTACCCCGCACGGGGCTTACTGCTATATCACTATGCCTTTTGGTTTGCGCAACGCTCGGTGCAACGTACCAGCATTCGTATGCAAAAATGCTTGTTTGATCAAATCGGAAAGAATGTGCAGGTGTATGTGGATGACATCGTGATAAAAACTAAGGTAAAAGATACCCTAATCGGTGATATCCGGCAAACGTTTGATAACCTAAGGAGGTTCCGGATGAAACTCAATCCGGCAAAATGTACCTTCGGTGTTCCTGCCGGCAAGCTGCTGGGTTTCCTTGTCTCGAGCCGAGGCATTGAGGTCAATCCGGTAAAGATCCGGGCAATTGAGAGAATGACGGTACCACAGGATCTGAAGGACATACAAAAGTTTACCGGAAGCTTAGCATCGCTAAGCCGGTTCATAAGCAGGTTAGGAGAAAAGGCCTTGCCGCTGTATGCCTTAATGAGAAAATCCGATAAGTTTGTCTGGACCCCTCAGGCAGACGCAGCATTCAAAGAGCTGAAAACGATGTTAGCTACCGCGCCAATATTGGCTTCGCCGTTGGAAAGAGAACCAATGTTGCTATACATAGCAGCAACCAACCGGGTCGTGAGTGTTGTTGTGGTAGTAGAAAGAGAAGAGGAAGGAAAAACCGTCCAGAGGCCGGTATACTACCTGAGCGAGGTGCTCTCCCTCTCAAAGCAGAACTACCCGCACTTCCAGAAAATGACCTATGGCGTGTTTATGGCCGCCACCAAGCTCAAGCACTACTTCGAGGAACATCCTATGAAGGTGGTGAGTGAGGCACCCATCTCCGATATCATGTGCAACAAGGACGCCAGCGGCAGGATTGCTAAATGGGCAATACAGATATCACCGTATGTTCCGGAGTACGAAAGAAGAGACGCCATTAAGTCGCAAGCTTTAGCTGATTTTTTGGTCGATTGGGCGGAAATGCAATACAAGCCCCCGGATCAAAGACTGGAATACTGGAAGATGCACTTCGATGGATCCAAGCTCAAGGAGGGCCTAGGTGCCGGTGTGGTGCTAACCTCACCAAGGGGAGATCATCTCCGGTATGTTTTACAGGTGCATTTCAGGGCATCAAACAATGTCGCTGAGTATGAAGCCTTGATTCATGGGCTTAAGGTCGCAAAAGAAATCGGTGCACACCGGATCATTTGCTATGGAGATTCAGACCTCGTGGTGCAGCAGTGTTCCGGGGATTGGGATGCAAAAGATGCCAACATGGCCTTGTACCGGTTTCACGTGCAAAAGATTGCCGGCTTCTTCGAAGGCTGTGAATTTCACCATGTACCGCGTGCAGAAAACGAAGCCTGCGGATGCTTTGTCCAAGATAGGCTCATCCCGACAAGAAATTCCTCCCGGAATAGCCTTGGCACACCTGAGAGTACCATCAATCAAGCCAAGTCCGGAGTCGGAATCAATTTTTGTACCGGAGTCACACATTGTGCCAATGGATATCGACGAAGGAAACCCGGGGACTGTTCCGGTAAGCTCGGGAACTGTTCCGGTAAGCTCGAACGCTGCCGCGCCTGTACCGGAAGAAACAATGCTGGTAGATAGCATGGACATAGACGTACCGGTATTCCTGGTTCGGGAGACTCCATCCTGGGTTAAACCTATTAAGGAATTCCTGATCAACGGCACCTTGCCGGCTGACGAAAATGAATCAAGGAGAATACAAAGAAGGTCCAAGGCCTATACGTTCATTAATAGTGAAGTGTACAAGAGAAGCGTTACCGGTGTCCTTCAAAGATGTGTGGAACCGGAAGAAGGGAAAGAAATGCTTGAGGAAATTCACCAAGGAGAATGTGGGCATCATGCCTCATCAAGGGCGCTGGTAGCAAAAGTATTCCGGCATGGGTTTTATTGGCCCACTGCTTTGGGAAACGCGCGAGGATTTGGTAAGAAAATGCAATGGGTGCCAGAGGTACGCCAAGCAAAATCATACCCCAGCGTCTGGTTTAAAGACAATACCATTAACATGGCCATTCGCCGTTTGGTGCCTTGACATGGTTGGCCCATTCAAGACTGCAAGAAGCAGCATGACCCACATCTTGGTTATGGTGGATAAGTTCACCAAATGGGTAGAAGTGAAACCTGTCGCAAAATGTGATGGGCATACAGCAGTGAAGTTCTTAAAAGATGTCATTTTGCGGTACGGATACCCGCACAGCATTATTACTGACAATGGAACAAACTTTGCTCAAGGTGAGTTCAAAAGATTCTGTGAGGATAAGAACATCCGGTTGGATTTGTGCTCGGTGGCACACCCACAGGGTAACGGCCAAGTGGAAAGAATGAATGCCTTAGTACTCTCCGGTATCAAACCCAGACTCATTGATGCGGTGGAAAAATCACCGGGGTGTTGGCTTGATGAGATACCATCAGTGCTGTGGAGTATAAGAACAACTCCAAACCGGTCTACCGGATACACTCCGTTCTTCATGGTTTATGGAGCAGAAGCGGTCATACCAACCGACATCATCCATGATTCGCCAAGAGTGCAGCTCTATACTGAGCAAGAGGTCAAAGAGGCCAGAGAAAATGATGTGGACTTGCTAGAAGAAGCAAGAGAGCTAGCTTTGGCAAGAACAGCCATTTACCAGCAAAACCTCAGACGCTATCATGACCGGAAAGTTAATCCAAGAGTTTTCCGGGAAGGAGATCTTGTGCTTCTCCTAGTGCAGCGCACTGAAGGCCGGCATAAGCTCTTGCCACCTTGGGAAGGTCCCTTCATTGTAAGCAAGGTGCTTCACAATGATGCATACTACCTAATTGATGCACAGGAGTGGAAAAAGGAAAGGCGGACAAGTCCGGAGAGGAAAGCAAGCGTCCATGGAACGTAGCTCTGTTGCGTCCTTTCTACTCTTGAAGTGGTGGTGTAAGAAGTTCCTTTTTTGTACCTTATATGCTATGAATAAAAGATGCCGGAACCTTGAATGAATCTCGGGGACTACCTCAATAAGATTGCATGCAACTTGTCTATTTTTTCAGTTCACCGGTTGCTTATTGAACGTTTTTTCTTTCCGGTTTAGTAGTGTGCTAAATCCTACCGGAGTCTTCGACTCTGCTGCTGTCCGCAAACCGGCTTCATGGCAAGCAAGATAAACCGGTAGGAGATAAGCACATGAACTGCGAAAAGGGAGAGCAGGAAAGAACAATCCGGAAAATTTAACTAACCCCGGTTAAACCGGTTTTTTGCAAAATTTCAAAGTTATTTCTAAGTTCAAGAAGATGCTTGTTTGGTGAAAGAACCTTGTGCTCATACGCCAAAGAACGCCCAGAGAAGGCAGGCAGAGCCAAGGCAAAAGAACCAAGTATGCATCAAAATTGGATGCGGAAACAATTGGGAAATATTTGCAGTGCAGGATAAAAGCGAGAACCAAAAGCAAAATATGCTAAGGCAAACTCATAGATACTTAGCTACCGGTATAACTTACCGGCAGGAAATGTTGTACCACAACCACAAGCAAACTTAAGTTTTACATCATAAGCCCCGGCATACCGGGGCAGAATTTAACAAATATTGTCTTAAGGCAAGCAGGACCAACAGATATAGCAGGCAAACATATCACAGAAAGTCATCACGCAGCGGGGGCTTCAGGAGGAGCATCGCCGGCATCAGCGTCGTCCAAGAGCTCCTCTTCGGCTTCATCTTCCTCCTCGTCGAGATAGTCCTTGACGCCGGGAGGGGGAGGGATGAAGGTGCGCATGTCGGCATACTCCGCAATGCGGTACGCGCGATCCTGCCGCTTAGCGGAGAGGATCGGGTCCACATCGGTTTCTGCGTCTTCACGCACGCCGGTGAGGGCGTCCAAATTGAGCTCCGGGTACCAGGAGCAGGCAACGCGGAGGGCGGAGTCCGCGCCAGCGCGGGCAGCAGAGCACTGCCACTCGCGGATCCTCCTGCCGGCGCCCTTAAGACGATCGCTGATGAGGGAGAAGGTGTCCGGCACCTCTTCGCCAGGCCATAAGGTCCTGAAGAGCTGGGTAGCTACATCAGGGATGTCCGATAAATTGCGGTCTATGGCGCGCATATGGGACACCCGCGCGTTAAGCGCGACCAGATGGTCGTTGGGCGTCCATGGCACGTTAAGATCCGCTCGGCCTTGGTCCTTGCGGTGCACGTCGACCTTCTTAACAGCGTACCCCTGGGAGTCCGGAAAGAGGCCTGTGTAAAGAAAGAAAAAGGTAAACGAAAAGCGACCGGAAAGAAAAGCGACCGGAAAGAAAAGCGACCGGAAAGAAAAGATAACGGAGAGAAAATGGGGTCCGAGAAAAAAGGCTCATATGCAGTAGTCAAAGTATAAAATAAAAGAACTTACGATAGGCGAGGGCGTCGGTCTGCAGGATCAACTGGTCGCATTCCTTATGCTCCTCCTCCAGCCGCGCGGCCTTCTCCTCGGCACCCTTCCGGGCCTTGGCCGCCTCCTCCAGCTCAGCCCAGCAGCACCACGTTGGCATTGTCGGCATCCTCCGGTGGCCTCCTCCATCTTGGCCGCCGCATCGGCTTCGGCGGCCTTGAGGGCGTCGGCATGGTCAAGCCCCGGTTGGACGAGCCGGGTCTTGAGCTCCCGGTGGCTAGTCTTGAGGGCGTCCAGCCTCCTCCTTATGTTGCCGGATGAGCTGGTCCTTCTCTCCGTAACCGGAAAAGAAAGTGTTAACAAGGTTATACTAGTGAAAATGGAAAAGAAACTAAGTTTAAAGGAAAAAGGAGAGAATCATACGTTGGGCGGTGGCCAGCTGCTCCTTGAGGGCATCGATGGAAGCTTCCGGGATCACTGTTAAGCAGAAATCGTGAATATCAGGGAGAAAAAAGGTTTCCGGCATGAAAGAGGCCGGCAGAACAAAAAATTTACCTTGGCACTTATCGTGTGCCTCAGCGAGCTCCCGATGCTCCCATAGAAGCTCCTCGAAGAGGGCCTTCCGAGCGTTAGCCGTGACCTGTTCAAGGAAAAGAAGATTTTAAGTTAAGTTTTGCGCTAAGAACAAGGTTCTTAACCCGAAACTCGGGGACTGGCAGTGCCGGTTTTGCGCTAAATTTTTAAGTTTTGCGCTAAGAACAAGGTTCTTAACCCGAAACTCGGGGACTGGCAGTGCCGGTTTTGCGCTAAAAATTTTTAAGTTTTAAGCTAAGAACAAGGTTTTTTAACCCGAAACTCGGGGACTGGCAGTGCCGGCTTTGCGCTAAGTTTTAAGTTAAGTTTTGTGATAAGAACAAAGTTCTTAACATGAGCTCGAGGACTGGCAGTGCCGGTTTCATGCTAAGTTTTAAATTTAAGTTTTGTGCTAAGAACAAGGTTCTCACCGCAAAACTCGGGGACTGGGAGATAGACAAGACAGAAACCGGCATAAAACTAAGAAAAAGGTGAAACAAAGCCGGAAATGAAGAAACCGGTAAGGATTGAGAAAAGTTAGAAAAACGTACCATCAAGTTGTTCGTGGCATCATACCACGCGCTGTCGAGCTCTTTCACGGCGTTCCGGAGCCGCATGAAGTGCTCCTCGGACGACCGGTCCCCAGCCGGGTCAGGAGCCGGTAGCCTATCCTTGCCCAAGCCGCGGGTCGCCGGACTTATGGCCGCAGCGTTCCACTTTTGGGCATAGGGCAGGAGGTGCCCCAGGTCTCGGCCTTGGCGCTTAAATTCCGTGATGCGACCAAGGAGGCCGGTGGCCTTCGTGGCGACATCTTTGGCGGCCTTGGCGACGTGCAGCACCAAGGGCTGCTGACCGGTAGAGGGGGCGCTGGAGGCCGTCGCCTTTCCCTTGATAGGCTTGGAGGGCTTGGGCGGCGGCGCATTGGGAGCGGCCCCAAGGGGCTTGGCGCGAGAAGCGTCTGGCGGAGGCATGAGGATGGTGCGTGGAGAAGGGGGAGCGCTAGGAGCGTCACCCGTGTTGGAGCCTTCCGGCGCGGAAGATTCCGGCGCGGAAGTTGTCTTTTCAAGGACGGGAGGAGCAGGAGGCTCCGCCGCGCCAGCAGCTTCTTCTTCTCCGGCGCCGATGTTGCCGGCGCCGGTGTCCCGATGTTCCGGAGGGAAGGAAGAATCCTCCTCCGTGCGGTGATCCGATGATGAAGGGGCCGCACGCCCCAAATTTGTTGTGCCCCCCGAAAGGGAGGCAGAGATGTTGCCGGCACCAGGTGATGCCGGGCTTGAGCGAGGAGGAGGGGTTGAGGTCCTTGCGGATCCCTCAGAGCCCGATGGCCTTGAGCCAAGCTTGAGCGCAGGGCTGAGAAAAAGAAAGAAAGACAGTTGGAAAAATGCAACCGG
This sequence comes from Lolium rigidum, assembly GCF_022539505.1. Lineage (NCBI taxonomy): Eukaryota > Viridiplantae > Streptophyta > Magnoliopsida > Poales > Poaceae > Lolium > Lolium rigidum. Next base: position 140,088,260 of record NC_061509.1, on the reverse strand, counting down.
AAAAAGAACTTGGCGAAAAAGAGGCAAGCCGGAAAATAAGTAACTTACCCGGAAGAGGTTGGCATCGCTTTGCGCCCGTAGCGACGCATGCCCACCTGCTTCTCCCCCGTGGGCTCGGTCCGGAAGCGCTTGGAGGGAGGGGCTCGGCTGCCGCCGGCATCGATGCCTGGCCGCTTCTTCTTTTGGCCCTGGGCCATGAGCTTGTCCACAAACTCGGAGCCGGCCTCGGCGCGCAGGGGCGGCACGCGCTCATGGATCTATGAACAAGATTTGGCTAAGAAGCAGTTCGCAAGAAAGCGATAGCGGAAAGGTAAAAGAAACCGGAAAAGAAAATACCTCAAGCGTGACCAAGTCGTCAGCGGACCCGGTTGGCTCCGGCGGAGACCGGCCAAGACGCGCTGCCGGGGTCTTGCCCATCTTCAAGTCTTTCCAGAAGACGTAAGGATCCGGGTCGAAGGAGTCGAAGGCGCGTTTCCGGCAAGGTCCTCGCCGCTCCGCTTCAATGAGGGGGAAGCGGTCCTTGGCCTCGAAACATGGAAGAAGAAAATTAGCAAAAGCAAAAAGCTACCGGCCAAGAACAACCCCGGCCGCATAATCCCTTACTTCTTGGGTCGGAGGATTATCGCTGCTCGGGGAAGAAGGCCCCATTCCCGGTCGGATGGCATAGCAATCCGGCAAATCTGCTTAGCCTTGCGAACAACATCCCTTTTGCTAAGAGGACGGCTCCGTGATCTTGGTAGGATCGCCTGGGCCATACATCTCGCTCATCCTATGTGCGCGGCGCTTTAGAGGAAGCACCCGGCGCGAAATAAAAGTGCGGATGATATCATCCGAGCAGATGTTGGTCACCTTCTTCAAAGAAGCCAAGAAGCGTACCACCCGGCTGGTTTCAGCGATGATCGGACTTCGGGTTGTAGCCCCGATTGGTCTCGCTGGGAGGCCCCGCTTCGAAGGGAGGAAGATCGATGAGATCGGCGCGGCCGGTGTTCTTCACGTAGAAGAAAGTCCCTTGCCACAACCGGCAAGATTCGAGGCCGGAAAACTTAAAAAGGGGCTCCCTTGACGGGAGCCGATAATGCAAGACCCGCACCGAACGGGGGCTTGGGTTTAGGAATATCCTTGCCCCGAACGGAATTGATCCGAAGAGCAAAGAAGCGGGCAAACGTCTCGCGAGTGGGACGAATGCCGATATAGGCCTCCATGAAGGTGGCGTAGCAAGAGAGGTAGAAGATGGCGTTGCCAGGAAGGTGGTGAGGTTGGAGTTTGTAAAAATCTAAAAACTCCCGGAAAAAAGGGGAGGCAGGAAGGCCAAAGCCGCGCTCAAAATGAGCAAGAAAGACAACATATTCGTCATCTTCTGGATCCGGTTCGATTTCGCCACCCGGAATCCGGCAAGAAACTCCTTCCGGAATCCGTCGAGACCGGTATAACCAATCGATCTCGAATTCGGTAACGCTGGAGCCCATCCAAGCTCCGCGGGTAATTGGGGAAGGCTCCTCGCCGGAAGATTGGCTGGAGCTGCTAGAGGTTGAGCTACCGGAAGCTTGGCTAAAGCTACCGGATTCTAGGTGGTCGCCGGACTCTCGGAGGCTACCGGATTCCCGCTGATTGCCGGAATCGGTCTCCATTGGATCTGAGGCCGTAGATTCACCGGGAGAGGGTCTACGGCGCTTGAGAGAAAGGGAAGAAGAAGATGCAGAGGAAGATTCCTCTTCGGACATTGCGAGGGTAGGCGAAGAAACAGAAATCCCAAACTTGAACCCCGCGTGAAGATCTACGAGTAAGAATAAAACCAAAGAAAAAGAGCAAATAAGAACACCAAAGGCTCAAGATCTGGAAGGCAAGTGAACCGCGGGTAGAGCAAAATTGGTACCAACCTTGAGCGGCGCGGTCGCTGAGGGGAGTGTTTGCTGGCGGTGAAGCAGGTCTGCGGTCGCCGGCGAGCACCACCGACGGCGAGGCGAAGAAGCTCGCGAAGAAACGCGCAATGCGGCGGACGCGAGGAAGTTGCTGCCGAAGAACTCCGCACAGCGAAATCCGGCGGAGGCGCGGCGCGAGTTCGCCGGGCGCCGGAGCTTGAACGAGCGACGGCGGACGGAGAGCGGCGGTGGCGCAAAGGCGTGGAGCTCTGTGCGCGAAGGAGGAGAATGCGAAGAAGATGAAGAGGAACGGGCAGTTGTGTTTATATAAGAGAGAGAAGGTGGGCAGGGAACCGCTGGGCCGCGGCGGTTCGCCTCGCGGCCCGCGACGGTTCGCGCCTCGGGCCGCCACGTGGCGGAGGAATACACGCGAGAAAATGGGGGCCACACGGAGGCACACACGGGATCCCGAAGAGGTAGTGGGATCCGCTGCGTTGCATTAAATGAGCGCGCGGGAGTCGAAGCGATATGACAACTGACACTGGCGCGACAGTCACAGTGCGTATGTCTCTGTCAGGCGCGGGGCCCGAGATATTCTCGGCTTCGCCGAGCAAGGAGTAAAGACACATGATACCGGAAAAGAGAGATGCCGGAACAAGTCTTGCAGAGAGAAGAGAAAGAACAAGGGTAAAGGTTCCGGAACTAAGCTCAAAACGTGAGTAATTAAACCGGTATCCTAAAAAGATGGAAACCTGGCATGGTCTGTAGGATAGGATCCTCCGGGCTATACCAGCTTCGGGGACTAATGTGGGGGGATAACCCCCGGTATGCCAAAGGCATGCCAAACCGGATGGTTTGAGCCATCAAGATACCGGTTTAATGATTCTTACCGGAGGCCTAGCGGGAATCCGGGAGAGCAAGGCTAAGCCGGTATCCCCAAAGGGGTATGCCGGAACCCGGTATAGAAAGATACCGGAAAGGAGAGCCTGTCGGCAGGACTGGTCAAAGATTCTCTTCGGAGCAAGAAGACAAGGATGAGCTAAGCAAAGTAACTTTATTCAGAGCCCTGGCGCCAAAGAGAGAGGTGACGAAGAAAGAAGCCGGAGGACGTCAGCTTCTACGATAAAAGAAGGCCCCGGTGTCATCTATGATTAAAGTAGCTTTGTACAGTAACTCTGCAAAGTAGTTTGTCCAGTCAAAGATGCCATTAGGGTTTCTTCATGTGTAAGCCACCCTCTCCCCTATATAAGGAGAGGGGGCAGCCCTCTATACGGGCGCGATCCACAAGAGAAGGAGATAGAGGTAGACTGAACTTGTAACCATGCTGTGATCAATGAAGCTAGCGATCTAGTAAAGAGCTCTTCCTCTTGTCTCTCTTCTTGTATACCGGTCTCTGGCTGTGTTCTTGAGGAAAGCATCCGGAAGTTCTTCCCATCTAATCGCAAACCCTCCCCCGAATCCTCTTGCGTCCATTCGGCCCCAACTTAAGCCATCCTATGGCATCTGTCTGTTCACCACGACGACAACCGTCGTCCTTTCGTCCTCCTCCGAGTTCCAGTACACGACGACGTCGACGCCGGTGTCGGACACGACACTGAGCAGCTCCGACTTCGACTGGGATTCCGACGACGGCGAGGAGTAGTTTATTTTAGTATTTTCGTTAAAATGTCGCATTGTATCGCGCACTTTTAAAATATATTCGTATTTTCGATCATATTTACATAGTTTGTTTGATGAATTTTCAAAAATAAACGATCGGATTAGCAGTTTGTGACGCGCGCGCTGTGCAAAATAGCGCCTATGGCGGAGGTGCGTTTTTCGCACACCAACGCGCGCTGCAAATTACACTCCGCCGGGGGCAAATTCGCTATGCCGCGCGCGAGCGGTATACAGCGCGCCCAATCGCCGGTATAGCGCGCGAGATTTTACAGCGTCTGTTGGAGATGCTCTTAGTACATCTAATCTTAGGTCAAATTGCACTTGTATTCAAACTTTCCACTTGGTCACCCATCCTCACACTACTCATGCTCTAGCACGCTTAACTTCTTGGTTCTCTTCGGATGAGCTTCCATGAAAGAAATGACGCCCTTGTTGTTAATACTACCATCTCAATCATATTAACCCTTTGACCGTGCTGCCACATCTCTATATATTTGAATTCTAAACAATTACTTAAGTAAATAACAATGAATATATATAAATAATAATAATATAGAATTTGAAAAACAATTACTCCCTCCGGTTCATATTAATTGACTCTAATATGGATGTATCTAGACATATTTTAGTTCTAGATACATCTATATTGGAGTCAATTAATATGAATCGGAGGGAGTAAATGATTTAATTTTTGTCTTTTTATTTAATATAGAATAATTAATATCAGTAAATACGAATTTGGCAAATAATATGTCTAAATTGATCAGAAAAATAAGAGGAATACAAATATGACATCCATATCATATTTTGAACCTACAATTTAATTTACCCAAAAATCATGAGCAATAGATCAAGTACCTCTAGTTTAAATCTGGTTGACTTTATCGAAAATGAGGTGGGAAACGGCCTCGGCATGGCATAGTTTGCCGAAATGAGGTCATATTTGGCACGTGTGTGGGTCCTAGGATGGGAAGCAAGACCCCGGACGCGGATTTCTAATCCGACCCACGGGCGACCATATTTTCTTTTTTAGCGTGCCCAAGCGGTTTTTATTTGTGAAGCAGCTACATGGGGCGCATTTTAGTATGACGTGAAACCTCCGTGCGATCATAGTAGACCACCTACACACCACCTATCACATGACATGTGCCCGCATTAGCTTTTTGGGAACCCATGCGGTTTACGGCGGTGTCCCGCCGAATTCGCTGGAAACTGACCGGATTTGAACTAGGGCTCAACTATCCGCCGCTCCAGAAATTCCGGAAAAAATGTTTTTAGTTCTATGACGCATCATTATATGTGCTAATTTTTGTCCTTTTAGTTTTTTCGCGAATGGGTGCACCCGCACGCCCGGTATGGCGATACCGCATGTCCTGGGGGGCTGTTTTGGCCAGATGGCAATTTGAACGAAGTCAAAAAATCTCACGGAGCCGCGTGGCGTCATTTTATATGTCATAGTAACTATTCCGTTTGTCAAAACTGGGATGTGGCAATTATTTTGGAAAACCCTTCACGAAAAGAGCTATCACATCCGGAGTTCTATGGATTTCAGGGGAAATGAGGTGGGAAACAGCCTCGGCATGGCATAGTTTCCCGAAACAAGGTCATATTTGGCACGTGTGTGGGCCCTAGGATGGAAAGCGAGTCCACGGGTGCGGATTTCTAATCCGATCCACGAGCGACCATCTTTTCATTTTTAGCGTGCCCAAACGGTTTTTATTTGTGAAGCAGCTACATGGGGTACATTTTAGTATGACATGAAACCTCCGTGCGATGATAGTAGACCACCTACGCACCACCTATCACATGACATGTGCACGCATTAGCTTTTTGGGAACCCATGCGGCTTTCGGCGGTGTCCCGCCGAATCCGCTGGAAACTGACCGGATTTGAACTAGGGCTCAACTATCCGTCGCTCCAGAAATTTCGGAAAAAATGTTTTTAGTTCTACGACGCATCATTATATGTGCTAATTTTTGTCCGTTTAGTTTTTTCGCGAATGGGTGCACCCGCACGCCCGGTACGGCGATACCGCATGTCCTGGGGGGCTGTTTTGGCCAGATGGCAATTTGAACGAAGTCAAAAAATCTCACGGAGCCGCATGGCGTCATTTTATATGTCATAGTAACTATTCCGTTTGTCAAAACTGGGATGTGGCAATTATTTTGGAAAACCCTTCACGAAAAGAGCTATCACGTCCGGAGTTCTATGGATTTCAGGGGAAATGAGGAGGGAAACGGCCTCGACATGGCATAATTTCCGAAACGAGGTCATATTTGGCACGTGTGTGGGCCCTAGGATGGTAAGCAATACCCTGGACGCGGATTTCTAATCCGACCCACGAGCGACCATTTTTTCATATTTGGCGTGTGTGAAAGCCATGAAACCTCGAACATTATAGCTCATTTATAAGAAAATTTATTTAGGTATTTGAAATATTCCATTTTTGATATTTTTCTATGATAGATCTTGTTTTTCTGCAAAATTTGATATATTATACTTATTTTTTATTTTTCTCAGTTAGAATGATTTAGTTATGCTTTTTTGAAGACTGCCATTAAGAAATAGGAAAAAGCTATGCCGACGGTTTAACCGTCGGCACAGTTCTGTAGTGGAAAAAAAAGAAAAAAAAAGTTGTGCCGATGGCCAGACTGGTCCTGTGCCGACGGTTAGAGCTGTGCCGACGGTGACCGTCGGCACCTCCAGCCTGTACCGACGGCCAATTTAACGCCGACGGTCATCCTCGTCGCTGTGCTCCGAAGGCTACTGTGCCGACGGCCCCGACATTTGGCCGTCGGCACATCGCCTAGCCGTCGGCGTACGGCAATTCTCCCGTAGTGGTGATGCACTTTTCTCAATCCAACCTGATGCACGCACTTGCATTACTAAGCTTACAAGTAGCACTAAAATTTTCTTTTCACCCTGATGCATGTGCATCAGGGTTGGCCAATACAGCTACACCCCTGCGTACACATATCGTATCAATACACTATGAGTTGGATATGGATTTCGACAGACCCAACTCAGGAAAAAAAAAAACCTATAACCCTTTAATTTCGTTTAGGGGGAGCACCGAAGCCAGGCTCAACGCACATAAGGAGTATGATGCAGGATATATATATAGCAATTCCTAGTTCGGTACCCGAACCTTTCATAAATATTACTAGCATCTACTAGAAAGGTACTTGATGATTGCAGGAATATTGGCTGCGGTAAGCTGTATCCCTCCATATTGAGATCAAGGGATAACTCCAAGAACGGAACCAGCTTATTCCCAGTAGGATACTCACTTTGAAACCAATTCTTTGACTGTCGACTAGCTAGCTCTAGTTGCCAGGTCCACTACTGTTTAACGTAGAAATTCACACTAGGAAACGTTCACAATTCAGGAGCAAGCAACCAAGAGTCATTTTGGATTTTGGAAATTCTTCTTCTACTTGTTCTCGTGTTAGCGAATTCTTCTTACATTTGTCTCTACCATTGGCATCTGCATTTTGGAAGCCTCAGCACGTTGGGCATCCAGTCTGGTCTTATTCTTTGATTCTACTTCCAATTCCCCTTATTACCATATAGGTCCTCGTGCACCATCCGAGTGTGATCAGTATATCTGCATAAGGCCAACCTATAAGATGCAATGATGAATGAAGGTAATATATAGGACTTCCTAATTCCGTGCACGAACCTTACATAATCGTTACCGTCTCTAAGAAAGGCATTTAATGATTACAGGAATATTCACTGTGGCAAGCTCTCTCCCTCCATATTAATTTTAGAGATCTCCCTCCATTTTAAGGCATACAGATAACAGCATGAATCGGATGATCTTATTCCCAGTAGCTTCCAAACCGATTCTTTGACTGTCGACTAGCTAGTTATAGTTGCCAAGTCCATTACTCCGACATAGAAATTCACACAATTCAGGAGCAAGCAACCAGAAGTATCGGGCTTAGCCTTAATTTACTCGGCCAGATGTAGATATGATCGTTTGAATTTATGTTAGTTGACCACGGCTAAGCAAATATTGTTAAAGCATATATACACGGCTACCTTTTTCTGAGATGAATACAGCTACCTTCCACGCCGAGTCAGTCTGCTTGTTGATCGAAATTTGAGAATCACATTATTTTGGTTCTCACTGAAATATTCAAAAAGAAATACTGTATAACCAATTTTCTAATTTATTCCAGGATTATTTGGTCTAAGTTTAATCCAATTTTGACCAAACTTGGATTTCTGCTTATTTCAATCGCAGGTTCAATTTTGAACTTGTCCTTTCATCGCCGGATTTTTTTTTCCATTGGAACCTTTAGCTTTTGTTGGATTGAGTTGTGTCCTTGTTATCCACGCGCAATGTGTGAACTCTTTTTTTCTTGGGGAAAGAACATGATTCCGTTGTGAGCTTTATCAATTACCAACACAAATTACATCATTTACGAACATACTCAAAAGAAAACTAGGGGCTTCACTCACCCAATTACAAGAACTTTCATTATCAAAACAAAACCTAGCTAGCTCATGAGCTACCTGGTTGATTTCCCTTGGACTAAAACTGAAGATAACAATTCCAATGCTTAATCCCAAGTCACAATCTGCATATATCACAACAGATTCATCCCACCATGCTTCTTCTCCCAAATTAACACGCCTAGATAACTTCCGATGAGTCCGATTCAGCAATAATGGAGTTGTAGCCCACAATCTAAAAGCTAGAGATAACCCTTCTTTCATGGCAAATGCTTCTGCCATCATTGTTGGTAATCACGGAGGACCGCTCCCGTTGAGCCTGATTTAGAATCTGCATGGAAAGAAGCATGAACATTGAGTTTTACCTGCCTTGCTCCACTTCACTTGTCTATCTATCGAAGGGCAGGACCCGACTTTACCAACATTTGCAATTATTGCCAAAATAGACATTTACATCTGTTCAAAGGAGGGATGGGTTCATCCCGGTGGCTTTTTCACCAAAGCCACCACAAGTACCAGCATGCCACAACGATCACTTCTTTTAAGACGACACTATCAAAAACCTTGCAGATTATTTTGTTGTAGCCGCATGAGATGTTCCAGGACCGCTAGACATATCTATCCATAGTTGTAGCTTCTTCGATCATATTACTCAACCCCAAGCCCTGCTACAAATCTTTCGCAGTCAAGCACAAGAAGAGTAAGTGCATGACCGTCTTTGGTCCCTGGTTGCATATTAGGCACTCGCCTGACGTGTCAATATGGCGATTTAATCACACATTTTAAAGGAATAATACCATGTAGAGAGCGCCAATAGGAAAAAAAATTACTTTGCTCAAGATCTTTAACTTCCAAAAAAATTTCCAGACAGAATTCGTCGTTGATATACTAGGAGCAGCCAAATGTACAACATTGGGTCCAAATTGATGCTTCCACTGTGTATGATACCCCGATCTAACCGAGTAACTGTATACCTACCATGCTTTGTATGACTCCATACGACAAAGTCCTTGAATCCCTTATTATTGATCGGGATTTGCATGATCCTCTCCTTATCCAGAGTACATAACAACTCATTGAGAAGCTCCACATTCCACTGACCTGTACCAGGGCTTATCAGCTCGCTAACTTTTGCATAAACCACATCGGCCCTAGGTGAGATAACCATCTTTGTAATGCTCGAAGGGATCCAAGGGTCTTGCCAAATGTTAATCTGTCTCTATTGCCAACTCTCTTGATATATCCACGTTTAAAGGTAGTTAAACCAACCACTATACTTTGCCAAGTAAAAGGGGATCCTTATTTTGGACCAACTTTCAAAATTTCACCACGTGAATAGTACTTAGAACATGTGCACAAAGAGAATCGGGTTCATTAGTCAACCTCCAAACTTGCTTGGCCAGCACTGCCAAATTGAATGAGTGGAGATCTCTAAACCCCGTGATGCCTTCATTTTTTGGGGTCACAAAGCTTCCACCAAACAAACCAATGCATCTATTTACTATTCTCAGCATCACCCCACCAGAATTTTGATATTGCATCCATCATACTTTTGCAAACGTACTCCTTTTGAAATTAGGAAAACAGAAATTGCATATACTAGGATAGCCTATGCCATTGCCTTCAGAGGAATTTCTTTTCCACCCAATGATAATTTTTTTTACTTCCAGCCATTAATCCTTTAAATAATTCTTTCAATAAAATGTTTGAAGCAATCACTCCTATCCGGAGAGGCCAAGGTACTTATCGGACAACGTGTCAATATGAAGAGCTTCACAAATTTCAGCTCTTAAAACAGCGTTAGTACTCTTTTGTTGGTATTTTCTTTTGTACGACATTTGAGCTAATATAAAAGACCACTTTATCGAAAAAGGGTGAAAGTCAAGATAAAGCTATCCTCGCCCCAAAATATCTGTTTACCGTTTTCACGGAATATCGTCCAAGATTTGTTGAAATTGTAAACCCACGGAATGTCGTCCAAGATTCACGGAACCTATAGCTTTCGTTGGTATTGAGTTTTGTGCATCCTTATTATACATAGGCAATGTGTAAACTCTTTTGCTAGTATATGCTTTCGTACGAAATTCGAGTTAATAAAAAAATACTTTATTGAAAAAGGGTGAAAGTCAAGATATCTGTTTTTTTTTTCACGGAATGTCGCCCAAGATTCGTTGAAATTTTGAACCCACGGTGTACTCATCATCTAGCATTTATAACATGGAAGAAACCACGGAAAGCAAGTGATCGCTACGCTACACCAAACTCTCGGTCGTTTGCCATCTGTTCTTGCTAGCTTTTGCAGATCATTCTCGACGGATCGTATGGGCAAAGTAGCAAATGTTTCGGGTCGTTCTCGGCGGATCGTATCGGCAAGACGCAAAACAGCCCGAGACCAACACTAATGCGGAATCCCGTCAAGTAAAACAAAACCCTAAAATGTGGAATGCTTCCCCATTTGTGAGATTTTCCAAAGAGAGCTCGAGCACGCCTCCCACGCGTACTTCTTGCCACGTTTCGCGCGCGACGAAATGGACCGGCGGCTCGCAGAAGGGAGAAGCGAAGAACACACGAAAAGCTGCCGCGCACTTCACTTTGCTGTGTGGCACTTGCTGAAGATTAGCACCAAGCGTTTGCCGATTGTCTCTGCCAATCGGAGCCACCAGGAGTTTACTGAATCAGAGCAGTTTCAACCGCATCGCCCAGCGACAAAGACGAGTAAAAAAGGACGCAGGAGAAACCAGCCGAATTTCTTCCGCCCTATGATGATGGGCTCTGGAGAGGAAAACAAAAGGAGGAGGAGCAGGCGGTAAGAAACAAAGAGACCGTCGCCGTCGATCGACGGTGACGTCTCTCGGTGATGCGTCTACCTAAGATACCTGCGCTCCTGACATCATTTGAGCAAGACACGCACACTCGCTCGTACATCCTGCCCAGCCGGGCCACTAGCTGCTCCCTGAGCTCTATAAATCGCACCTACTTCTCCCCACATACACAGCCACCACCTCTCCTGCTCTACTCGCCTTGCTTGCTTGCTCGGCCTCCTCCTCTCGCAGCTAGCAGCCTCTCAGCTTCTTTCGCTGTATCAATCGACAGAGGCAAACTGCCGAGGAGAGCCAAGAAGCAGACATGGTAACAAGCTCTGCTGATCCAGCTTGTTCTTCAGCAAATCCTTTTCCTTGGCTGTAGCCAAGATTCAGTCTAGTCTAGCTTTCACAGTCGACTCAATCTTCAAGCAAGAATCTTCCTTGCAATACTAACAGTGGATAACTTGACGCATGATTGCAGTCTGCGAACGAGGGCGACATGAAGCTGAGGGTGGTGGTCATGGACGGCGAGGCTTCGGCAGCAGCGGAGCGGAACGCCGCAAAGGAGAAGCTGATCGAGTACACCCTGGACGGCTCCGTGGACATCAAGGGGCAGCCGGCGGTGAAGGGCAAGTCCGGAGGGTGGCTCGCCGGAGGCCTGATTCTCGGTAAGTTATCTGCTTATCACCGTCTCCTTCTCCACTAAAAAAGCACTAGCAGAAAGGAAAAGGAAGAGACCTGATGATCGATCGGCCAGGCCCTTCTCTAGCTAACTTTACGCTGCTATGCGGTGGTGGCATGTTCAACTATGCGAGTCGATCTGAAGTGACGTCGCGTCTTGCCTGAAAGTGTGGCCGATAGACACCAGGTCTTTCTGCGGAATTCTGCATGCTGAAGTGACATCGGCCATGCAGACCCCGGAACTGGGGATTCCCTGTCACGGGGGGAGCCTCCTCGCACGCACCGCTGATGCTAATTTAGTTTGGAGACAGGAGACCTGTCGTCCATATGATCTAGCAGCCGGTGCCGCCGATCGGCTGATCCATCTGTACATGGCGCTATATGTATGTGGTTGGACAGAATCATTAGCTAGCTACACGTTATTATCGGAACTAAAGTGGCGGGCTTTGGTTCATTCGTCAGCAGTAGCTCTACATTGCTTTCAGGGGGAAGTGTGTGTCGGAAAGGCCATTTCGTTTTCCCGGCCTTGTACAGTAACAGTTACATATATGTGCTAGCTTGTCGATCCCTTTTGCTAGCACTGTTTAAGTTTTAGTGTGTGTCGTTTATTATGTGGTTTAGCTAGGTGTTAGGACGTACTGTGCTGCCGACTGATGAACTGACTGTTGGCGGTGGTGATTTGATGTTGTAGTGAACCAGGGGCTTGCGACGATGGCCTTCTTTGGCGTGAACGTGAACCTGGTGCTGTTCCTGACGAGGGTGGTGCAGCAGAGCAACGGCGACGCCGCCAACAACGTCAGCAAGTGGACGGGCACCGTCTACATGTTCTCCCTCATCGGCGCCTTCCTCAGCGACTCCTACTGGGGACGCTACAAGACCTGCGCCATTTTCCAGGCCATCTTCGTCTGTGTAAGTTTTTCACTAGATAAATCTACGACAGTTAATATGGATTATTAGAGGAAATATCTATGACACACATCCAGTGATGCTATAGTTTCCAAACACATGATGTGCCAGGAATAGCACGTAGTACAGTGGTAGATAGGTGGTGTGATCGTCCCGTGTCCAAGCTCCAAAGTACTGTGGTCCTTTTTTGCCCCGAAAACGAGTGCTCATGTTCTGTACTTGTTTGGAGTTTGTACACGTTAACCATTTTGTCCGCGTACGCTAGAATTGATCTGAAGCGAACGTGTCCGGCCGGGGATTATCGATGGGCACAAACACATCGCCATATCGGCGATCATGTCGACGCAGTAACTGACCTGTACACACATTTTTTCCTGCAGGGTCTCGCGCTGCTGTCGCTCTCGACGCGCCTCTACCTGCTCCTGCCGGTGGGGTGCGGCACGGAGCGCACGCCCTGCGCGCCGCACTCCGGCACGGAGATGGGCATCTTCTACATCGCGCTCTACATGATCGCCTTCGGCAACGGCGGCTACCAGCCCAACATCGCCACCTTCGGCGCCGACCAGTTCGACGAGGAGGACCCCGCCGAAGCGCACTCCAAGGTCTCCTTCTTCAGCTACTTCTACCTGGCCCTCAACCTGGGCTCCCTCTTCTCCAACACCTTCCTCAGCTACATCCAGGACAGAGGCAGCTGGGTACTCGGCTTCTGGCTCTCCACCGCCGCCGCGGCCTTAGCCCTGCTGCTCTTCCTCGCCGGGACGCCACGCTACCGCCACTCCCAGCCCTGCAGCAACCCCATCGGAAGCATCTGCCAGGTCGCCTCTGCCGCCTGCAGGAACTGGAAGTCCGGCGTGTCGCCGGAAGCGGAGATGATCCTCTACGAGGGCGACGAGAAGGCCGATTCCTCCGGCGGGAAGAAGCTTCTGCACACCAAAGGCTTCAGGTACGTGTCATGACTCATGTCTCATCTCATGTCATGTCCAGTCATGTGAAGTCGCGACGTTTAATTCGGGTACGGTACGTTAACTGAGCAGACGACGCAACGAATTAACTTTGCCATATACCGTATTTACACAGGTTCTTGGACCGAGCAGCTCTCACAGCCATGGACACCGACGACTCAGCGTGCACGAAGCCGCGCGACCAGTGGAAGCTGTGCACGGTGACGCAGGTGGAGCAAGTGAAGAGCATCCTGCGGATCCTCCCCATCTGGCTCTGCACCATCCTCTACTCCGTCGTCTTCACGCAGATGGCGTCGCTCTTCGTCGTGCAGGGCGCCGCCATGCGCAGGACCACCATGCTCGCCGGCTTCTCCGTCCCGGCCTCCAGCATGTCCATGTTCGACATCCTCACCGTCGCCACCACCATCTTCCTCTACCGCCGGGCCATCTGCCCGTTCCTGGCTCGCCTCACGGGCCGCCCGACCGGGCCCACGGAGCTACAGCGGATGGGCCTCGGCCTGGTCCTGGGTGCCATGGCCATGGCCACCGCCGGAACCGTCGAGCACTTCAGGAAGGCCGCCGCCACCACCGCCAACGGCAGCGACCTGCACATCATCTGGCAGGTGCCGCAGTACGCGCTCATCGGCGTGTCGGAGGTGATGATGTACGTGGGGCAGCTCGAGTTCTTCAACGGGGAGATGCCCGACGGCTTCAAGAGCTTCGGGAGCGCGCTCTGCATGATGTCCATGTCCCTCGGCAACTACTTCAGCGACGTCATCGTCACCGCCGTCACCAAGGCCACCGCCGTGCAGGGGCGGCCGGGATGGATCCCCGCCGACCTCAACGAGGGCCACCTCAACAAGTTCTACTTCCTGCTCGCCATACTATCCGTTGCCGACTTCGCGGTGTACCTCGTCTTCGCCAGCCGCTACAGGAAGATCGGCAAGGTGGACGGAAGGAGCGATGACGAGGAGAGCTACGACGAAGAGCAGGTGGCGCCGACGACATGCCACGCATGAGCGACTAGCTCGGCCTGTCCCGTTGGCCTGGCCATGGTGCGGTGGTTCTTGAGATGGAGACTAATTCACGATCGAGCTAGCATTGGTTCAGCGCGCGCGACGAGTCTCTAGTTGATGATAGGACAATGCATGGGATCGACGGTGGAGTGGCATCTACCACTTAATTAAGAATAAGCGTGCTAATTAAAGATCGATGCGCACAACTATGATGTGATGTATGCATATGTGTATATGTTGGTGCTCACATTTTTGGCCAATGTAACGCGAGATAGCTGTTACTGACCACCCATGTTCAGTGTATTCCTGACTAGCCTGCTACCACTTCACTTGTAAGCACTGATCGATCCACTTCATTCGTACGCATATTTCACTTCATTTGTATGCATAACTTTCTTTCACCCTTTTGACTTTCTTGAATTCAGTTTGCAAGGTGCATTTTGTGTCATTACTGTGTGTTGCATGCATGTTGAAATGAAGTAAAAAATATTCCTCAATAAATAGAAATGAAGTGAAAAACAGCTCAAATCAACAAAGGTGGAAGTAAATTGCTACATTTTGAAGATGCTCCATCTCCATCCATCATCATCGACACTGCAATATTCCCGGCCAAGTTCAGTCAAAAAATGTATGGATGTAATAAAAAAGAATAAAAGATTTGTTAGCTTTGCTCACTGGTTCCGCACGATATCGATTCAGAGACGCCCTCCGACACGACGTGTGCAACGAATCATACACGTGATGCCAGAGGAATTAACACGAGCGGTAACATTACAACAGGATTACAATAGAGCTCACAAGAAACTGATATTACAACAACGACTCCGACGAGTCAAGATACAAATATACAACACAAAGATCCAAATCATAAAGAAGATCGAATACGTCCAAGTACGGACAAGATATAAATTGGACTAAGAGTCCTGAAGATAACCAGTGGCGTCCATAATCCTGCCCAGGCCAAGCCGGAAGGGTAACCTTGCTAACGTCGTCTTCATCGAACATAACTTCATACCTGCCCGGTTATGTCCCAAAGAAGCAGCAATAAGTACGGATTCGTACTTAACAAAACTTCAAGACGTATAAGCATTCGTCAAACAGTCGTCCTTTGTACTTGAGGCACGCAGGGGACTTAGAGGATGCAAGAGGAACGTCATAGGCAATATGGTGGGGTTAAGCGGCAGCGCGCAAGCACTAAAAACCTATAGAGACACTGTACAACAGTCGTCTAATCACAGAAGATGAGAGAGCGCATAAGCTAGCAGTTCTATACTCTACAAACATAACACAACCGATGCGTTCCCCCCTCTCAAGGAAGTACTTACAAAGGCACTCACACGATGGACAAGTTTTATTAGGTAGCTATTGTAGTAATGTTATATTACTACGCAAGTTATTACCAAATTATTAACATCAGCATAAAGGTGTAAGTTGTTCTATGATCGAGCTATACAATTCCAAGTCATCCATAACCGCGGACACGGCTTATCGATAAGATGTACACCCTGCAGGGGTTGCCCAAATGTAACCATACGCATGCTCGACCCACTTCTTACAGGTGATGTCTCACAACAAGACCGTTCCCAATGCAAGAGAAAGTTTAATGAGATCCACCCAACTAAGCTACCCGTGACGAAGTTCGGCCGTACTCTGAGACTCAGAGGTTTGCGCCGGCGGCTAGGCGTGCAAACCACACGCTTCGCTAAACGTCTTGCAAGGTACAGTACAGATTATAAACACCCGAAGGCAACGGGAAGTAAACACCCGAAGGCAACAATAAGTAAAGCATGGCATACATGGCATAGGCAAATAAAACTAAGGTTGTGGCTCCCAGTAAACAGACTCGAGGAAAGGTAGTGGGTGATGGGGGTCCCACTCCCCCACGTACGGGTAGAGCGCTCAATCTCAGAACAAATAACAAGAACTCGGGTCATTTGGGACATTAGCGAGTCAAAGTTCCGATGCTTTCGCAAATGGAGCTCACAGATGCCTCTGCTTACAATTTTAGTTGTTAACAATTAAGTAAGGCATGTGTATCTCCAACAAATATATCCATAAACCATGTGTCATGATTCCCCAACGGATAACCCGATAAGATAACAATAATGGTAACAAGATAAAACTGCACTAGCATGCACTACGACTCGCAAGGCAGACTCGATAACCAAACAACAGCTGTAGGGGGGTGGTGGTGGCAAATATAGGCTGCATGAGGTAACAAGTGGATAGGACACGTGACAAGAACGTAACTCAAGGCTAGCATGAGGGAGGAGGCAAAATAAAATAGGTGAGCGACTCCTGCAGAGACATGAGTATAGGAAATGCTTGCCTGTTAAAGCTTGCCGAGGAACATCCGAAGAACTTGCCGTATCTAACAACACCACTTTGCGATCCTATCCGGGAAGAAGCAAATGCTGGACAAACAACGTATGCAAATCTTACTACTACTGATAAACAAGATCCAGCATGATCAAGATGATATGCATGACATGTCATCGATGGTGTAATGCAACTTATCCATATTAACCGGAGTCGGAACCCCAGACAAACAAATTAGAGTTGAAGTTGCATTTTCTACCGACAAAGTTATGTGTTGATTAGCATGGCATATCATAGCAAGGGTGCGCTACTTCAAGTTTAAACGGAGCGGGGAAACCCTTGTCGGTGTCCAAAATACTCCGCATATATATAAGGTGGAAATGCACAAACTATCACGTCGCGACATGACGCGAGATGCAAACAGGTATATAAATGGCATATTCATGTTCCTCATATTTTTCTGATCAAAAAACATGTAAAATACATTTAAACCCGATTTGTGGTTTGCAAGATATGAATTTTACAAGATGTGAACATTTTCTACAAAAACAAAACAAGAAGGCCAGAACCGGGCCATTACAGATCCTATAATATAGACCATTTTCTCTGTTCGGTGGCAGTTTTAAGATTCTCATTAAAGTTGGAAACACTCCTATTACTTCAATTGCTCTTGATGTTCTAAGACTTACGCATTGAGCCTTTATACCGGGACGAAAACATCCTAGAAAGGGTGTTTGTTGTGTATCAAAACAATCTATGAACTCCACCAGAAGAATCAAGATGGAGTTATTTTTTACATGGATTTCGAGAAGGCTTATGAAAAATTGAAATGGCATTTTCATCAAGAAACGTTACAGTATGAAAGGTTTCTCACAAGAACGGGGTGGCTGTATTGCTATGTTTGTCCAAGGAGGAAGTGTGGGAGTTTAAGTCAACGATGACATGGGGCGTTACTTTCAAACTAGAAAATTATTGAAATAGAGTGATTCCATCTCTCCAATTCTATTTTATCTAGTCGTCAATATAGTGGCTGTCCTTATAGTGAGGGCTAAGGAGGATGTTCACGTGAGTGTTATAATCCCGCAGTTGGTCAATGGAGGGGTTTCCATCCTTCAATATCTTGATAGACAATTATTTTCATGGAGCATGGTACGAAGAAGGTTGTGAATATGAAGCAAAGTATATGCATGTTTGAGAAATTGTTTGGCCTCAAGATTTATTTTCACAAGAGTGAAATATTTTTCTTTGGTCAAGCGAAATAGGTGAAGGAGAAATATAAAAAATTGTTTGGTTGAAACATTGATTTTCCAGCCTTTTGGTATGTAGCTAGGTATCCCAATCCATTATCATAAACACCTCAATAAGGGATGGAAAGAAACTAAGGAATCACCTTGAGAAAAAGTAGTTTGATTGGAAGGGCAAGTTACACCGAGCATACCCAAACTTGGCAGCTTAGCTCGCCTCAGTTACCGTACACAAGAATACGCAATATACGGTCACTCAATATGACTCAGGGCTCGTATCGGTCACTAGCGAGGGTAGCGCGTTGTATTTTGCTGATGTGGCCTACATTTGAACCCATATGTCAGCCACCTACCTACCAGAGGGACTATTTGTGAATAATCTATTTGTGAATAATGGAAAAAATAAAAGGGCTAAATTGAAAAAATGACAAAGAGATAGGGATCCACCGGCGCATCCGCCTCTGTGCCAGCACCGCAGCTCGTGGATCGCGTCGGCCTCGTGTCCGGCTCGCCGCCGGCACACCTCCTCCTCCGTGCCAGCACCGGCAGTCGCCGTGGATGGCCTCGGCCTCGTTGCCGGGCTAGCCGCCGGCGCGCCTCCTCCTCCGTCCAACATCGGCGGCAGCTCGTGGACGGCTTCGATTAGTTCGCCGATGCCGGTGGTCCCATCGAACTCCGGCCTCGCGGTGTCGCTACTCTGCATGTGTTGCAGGAACTCGAATGGGCATGATGCAGTTGGGCCGCCGAGAGCATCTGGTTGAGGTCATCGTGCGGGCGGGCACAAGACCTGCATCGCCGTTCGCGGCAACAAGCGACAAATCTCGCACGGGAATGACAAGGATAGGGAAATGGACAGGGAGAGGGACAAGGCGGAGGTCGCCTTATCGGTCTCTGTGGACGGCGAGCGTGTTCTCCACCTCTGGCAACCCTCGATCCCGGCCTGTAATGCAACTGTCTCCCAGCTCTTGCGTCCCCAGCGACCATATGGAGATTCTTTTGGAGGTTGCGAACTAAGGAGGGAGTTTAGGGTAGACTGACTACTTGTTTGGGTGTCGGGGGGGGGGGGGGGGGGATTCTGTAAAAATATTGTACAGCTAAACCCTTTAAGGTCTGACCAGTGAGTCAACTGCTTGCCACATTAGCAAATGAGTAAAGTCTAAAATAAACCTTGAAGTCGTAGTGGACGCCGGAATCAAACCCCAAACTACTAATCCCATAAATCAGCACCCTATACTTAGTATTCCCGGTCCTTACTTCACGTAAGCTCGTTTTTACGTGGGTTTGCTGACGTGGCAAAAGTCAACGCCGGGATTGCTGACTCAACAAATCCGAACATAGAATCCGCCCTTCCTCTTCGTCGTCTTCGCGCCGTCGCACACCTCCTCTGCTTGGAGCTGCCCCTCACCACCCGCGAACAACTCTGGCCCTGCAGCAAGGATCGCGCGCCAGCAAGGCCGCTAGCGCCGTTTCCGCCATGGAGAAGGGCGATACAAGAGAAGAAGAAGAGAGGGCAATTTCCCTGTGGACGTTCCGCGAGCGGCGGCGGGGTGCTGGTTTGGTGCGCGGTGGCGTTCCACCCGGCGACCGAGCAGCTCTGGATGGTGCCCGTCGGCCTCTTCCTCCTCGCCTGGCTCTACCTCTTTTCCTATTCCGGCGCGTGCCGAGACCGCCGCCTCGGAGGCCATCACCACCCGTTCGCCTCGTCCTCCTCGACATGTCGCTTCCTCGCCTATCTCTATCTCTTCGCCTCCTCCGGCCCGTGCCGAGACCGCTGCCTCCGCAGCTCCCACGGCGCGGTGCCCGGCCCCGGCCATGTCAACCCCGACGGACCCGAACGGTCAGTGCGGAAAGGAGAACGGGGCGAGATGCGCTGGAGGAAGCACCGCCGTCGAGCTCGAGTTCGCGTGCTGCACTGCAGGCCTCGCTGTCGAGCTCCACGTCACGCGCCGGAAGTCTATGTTGCCCACGATTTTGAAGGGGCGCCGCCGGGAAGGGAACACCAGGGAGGGAGGAGAGTCAGAGGAGAACGGGACAACGCCGAGGAGGAAAATGAGGGCACCGAGGAGAGAGGGGAAGGCGCCGTCGACGCAGGGAGAAGCAGGGTCAGTGCGTGCTCTGATTTGGATAGGGGAAAGACAGAGGCATGGCCCGTGAAGATGATATATATATGACATGTGGGCTATTGATGTCAGTGAGAAAGAGATGAGAAGCCCGGCCACCCCAGAAGAATCCCTGTTTGGAAACTGCCTAGCTGCAAAAAATTGACCAGGAAAGCTAAGTTCGGGGTGCTGAATTCCGGGATCAGAAGTACAGGGTTCAATCTCAATGCCATCTATGAATTCAGGGTTTTATTCAGACTTTACTCTTAGCAAATACAAAGCTCTACCCTCACCAGTGACCGTCGTTGGTCCCCTGAGCTGTATTGAGTGACCGTATATTGCCTATTTTTATGTACGGTAACTGGGGCAGGCTAGACTACCAAGTTCAGGTACGCCTGTGTATTTTACTCTTATTTAGCAGATGAGGTTTCAATTTTTAAAATTGCCCTAATACAAGTTTCTGGGAAGACACTGACACTTTAGTTAATATGCATCTCTATATGGTGTTATGCCGAGGAAGCACTTTACAGTGCAGAGGTTATATCGGATATACCTCTAAATATTGCCTCTAGGAGATCCTTGACTGGAGAAAAATGGGTATCCTAGCTTAATCTTGTCGAAAGGTTGATGTTCATCCATTTTATCAGATGACCCTGATACGTTAAGATGGAAGGTTCATGCCATCGGGGGGTTTTCAATCAAGTCTATGTCCCTTAACATAATGAACGATGTGCATTCATTCGTAATAAAATATAAACTACCACTAAAATTTATGATTTTTCTTGGTTCTTGGGTAAGGGGTAATTGTGACTGAACGCAATCTAGCTGAACATAGTTTGAAGGGAAATAAAAATGTTTATTTGGTGAATGAAACAATTCAACATTTGTTCTCATGTACGTCCTTTTGCACGGTTGTTGTGACACATAGTATTTGTTTATTTTGATATTGCATTGACGGCCCGTATTTTGAATATACTTGGAAAGTGGTTAGTGTGCTTTAGCAAGAAACTTGATGCACAAATTTGGGTAGGTTTTTGTGCATTATGTCTGACTATTTAAAATTATCACAATAATGTTGTTTTTAACAACAAACGAAGTTTCCATTTTTTGCATGTATTCATATATGTGGTCCTTACTTCAGCATGCAGAGGAACAGAGAAACTCCAGAGTCACTCACCATGCCCATTCCCCACCGGTGGGAGATCTCCGCTCGCAGATTTGATGGGATTCCACACTCGTAGGGGGGAGATTGTGGCCACCATGGATACCAGGCCATCGAGTTAGGCGCCCCATCTCGTTTGCGCTAGAGCAGTTAACACCCGCCCTCCCCCCACCCAGCAAATTTGGGCCGCGCAGCCACGAATCAACTATGCGGTTCTTCGTTCCCCACCGAGGATTTTTTTTCCTTCGACTTCTTCACATACTTGGTAGATCCTCTCTAGATGTTTGCTAGTAATTTTTGCGAACGATTTGATTTTTACATAGATTTGCATGCCTATGTGTAGATGACCTCAAGCTTGAGTCCGAGCGTCCAATTTTTTTCGAAGACTTGTCATCTTCAGATGTCTCGGATATAGAGGAGTTGCTCGATATCGAGCAAATGATGGTGCTGCTTGCCGTAAGGACTGCTAGAGGAGTTTCTAAAAAAAAAAACCATTTGCTTTTGCGGAATGTGCTCCGCAGCCCGTGAAAACCTTTAAAGCTTGATTACCGCCCCTTTGTATGGTATGAGTTTTAAAGGCTGCGAATTATAACCTATATAAAAGTTGAACCCATTTACTGAAAGGAGAGCGATTTGGGTGGATTTGGATACTGTTACCTCCAAGTTTTCCTCCAATGACGTTTAGACACGTACAGTTTTTTCCCTGTTCATGCACGATCGGATCCTCTTGATACGGGAGGTCAGTTTTGGGTCTTCTTTTTTTTCCTTCGTATATAACTCGCGGTTACCGGGAGTCAGCGGGAGCCAGCAGGTCGATTCCTTTTTTCTGGCCCGGTTTCCTCCTTTTCCCCTCTTTTAGTTTACCTTCCATCTCCGGTGTTTCCGGTCTCCACTGATCGTGCAAGATTTTGGGCCTTCTCTGATTGACACGTATCTTTTTTACGTGTCCATCTTTGCTTTGCAGTTTAAGTTTTCTACCGATTCCTCGGTTCCGCATCGGAGAGCCCGGTGTTGCTTCCTTCACCGTCTTCCTCATCCAGATTTCTTTGTCTTCGCCTTTGCCATCTTCTGATTCACTGGTTTCCTTCTGTTTCTTCACCATCTTTTGCGGCAATTTGCTGAGTTCGTCTTTTTTTCTGCAGGTTTTGGTATGAGCACGGATGGCGGGCCTGGCCGTAGGCGTGATCGGCCGACTTCTGCGCCGCCGCCTCTGCCGGCTTCTGCACCGCCGTCTCTCGGGTTGCTTCTGCCGCGGCACCGTGGGCTGGACGACCTACCTTCTTTCCTGCTCAGCTGCCATCCATGTTGCTGCTGGATCCGTCGTCCGTCCCACTCGCCCCGTGCTGTCCATTATGTCGCCGGCTTCGCACGTCCGTGCCCTTGCCTCCATCTTCGGCGCTCCGTTGTTGTCATCGCCTCGGTGACCTGTCTTCTAGGTCGTCAGGACCTTGCTCATCGCGTTCCCGTGGACGTGCTGCTTGGTGCTCCAGTTGTTGATTCCGTTGCTGCCGATGTCTCCGGTGGCTTCGATCATTTGCAGTTTGGGGTTTCCATCTTCCTTGCTTCTGATTCTCCAGCTGTTATGCAGACTGTTGGACGTGTACGCTGGGGACCTGTTCGTCGGCGTGTACGACCACATTCGTCTTCGGTTTCTCCGCCTCCATACCGGGATCGTCGTCTCCACAGTGTTGTTCCCGCTGCGGCTACTAGCCGTGGTCATTGCTTCGCAGCTCTGGTTGTTCCTTTTCTGCCTGCTGCCTCTGGTTCCTCTGCCGGCTGGTGGTTCTGTTCACCATTATTCGCCTGATTCTTCAGTTTGTGTTCTCGGTCAGGGTGGATCTTCCGTTCATCATTGCGTTGCTCGCTGTTTGCACATGACATATCTCTGTTGTTTTCCCTTATCCTGATTGTCTGCACTTTACTGTTCACCTATTATGGTTACTGATATTTTAATTTGTTGCACGTTTATTATGGATGTTGCAGGAAACTTCCTAAAGTAGCAATGCAAGCAACCTCAGTCAGAGATATCAAACCTTTAGGATCTCCGAGGTGTGCTGTTGTGCACATCACATGGATGTGGGAGAACATGAACAAGCAGCATAAACTCTATGAGATAGGATTCATGTCCGTTGATCACCTGGTACTTTGTTCACACCTGCATCCATTATCCATCCCTTTACCATTTTCTGCACATAAGACATATGCAGTTAGTCTACTCATAAGATCCAATTATGTATCAATTTTTTACATTTCCTCTACATAATTAAACTATCAGTAGCACTGCCGTCTAAAATCATACAAGCCTAATTATCTATTTGTCGTACTGGCTCTGTTCTATTCAGCATTATCCTTTACTACCTTGAATTTTCGATATATCTTTTTGTCACTGCCTACATGAGCACTTGCGCTGTCCATTCAGTCATTGTCGCCTGTACAACAAAATGCATCCAGTCAGCTTCACCTTTAGGTTTTAGCCACGGGCAACATGTCTTGCTAAAAAAACCTATCTTTTGTTCCCATCAGATGTATACTTATACTGTACTGATTTTGTAGGGCACCATGATAGAAGGTTTTCTACTCGCAGACCGGGATAGAACAATTTAAAGACAAACTAATGGAAGGCATGGTTTACAAGCTGGAGTCGTTTATGATCGTCGGCCCGCAGAACAACTATAGAGCAGCAGGTCATTGTCATAGGATCCAAATTTCACATAACACAAGAGTGAAGGAGATTGTGACTGAGCCTGAGAACTTCCCTCTATATGCATATGATGCAAAGTCTTTTGATGAGGTCTGGCCATGCTTGGACGAGAAACTGGTCCTATCAGGTTTTTTTACTTGGAAGCAACACATATATTTGTATGCCCTGTTGTTTGCACACGCTCATTTTATTTTGTCTCTTGTGACCAATTTTCAGATGTTGTTGGAGTGGTCACAAAACTATCAGATATTATCACACCAAGGCAGGTGATCAATCAAGGATAGAATGAAAGGTACAAAGTGTACTCCAGGTTGCTCTGTTTTAACCCTTTAATTTAAAACCTGCGTGTAGTGACATCTCTTATCTTTGTCAAGACCTACGCATACTAACATCTCTTAACTTTGCCAAGAGATGACCTTGCCATGGTGACCTTGTGGGGATACCAATCAGAGAAGTTTGATGCAGAAGGCATTCGGCAGATTTCTTTGGAGGAAAACGTGTTTCTGTTGTTCGTGAATGAATGTTACTCTATTTAAAGGTACATGAACTCCACAGACTTCCTAAGGCAGCATTAGTTATCTAATACCTACCTTGCAATCCTTTAAGACTACAATTTTTGCTCCTACTGTCAGCATTAACAATTCAATATATGCTTCCATAGGAATGCTAGGTTTTAAAGGCACTTCGCTAAACTGCTGACACATTAACATACCCATTCCTGAAATAAACGCCGTTCGCAAAAGGTAACCTACACTACGCCTTATTATCTTTATATTCATTAACAAATATCCAGTTCTGATGTATATGAAATATCTTCTGTAGCCATGGAGATAAGCGGTACATAATAGACTGGGAAAACTTTGGAGATGCAAAAAAATGAAGCAACCGAGACCACCCTTTACGACCTATGCAAACAGGAGAGCGACACCATCACCATCAGGGAAATCAAGCAAGTAAATCAACCACCTAGCTGCAGATAAAGCTTTTCATCGGTTACGCCTTTAGGTCTATCTAATCTAATAGTATCCGAGGCGAATATCCTTGCGGTCTCCTAAGATTGCATACCTAAAACTCAATGCGTGAGTGTTTGCTGTTCAGAGATCCAGTATAATTATCTATGTATAATTATCCAGTATGCAGACCTTTATCCACTACTATGTATCTTAAGACTCGATGAAGCACCAGCTTGCTAGCTATACTGCCACTTTATCCTTTACTGTTGTTACTGCGGCAGCTCCATCAGTTGTTGCTAAACCTTCCAACTGATGCATTATTAACCTCCTGAATTTACCTTGGTCACACAAAGAACCTACTATGAACTATTCAGCGTCTTTTCGCCTGGGCGTCAGGATGTAAGAAAGCTCCTACACAACACTACAGCCTAATGTAATAGCTTACAGCCCCCAAGATTCAAATCCCAAAGAATCATCCCTGCCGACTCTCACATCAACGGAGAAAAGACTAATGTAGCTCATCTATCTCTTGCAATGTAACACAAAAGGGTAAAATGGCTCACCGAATGAACTGTTTCAAAATCAAATACATCTATGCAGCTTATACTAGATCCACATTGGTTTTGTTTGTATAAAGTACTTCCAGCCCACATTTAATAAAACTTTACATAGATCCTTCGTCGCTGCATTACAAACAAAACCAGTTAAATTACTCTTCAAAATTTCTCCTTCCTGATTACAAATTATAACCATATACTCCTGTTGCACACCTTTTACTATTTTCGGCTATTACATTGTTCCTTTTAGTTTATAAGAAACATAGAGGCTATTTACTCTTTCCATCTAAATATTCAGAATTCTTCTACCGCAAAACATGAAGAGACAAGCAATTCAGCCACGAAAGACACTTTTGCAACCAAATTTCAAGCAACAGTTTCCCATATACACAGACAAGTAATTCAGTCACAGAGAGAACAGAAGCATACCAGACCATCAATCCTTGCGGCAGACGGCGCGAAGGACGATTAATCACTGCTCGCAGTGAAGTCGACAGGTGCTGACCCGCCCGGCAGAATGGAGGCATCTACGCTTCACTCTGCTCGCCCTATGCACTCCGCTGCCGCGGCTCCCGGATTGCCGCAGGTGGAACCCGTAGCATCAATTGTTTCTCAGCCCGGCGGCTCACTCGCCGACGAAGCGAAGAGGAACAGAGATAGCCTCGAGGAGATGCCCTTCCAGATCCCCGCCTTCTTCTGCCAGCCCCAGCACAACTCCGCCCGCTGCTCGCGTGGATCCATTGCAAAGATCCATCCTCCAGGGAAGAAGCCAGTGGTAGGTGACAGCAGCTCCATCCACTCTTTTTTTCGCTGAAGCAACGCATAGGCCACTCACTGACTATCCCCTCCATCTACTTCCTTATTTCGGAAAACAGCAGCCCATCAGCAGTGCCACAGTACAATCTAAATGGGCCTTGCAAAGTTCATGTAGATATCGCACACGGCGATTTACACAAAAATAACACAAAAGTGGAAGAAAAGCACAGACTGACCCTCCGGCGAAACTATTTCACCAATCTAACCCTTTTGTGTGGCGCCCCTCCCACGGGCGCCACACATGCCCATGTGGCTCCCCTCCGCCGGCGCCACACACCCGGCCAGACGTGGCACCATCGACGGCCGAGGCCGGTGCGCCCATCCGACGTGGCGACATGTGTGGCGCCCTCCCAACCGGCGCCACACATGCACTTGTAATCCCCCAAACATACCGTGAGACAATTCCTCCGGGACTTAGCCGTTTTGCGAGGCTCGATGTGTGGCGCCGATGCCACGGGCGCCACACTAGCATGTGTGGCGCCGATGCCACGGGCGCCACACATAGAGGCTCGCGAAAACGGCTAAGGACTTATCGTCCGGAGCCCCTGGATGTTTTGGTCCTAATAGTTCGAAATGGCATAGGGTTCACAAATCGATACTTATGAATATAGAGTTCACAACAACACGTAGCACACATCCTAGTAGCGTCCTCGACGTGCCGTCCTCGTGGGCTGCTTCCGGACGGCAATCCTCTTCGTTCGC
This sequence comes from Lolium rigidum, assembly GCF_022539505.1. Lineage (NCBI taxonomy): Eukaryota > Viridiplantae > Streptophyta > Magnoliopsida > Poales > Poaceae > Lolium > Lolium rigidum. The sequence goes on along the minus strand of NC_061509.1, from coordinate 140,061,377 downwards.
TGCCTTGGCTGTTGCTGCTGCTCCTGCTGCTGCTCCTGCTCCTCCTCCTGCTCCTCCTGCTCCTCCTCCTGCTGCTCCTCCTGCTGCTCCTGCTCCTCCTCCTCCTCCTCCTCCTCCTCATCTGAAGAGAACGGCTCGTCGTTCCTCATCCTCGACATAGCTGATCTCCGCGGCCGCCCGTCATCCTCCTCAGTGACAACCTTCTTTCCTCGGTTGACATAATCTTCCGGAGTGTACCATAAGTACAAGCGGGCGTACGTCCTCCGAGTGTCCTCGTCGGCCTCTATGGGGCATTCTGCAAAGTTAGTTCTGATCCAAGTGAAAGACGCGCCGGCGGGAACTCTCTCCTTTGGATTTGCTGGCGCCGGAGGAGCACTGCCAATAAGCGCCTCCATCTGCTGGCGCCACCCATCAGAAGATGTGTTCATACACAGTGGCTCGCCCTGAATAGGTAGTGCAAGGATCATGGAAACATCCTGGAGAGTAGGGGCCATCTCGCCGGCCCTCAAGTGGAAGGTGTGAGTCTCCGGCCTCCACCGGTCGACAAGGGCGGTGGAGTGCCGAGGGTTCATGTGTGGCCCCCCACGGCTTACAAGGGATATGAACGGCATAAGACCGGTAGGCCGGATGAACTCCGTGTACCTCTCGTCGTAAGGTATATCCAGTGTGCCATGGTAACGAATCTTCAAAGGACGAAGATCCGTTTCCCTCTCCGTCATATGAACAGTCCGGTGCTCCCTGTCGTACTCTTCATCCAGAAGCCACACCATCCTACATGTTTACACAACCATATTATGAGTCATTCCGCTAACAAAAATGAGCAACACATACATGAGAGTTCATATCCAAATACATGAGAGTTCCATACATACACACATACATTCATATCTAGGGTTCCAACAAATATTTGGTTCAAATATGAGTTATCTACATAGCCAAATCTAGGGTTCATATCCAAATCCACCAACATATCCAAATCTAGGGTTCATATCCAAATCCACTAACATATCTAGGGTTCCTACACATACACATTCAACACTTGCTAAGCTCCAATTTTGTCTTTCACCACATACATACATAAGGTTCCATACACACATACATTCATATCTAGGGATAGAACACCATATGAGTTATTCCTACAAATACACATTCATGAAATTTGATGCCTAGGGTTCCTCCACAAATCTAGGATACATACATTCAACACTTACATACCCATTTCAACACATACATAGCCATTTCAAACATCTTTGGATACAATGCATACAATCTAACAAAATTTAACATCTATGGTTCAAACACATGCATACAATCTATGGTTTCAACAAATCTATGGTTCAAATCTATGGTTCAACACACATGCATACAAATCTATGGTTCAAACACAACCAACATTTCCAATCTAGGATGAATCGAAGGGGAACGAATTAAACCGGAGCAAATCTTGGATGAATCGAAGGGGAACGAAGGGGAATACCTTGAGGATTGCATGGGGATGGATTTGGCCGGCCAGATCTGTCCAATCCGTGGAGGATTTGGTGGGGGGCGGCGGAGAGGGCGGCCGGCGGCGGCGGTTGGAGGAGAGAAAGAGAGGAGAGAAAGAAGAGAAAGAGAGGGTCGGGCTGGGCGCGGGCGCGGGCGCCACACTTAAGTGGATGTGTGGCGCCCGTGGCATCGGCGCCACACATGCTAGTGTGGCGCCCGTGGCATCGGCGCCACACATCGAGCCTCGCAAAACGGCTAAGTCCCAGAGGAATTGTCTCACAGTATGTTTGGGGGGATTACAAGTGCATGTGTGGCGCCGTTGGGAGGGGCGCCACACATGCTGCCACGTCGGATGGGCGCACCAGCTCAGCGTCGATGGTGCCACGTCGGTTGGGTGTGTGGCGCCGGCAGGAGGGGAGCCACATGGGCATGTGTGGCGCCCGTGGGAGGGGCGCCACACAAAAGGGTTAGATTGGTGAAATAGTTTCGCCGGAGGGTCAGTCTGTGTTTTTCTTCCACTTTTGGGTTATTTTTGTGTAAATCGCCATCGCACACCCGCCTCCCGGCCCTCCTGGCAGCGGACTCCCCGCCACTCAGCCAATCCTTCGCCAAACCCACGCCGACGCCATTCCCGGCGAGGCGGCGATCTTCGTCGACATCGCGCCAGCATCTTCGCCCATTGAGGATGCCATAGTCCACACCGCCCCAGCGTCTCCACACGCCGGACACCTCATCGTCCACACCACGGTGGCATCTGCATCGGCCAACCGCACCCTCCTCGGCACTGCGCCAGCCAACGCCGCCGGCACAATGGGGATGGACTAATAGCCTCGGCGTTGATCGTCTGCACAAGCAAGCATGACACAAAGAAAAAGTACTGTCAGTCTCTAATTACAAAGAATGCTGAACGGCGGAAGCTATACTGTTGAATACCTGTAGAACCACTTTTGCTCGCCAAGGATACTGCTACTAGGATTATATCTCTAGATAAATTCCTGCAATGTGCTATAGTATTATCTATTATGCAGAACATGTACATATGCCGTTTGACCAAAACCAGTATAAATGCTGATCAGCGCTCTATAACGTGCTTCAGTATGAAAATGCACCACCATGCTACCTAATGCACTCCTACTTTTTTACTTACTCATGTTGCCACCAGTATAAATACTAATCAGTACTGTACTACTGTATAGGGTGTTTCGGTATGAAAATGGCACCACTATACAACCTAATGTACTCCTGCTTCTTACTTACTGATGTTGGCACGAATTTCGCAAATTTCCTAACCATGGTGCCAAATAGTTTCTTCAGTTCTCTGCTTAATTTCCCACTGATTATGTGGGTACATATTTTACGGAAATGCAATTTTGATCTCAGGTGCATATGCTCCTGCTACAGAGAAAAACATTTTAAAATATCACAAAAAATACGAACACAAATTTCACGCGTACATGTCAACAATCCATATGTGTGCCAAATTTCGCGCGAAACCGGTAGGTTTTGTGTCCTGTGTAAAAATGACAAGCAAAACGTCTTGTGAAGAGCTTATATTTAGCACCAAATTTTAACTTTTTTACACATGACACAAAAAGTATCGATTTTTCGTGAAACGACTTTGCAAACACATAGAACATCAAGATGTATCCGTAACATTTTTTATCGGAATTTTTTGACATTATATAATATGTTGAAATTTAATTTTAAAAACCAGGAGCATGTGCTCCCGGGAGCAGAAACAGCATGTCCCATATTTTACCTTAAAAATAAATTCTAACCTGTATTGACACACTATATACCTTAGTTTGTCTTCTCTTATCAGAAGTTCAGCTCAGATGGTAATACCGGCATATCCAAAATTGACAAGTGAACTTCACCAAATTCATTTCAACAAGCTTTATGAAACCTGATCGGTTATTTCATACAAGAAGTATGTATTCGACATAAAGATCGATAAGGTCTAAACACAAATTACACCTCCCTAGACAGCATGGGCGCGGCGTGCGCCGCGCCGCAAACTTCCTAGTACAACTATATAAGGGTGTGCTAGTGATGCTCTAGGAACATACTACAACCTATAAAAAATTCTTTATTGCTGTGATGCAATAGTGTTGAACCAACCTGTGGAAGCCAATGGGCCGTTCGATCCTCCAGTGGAGTGCTAGCCCAAGAGAAAACTTAACGGGCGGATGGAAATGCAAAGATAGACTTTGGAAATCTCTTTCCAGGATCAAAAATTGGTTAAAGTTATTTTACAGTTTCTTCAAACAACTAAAAGATTACTAGATTACCATCTTGTAAGAGCATCCGTGGTCCCTTAAACGGCGCCGGATCAAACGTTTGGGGATGTGTTTTGTTCGTACCGCGTTTGGGGGACGTCGCTCCCCAGTTGCGTCCCCCAAACGGCGCCTCCAAAAAAAATTTATAGGGTTTTCGAAAACACAACCATTTGTTAAATATAGTGTACAAATAAATAAATATGTTTACCGAGATTATTTTCAAATTAAAATACAACAAACAATAAAACAACAAACAAGTGTAATACATGGGGCTAGATCAAGGTGCCGCGGCATTTGCTGAAAATTCTTTTATCCTCCACATATGCTCAACGAGATCATTGTGAAGTTGCTCGTGAATAATGCTGTCACAGATCCCTGCGTGCATGGCGAGGAAATCAGTAAAATCTGCAGGCAACTCATGATCAACCTCCGCAATTAGAGGGCCCTGACACTCATAGGGACCAACATGTCTCCTGACATGATTCTTGCGGTCATCCTCGATGATCATGTTGTGCATGATCACACAAGCCTACATCACCTCTCACATTTGGTCATGAGACCAGCTTAGAGCAAGGTACCGGATAATTGTAAACTGAGCTTGAAGCACGCCCCCAAATGCCCGCTCGACATCCTTCCTGCAAGCCTCATGTTGTGAAGCAAAGTGGCAATTCTTCTGACCTGATGGAGCCGAGATTGATTTGACAAAAGTGGCCCATTTTGGATATATATACCATCGGCTAGATAATAGCCTTTGGTATATTGGTGGCCATTGATCTCATAGTTGCATGGTGGAGCACCTTCCACTAGTTTGCTGAACACCGGAGACTGCTTCAACACGAATGTTATTGTGTGAACCCGCCATACCAAAGAAAGAATGCCAAATCCAGGTCATAATCTGCCACAGCTTCAAGCACCACACTTAAATATCCATGACGCCCTTTGTATATACCTTGCAAGGCAAACAGGAAGTTCATCCATGACCAGTGCATGCAATCGATGCTTCCAAGCATTCCAGGGAATCCTCTGGCAGCATTTTGTGCCATGATCCTTGCAGTCTCTTCTTCAGTTGGCCCTCTCAAGTAGTATTTGTCAAATTTTCCCACCACAGCTCGGCAAAACTTCTACATGCACTCAATGGCAGTAGACTCACTCATGCGAAGGTAGTTGTCTTGTGTATCAGCATGTGCTCCGTATGCAAGCATTCTCATGGCGGCGGTGCACTTCTGAATCGACGAGAACCCAACAATGCCTACAGCGTCGTGCTTGAGCTTGAAGTAGGGGTCGAACTCTCGAACGTCGTGGAGGATATTCATGAACAAACCCTTGATCTTTCTATACCGGCGCCGAAAATTGTCGGCATGTGTTGCCTCATCTGCGAAGTAGTCGTTGTGCAGCATGGTATGCCCCTTCATCCTCTGTCGGGGCTTCGACTTCTTTCTCCCCGGCTTTGATCCTCCGCGGCGCGGCCTCTTCCGCTTCTCCGCCTCGGCGTCAATCATGTCCTGGAGGGACCCGATGATCAGCAAATGCTCCTGGATGTCATCGTCGAAGGCTTGCTCGTCCTCCAGCAGTCGGACAAGCATCTCGTCATCGCTATCCATGTCAGAAGCAAAATTAATGGTTAAAATTGTGCCGCGGTAGACAAGGCAACGAACAACGGCCAGTCGCGCCTACCTGTCAAGTCATCGAACACCTTGTGTGCGTGGAGGTGGGGCTGATTTGACACCGCGTTCTGGGTCGCGCTGGCGAAGCGGCGGCGGCGAAAAGACCGGCGAGAGAGCCAGCCGCGACCAAGCCCAGCAGGCGGTTCCCGGAGCAATGCCTGGATGTCATCACGGCGCGCCGCCCGTGTCGATTCGGCGGTGGTATAGGAGTCCGACGAAATTGGTCTTCACTGTTAAATGGAAGGAGACGATGGGAGGCGTCGTCGGCACGAGTTTCGGTAGTCGCCTTTCTTGCATTGCATCTTGTTGCTTTGCATAGTTGAATATTTAGAGGAAACTTCACTAGGCTTTAAATGCCAATGTATGCAATTAAATTCAAGTTCATTCACACATGCATATATTATGGGGGAGTTTGCTCTATCTATTCAACTTGTTTGTTACATAAATTCCTTATATAAACCCTCTAAAGAGATTGTCATCAATTACCAAAATGGGGGAGATCGAAAGTTCATGGAGCCCCCATGTGTGGTTTTGGTAATTAATGACAATCCCTATGGACTAATGTGTGCATTGTGTTATATTTGTAGGAGTGGTCCATATGCAATGCTTGAACCATATGTTGGCTTCAAGGTTGCAATAAGAAGAAATTGATGAAGAATGTCAAATATGTCTTGAAGATGAAGATGAAGTGAGCCCTCAAAGTTAACTTCAAGACATCAACATGATGAAGAATGAAGAAACGAAGCGCAAGTTCAAGATGAGCCAATTCTAAGAGATCATATGTTTGAAACTTATCATCCATATGGTGATCATGGATATGTGAAGATGCACCGAAGAAGAAGCTTTCCCGTAGTGGAGTATGGGGAGCAATTCGCATGACTTCATCAAGCAAGCACAATTAAGAAAGGCGTTCCATCTTGTTGCGATCAAGACCGTCATCATCGAGCTCAAGTAGAATGCGCATGATTAAGGTTTTCTCTTGATAGGAATTTTTTCTCACCGGTCTCATGGTGTAGTTGGAGACCGGTTTATAGTTTAGTTGTTGTACTATGAAGAGGGCTCTCGAGTGAACTCAATCGTATCCTTCAGAGAGCTCAAACCTTTGAATCCTTGCATCATCTTTCTTGTTTGTTATTTGGATCTTATCCATGTGATGTTTTATATCTTATGCTTATTCTCATGACAAGCTCTAGTTCATCGAGAATGGTTTTTGGACGGGAAACTTGCTGCATTTTCGAGGTTGGAGGTTTTACCGGTATGTCTTTTTTTAGATAGGTTAAACGTTTCATCATTTATTTATATCCTCCCTTTCTGGACTATGATGTTTCCTTGCATGATCTTGTAGAGCTTGTTACTAGCTTCGGAACAAGCCCAAGATCATCAAAATCGGAGTCCGGATGCTCAAGTTATCCTCATTCTCGTTTTGTTGTTTCTGCCAGTTTTCGGGGGGGGGGGGGTTATCCGGCCCAAATAAGGGGCGGATTATCCAGCCCTCGAATAACTGCTAAGAACTTTTGGGCGTGAGCCCCTGTATTGGACCCGGATTTTTGGCCTGATATTTCATGCCGGGGGCCGGATAATCCGGCCTAGTAATGCCCAACGGTCATATTTCGTGGGGCTATATGTAGCCTTCTTCTACCCCAAAATCTGGTTGCTTCTCTCACTCTCTCTCTCTCTCTCTCTCCTCCATTGTTGACCTTCAGAAGCTTGCTCTTTCTCTCAATCCCTCCATGATTCTTGCCCCCACTTGAGGAAAAGAGAGAGGGGATCTAGATCTATATTTCCACCAATCAATACCCTCTCTAAGTGAGGGGAACACTCTAGATCTAGATCTTGGAGTTCTTTGTGTTCTCCTATTTGTTCTTCCTCTCTTATTCCCCCAATAGCTTTTGTACCTTTGTTGGAATTCGAGAGAGAAGGATTTGATCATCTTTGTGGTGTTCTTACCATTGCATTTGGTGCATCAGTTTGAGCTTTCCACGAAGATTCATGGTGGTGAAAGCAAGA
>NC_061509.1:140018666-140053842 GCF_022539505.1 Lolium rigidum | reverse complement strand
TCCCCTAGGCCCATAAATGGTGAAGTGTCATGTAGTCGACGTTCACATGACACCACTAGAAGAATAACACCACAACTTAAATATCACACCATTGAATATTACTCAACCATAGTTCACTACTAACATTTAGACTTCACCCATGTCCTCAAGAACTAAACGAACTACTCACGAGACATCATATGGAACATGATCAGAGGTGATATGATGATGAATAACAATCTGAACATAAACTTGGTTCAATGGTTTCACTCAATAGCATCAACAACGAGTATAGATCGATACCGGGAGAGTTTCCCCTATCAAACAATCAAGATCAAACCCAAATTGCTACGGTGGTGACGGTGTCCAGCGGTGATGACGGCGGTGATGATGGTGGAGATGATGATGATGGTGATGGTGATGATGTCCAGCTTCACGTCGGTGACGATGGCGTCGATTTCCCCCTCCCGGAGGGAATTTCCCCGGCGGATTCCTGCCCGCCGGAGAGCTCTTTTCTCTCTGGTGTTCTCCGCCCCGCAGAGGCGGCTGTAACTCTTCGTGAGGTACCCCTTCTGGCTTAGGTTTTCGGGACGAAGGATTTCGCGAAGAAAAGGAGGCGAAAGGGGGCGTGGGCCCTCCACACCACATGGCGGCGCGGCCAGGGCCTGGGCCGCGCCGCCCTAGGGTGTGGGCCCACCCTGGCTCCTCCTGGCTCCTCCTTCTGGCTTCCTCCGTCATCTTGAAAAATAGGATTTTTGGTATAATTTCCTTCCACAGGTGATCTTCCGAAATATTGCCTTCGACGGTGCTTTTCCAGCAGAATCTCGGCTCCGGTGCTTGATCCTCCAATAATGATGAAACATGCAAAATAGATGAAATAACATAAGTATTGTGTCCCAAGTATGAAATATATCAATGAATAACAACAAATTATGATATAAAATAGTGATGCAAATTGGACGTATCGGGGACGTATCAGCATCCCCAAGCTTAGTTCTGCTCGTCCCGAGCGGGTAAACGATAAAAAGAATAATTTCGTAGTGACATGCTACTTACATAACCTTGATCATACTATTACAAAGCATATGAAATGAATGAAGTGACTCAAGGCAATGATCTATAGTTGCTAACAAATAGATAACATATAGCAAAACTTTTCATGAAGAGTACTTTCAAGACAAGCATCAAAAGCCTTGCACAAGAGTTAACTCATAAAGCAATAGATTCAAAGTAAAGGCATCGAAGCAACACATAGGAAGATATAAGTTTCAGTAGTTGCCATCAACTTTCAACATGCATATCTCATGGATAATTGTCAACATAAAGTAATATGATGAATGCAAATAAGCAAGTATGTAAGAATCAATGCACAGTTGACACAAGTGTTTGCTTCTAAGATGGAAGGAAGTAGGTAAACTGACTCAACATAAAGTAAAAGAATGGCCCTTCGCAGAGGGAAGCAGGGATTAAATCATGTGCTAGAGCTTTTTAAGTTTTGAAATCATATAGAGAGCATAAAAGTAAAGTTTTGAGAGGTGTTTGTTGTTATCAACGAATGATAGTGGGCACTCTAACTACCTCATCAACCAGACTTTCAAGATCGGCTCCCATGAAGGACGTTATCTCTACCAGCAAGGTAGATCATCCCTCTTCTCTTTTGTTTACACACGTATTTTAGTTTCATTATGGGTGACACTCCCCCCAACCTTTGCTTACACAAGCCATGGCTAACCGAATTCTCGGGTGCCTTCCCTCAATCACATACCATGGAGGAGTGTCTATTTGCAAAATTAAGTTGCTTACTGATGAATCAGAGCAAAACATGTGAAGAGAATTATTAGTGAAAGTTGATTAATCGGGGCTGGGAACCCCATTGCCAGCTCTTTTTGCAAAATTATTGGATAAGCATATGAAGCCACTAGTCCATTGGTGAGAGTCTGTCAAGAGTAAATGACAAGGTTGAAAGATAAAACACCACATACTTCCTCATGAGCTATAAAACATCAACACAAATTAAGAAGCATTTTGAAGGTTTAAAGGTAGCACATGAAGTATTTACTTGGAATGGCAGGAAACACCACATAGTAGGTAGGTATGGTGGACACAAATGGCATAGGTTTTGGCTCAAGGTTTTGGATGCACGAGAAGCATTTCCTCTCAGTACAAGGCTTTGGGCTAGCAAGGTTATTTGAAGCAAACACAAGTATGAACCGGTACATCAAAACTTACATAAGAACATATTGCAAGCATTATAATACTCTACACTGTCTTCCTTGTTGCTCAAACACTTTTACCAGAAAATATCTAGACCTTAAGAGAGACCAATCATGCAAACCAATTTCACAAAGCTCTACGGTAGTTCTCCACTAATAGGTTTAAACTACATAAAAAAAACTTAGTAATGATCTACTTGAGAGCTCAAAACAATTGCCAAGTGTCAAATTATCCAAGACATGATGAGGCATTTTCTGTTTCCAACCAAATAACCATAAGTGATGTAGCTTCCAACTTTTATAATTGAACATTAAAAGTAAAACGAAGAACAAGTGTTCATATGAAAAAGCGGAGCGTGTATCTCTCCCACACAAGGATTGCTAGGATCCGAATTTATTCAAACATAAACAAAAATAAAAGCACACAGACGCTCCAAGTAAAGCACATATGATGTGACCGAATAAAAATATAGTTTCAATAGAAGAAACCTGATAAGTTGATGAAGAAGTGGATGCCTTGGGCATCCCCAAGCTTAGACGCTTGAGTATTCTTGAAATATGCAGGGATGAACCACGGGGGCATCCCCAAGCTTAGACTTTTCACTCTTCTCGATCATATATCATCCTCCTCTCTTGACCCTTGAAAACTTCCTTCACACCAAACTTCTCATAAACTTCATTAAAGGGGTTAGTACTCAAAAAATTTGAATCCACCTTAGTCCTGTAGTGGCACATTGCAAGAACTCAATAAAACATTAGCTACAGCCCTCTACGCCTAGAAAACCTCGCTTAAAGTCCACAAGAGACAATGCAAAAAACAGAGACAGAATCTGCCAAAACAGAATAGCCAGTAAAGATGAATTTTAAATAAATACTTCCGTTGCTCAAACCAGAAAACTCAAAACTAATGAAAGTTGCGTACATATCTGAGGAACACGCACGTAAATTGGCATATTTTTCTGAGTTACCTACAGAGAAAACAGCCCAGATTCATAACAGATAGAAATCTGTTTCTGCGCAGAAATCCAAATCTAGTATCAACCTTCGATTAGAGGCTTCACTTGGCACAACAATACACAAAACTAAGATAAGGAGAGGTTGCTACAGTAGTAAACAACTTCCAAGACACAAATATAAAACAAAGTACTGTAGCAAAATAACACATGGGTTATCTCCCAAGAAGTTCTTTCTTTATAGCCATTAAGATGGGCTCAGCAGTTTTAATGATGCACTCCCAAGAAATAGTATTTGAAGCAAAAGAGAGCATAAAAAAGCAAATTCAAAACACATTTAAGTCTCACATGCTTCCTATGCATAGGAATCTTGTAAATAAACAAGTTCATGAAAAGCAAAGTAACAAGCATCGGAAGATAGAACAAGTGTAACTTCAAAATTTTAAGCACATAGAGAGGTGTATTAGTACCATGAAAATTTCTACCACCATATTTTCCTCTCTCATAATAATTTTCAGTAGCTTCATGAACAAACTCAACAATATAACTATCACATGCAGCATACTTTTCATGATTTCCAAACACATAATTTTTATCAAGTTCAAGAATAGTGGAATTAAAACTTTCAAACTTACTTTTATTAATAATATAACAAGGTAGTTGATCAATCTCAATAGATATGGGACTCATAGAATAATTCAAGAACTCTCCAATCCCATTTTCATTAGTAGTACAATTAATATTATCAAGTAACATAGGACCATCATCTAGAGCTTTATCATAGACATTTGCCAAACAAAACTCTTTAGTACCATGCATTTCGACATCATGCACAAACAAAGCATTATCATAAGATTTATCAAAGTAGCATGGATTATCATAGATAACAGTAGCATAATCATTCTCACAAGTATTACTCATAGGTACTATTTCAAGAGAATCCACAGGAACATAACATTCAACCTCTTCCGGTAAGCATGGAGGACAATCAAATAGTGTAAGAGATAAAAAGTTACTCTCATTAGAAGGTTGACATGGGTAGCTAATCCATTCTTCCTCCTTTTGTTCGTCGCTCTCCTCTTCTTTTTCATCCAATGAGCTTTCAGGTTCATCAATTTCCTCCTCTTTTTCATCCAATGATCTTTCGAGGTTCATCAATTTCTTCTTCCACCGGTTCCTGCAAATTGTGAGTGCATTCTTGTGCATTAATGTGTCTCTCTTTATAATCAAGGATATAAGGATTCCTACTGTAGCATTCTATGCAAGAATTAAGGATAGTAGAGACATAATCTTTAAGGTCCTTACAAACAACACAAGTTTCATAATTCTCAACCATGAAGGATTCTATCTCGGAGGCTCCCATAAATAAGACAAATTGTTCTACCTCTTCGAACCCATAATGAATATAGCAATTCCGATTATAGCTCTTAATAAAAAATTCCTCACTAAAGCCACGTTGAAATTTAAGATGTTTAGTATCCTGTTGAGAGCAACAGTTTATATCATGGCGTCTAAGCAAGATTCTAGCCATTGTATTCAATTTTTCTATCATAGCACTCATTATTTTACCAGTTCTTGATTCTCTATAACAATTATAACATTCCATAAGCTCCAAGTAGGTTGTTGGTTCTCCCATAACAGCAGTTTTTAATTTTTTGGTTTTTCAAATTTTTATGGATTTTTGGGTATATGAGACAAATAAAACAAGACAAAAATAAACTAGACAAAAGTAAACTAAGCACAAATAAACTAGACAAAAGTAAACTAGCAAAACAAAATAGAATAAAAGTAGAGAGAGAGGTAGAGTGTACTCCCCAGGTGAACTTATGAGTAGAGCTATGCCTCCCCGGCAACGGCGCCAGAAAATAGTCTTGATAACCCACAAGTATAGGGGACCGCAACAGTCTTCGAGGGAAGTAAAACCCAAATTTATTGATTCGACACAAGGGGAGGTAAAGAATACTTATAAGCCTTAACAACTGAGTTGTCAATTCAGCTGCACCTGGAAAAGCACTAGTAACAGGGGTGATGTGAAAGTTGCAGTAATATGAGAGTAGTAGTAACAGTAACACAGCAGCAGTAACAGTAGTATGAGAGCAATGGCACCAGAAAATAGTTGATACTACTTCCAATGTCATGTAGAATGAGTATATGATGATGAAAGATGGACCGGGGTTCCCAGCTATCTACACTAGTGGTAACTCTCCAATAACAAGTGTTGGGTGAACAAATTACGGTCGGGCAATTGATAGGATTGAAATAGCATTAAGACAGAATATCAAGATCATTAATCATGTAGGCATGTTTTCCATATATAGTCATACGTGCTCGCAATGAGAAACTTGTACAACATCTTTTGTCCTACCAGCCGGTGGCAGCCGAACCTCTAGGGAATCTACTGGAAATTAAGGTACTCCTTTTAATAGAGCACCGGAGCAAAGCATTAACACTCGGTGGAAACATGTGATCCTCATATCTAAGCCTTTCCCTCCAATTGTCCCAATTTCTGTCACTTTGGGGTCTTTGGTTCCGGACATAGACATGTGCATACAACTTGTAGATACAATCTAAGCAATAAGTATAGAGCTTAAATCTAAGATCATGCCACTCGGGCCCTAGTGACAAGCATTAAGCATAACAAGATTGCAGCAACAATAACTTCACAAACTTTATAGATAGACAATCATAACGTAACAATCCATCGGATCCCGACAAACACAACACCGATTACATCGAGATGAATCTCAATCATGTAAGGCAGCTCATGAGATCATTGTATTGAAGTACATGGGGGAGAGAATACCAACTAGCTACGGCTAGAACCCGTAGTCCATGGGGGAACTACTCACGGAGCATGATGGAGGCGGTGGCGTCGATGGAGATGGCTTCCGGGGGCACTTCCCCGTCCCGGCAGGGTGCCGGAACAGAGACTTCTGTCCCCCGAATTGGAGTTTCGCGATGGCGGGGGCGCCCCTGGAGTCTTTCTGGAGTTTCGTCAATTGGTATCGAGTTTTTAGGTCGAAAGGGCTTAAATAGGCGAAGAGGCGGCGCAGGAGGGTGCCTGGGGGCTCCTCACCATAGGCTGGCGCGGGCCCAGGCCAGGCCGCGCCGCCTTATGGTCTGGTGGCCCTCTGGCCCCTCTCCGACTCTTCTTCGGTGTTCTGGATGCTTCCGGGAAAAATAGGAGGTTTGGCGTTGATTTCGTCCAATTCCGAGAATATTGCCCGAACAGCCTTTCTGGAACCAAAAACAGCAGAAAACAGGAACTAGCACTGTGGCATCTTGTTAGTAGGTTAGTTCCGGAAAACGCATAAAAACATTATAAAGTGCAAGCAAAACATGTAAGTATTGTCATAAAACAAGCATGGAACGACAGAAATTATGGATACGTCGGGGACGTATCAGCTATGGAGGTGGAACAGGGGCAGCTGGAGCCGGAGGTCTCGATCCTTTCGGGGGAGACCCTCTCGCAGGTCACGGATCCGGTGGGGTCATGGCTGTTGGACAGCCCGTGCGGAGGTTCCAGGGAGCAGGTGGGCATCTTCCAGCCTACCCCGGGGGACCAGGTCATCGCTGAGGCCTCGCCTGTCCCTGCGGCTGGGCTGGTCTCCGGGGGGCCCGCACCGCTGGTGGCTGCGCAGAGCGCGGTCGCGTCTGAGACCAGGGGCCACGCGGATGAACTGCTGAAGGAGGCGACGGCGGTGGTGTCCATGGCGAAGGGAAGAGAACCAAGGTGGTGACGGTGGGGATCACGAAGACCCAGACCAGGCTGAGCACGAGGAACACGGGAGCAGCTTCGCACGTCCCGGCTCTGAAGAAGGCGCAGCGTCGCGCGGCGGAGAAGAATCTGGACTCAGGTAACTTCTCAGCTCTCGACGCCTACCCCGATTCTCATTTGTCGTCCGTGGTTAAGGACAGCTGCTTAGTTTTCACTCCGAGTGCGGGCACTCCCCTGGAGGCTCTCTCGCTCATCAGGGCCAAGGAGAAGGCCCAAGCGGCCTTGGCGGAAGCTGCGTTCCGCAAATCGCAGGCGGCGGAAGCCGTGGCCAGGGAGGCCGAGAGCTTAGCCAGGGAGGCGGCTCTCCAGGTTGTGGTGCAAGACGCGGCCCCGGTGGGGGGCCCTCTGGACCAGCCTACTTGTCAGGCGCATGGTGTAGATGCTGCTAGGGAGGCACAGGACACCATCGGGTCTGGCGCGAGCCCCTTGAGGGTAGAGGGGGCTCGCCGCCCTAACACTCGCAGCCTGTCGCGTGGTGCTCGCACCGCCAAGTCGACGCTGGCGGTGAGAAGGGTTCGAGGTAGAAAGAAGATAGTCAAATGCACGCCCTGATTTACAACATTAGGGGTTTCGGTCAGCAGGGGCGCCGGACCCAACTTCGGGACTATATGTCCAAGAACAGGCTTGACATTCTAGGCTTACAAGAGACGATCAAGCAAGATTTCTCATATGCGGAGCTCCGTAGCCTTGAGTGCGGCAGCCAATTCAATTGGAATTGGGTGCCAGCGGTGGGCCACTCAGGAGGGATGCTACTGGGTTTCCGAGATGACTGCTTTGAGGTGGGTGAATGGAGGAAGGGAACCTTCTTCATTAGCGCTCTGATCCTGCAGCGAAGCAACAACATGAAGTGGTGCTTCATGCTTGTCTATGGGCCGGCGGATCACAGCAGGACCAGTGAGTTTCTTGATGAGCTTGAGAGGTCGGTGGCGGCCTGTCCTTTGCCGATTGTGGTTGGAGGGGATTTCAACCTCATTCGCTCTGCTGGGGACAAGAGCAGTGGCAACATTTGTTGGTCTAGGGTGCGCCGGTTTAATGATACCATTGCGTCTCTTTCCCTTCGTGAGATCCGGCGAGCAGGGGCTCGCTACACCTGGACGAACAAGCAGCTTAATCCCATTAGGTGCACGCTTGACAGGGTTTTCGTTGCCCCGGCCTGGGAGGCCTGTTTTCCGATGTGCTCGCTGACGGCGATCACTCGGATCGGTTCAGACCACTGCCCCCTCCTACTTTCTAGTGGGGAGGGGCTGCAGAACAGACCCTCGCGGTTTTTCTTCCAAACCTGGTGGCTCCAGGTGAATGGTTTTGGGGAACTATTCAAGGGTAAGCTTGACAGCTTCCTCACGGACTTTGGCCCACATCGAGGTAGCATTGAGGTTTGTCAGTGTGTGGCGAGACACTCTCGCCAGTTTCTTAAAGGCTGGGGAGCCAACTTAGGCAAGGAGAAGAGGGTTCACAGGGAGAACCTCCTCTCTCAGGTGGAGCACCTCGACAAGGTAGCCGACGCGGCTGGCCTTGACGAGGAAGGTTGGGAACTTAGGTACCACCTGGAGGATCAACTCTTGCAGCTCGACAAGCTGGACGAGGAGTACTGGCGTCAGCGTAGCCGTCTGAATTGGACCCTCAAGGGTGACTCCAATACGGCCTTTTTCCATGCCATCGCAAATGGGCGACGGAGAAAGTGTCAGATTCCTCGGCTCCTCTCTGACCAGGGGGAGATTGAGGGACGAGCGAGCTCGATGGCGCATATTTACCAGTTCTATCAGGGTTTGATGGGCGCCACCGGGGAAATAAGGGTTTTCTCCCTGGCCCCTAACCTCTGGGATGAGGCGCAGCGGGTCTCTGACGAGGAGAACTGGGCTTTGGAGCGCACCTTCACCCCGGAGGACCTGGATGAGGTTCTCCTTAGCATGAAGGTCGACTCGGCTCCCGGCCCTGACGGGCTTCCGGTGGTTTTCTTCCAGCGGTTCTGGGAAACCCTCAAGAAACCCATCCTGCTCATGCTTAACGACTTTGCCCTGGGGAGGGTCGACGTCGCTAGGCTGAACTACGGGATCATCACCCTCATCCCGAAGGTGAAGGGTGCGGACAAGATCAAACAGTTTAGGCCTATCGCCTTGATCAATGTCATCTTTAAATTCATCGCGAAAGCGTTTGCCATCCGCCTAGCTACTATAGCGCATAGGACGATTGATCGCAGCCAAACGGCCTTTATAAAAGGCAGGTGCCTACACGAGGGCGTGTTGGCCCTGCAAGAGATTACGCATGAGCTCCGAGTGAAGAAACTTCCTGGCTTACTTCTCAAGCTCGACTTTGAGAAGGCCTACGACCGTGTCAACTGGGACTTCCTTCAGGAGGTCCTGCTGAGAAAGGGCTTCTCGGCCACGGTGGTCCATAGGTTGATGCAGTTGGTCCGGGGTGGACGGACCGCGATCAACGTGAATGGAGAGATTGGCCATTTCTTCCGCAACGCACGGGGTGTGCGTCAAGGGGATCCCCTCTCCCCTATTCTCTTCGATTTCATGGTCGATGCGCTAGCGGCCATGCTGGCGAGGGCTAATGAGGCGGGACACATCCGGGGGGTTGTTCCGCACCTCATTCCAGGGGGTGTGACTCACCTCCAATATGCGGACGATACTATGGTGCTAATTGAACCTTCCGATCTGGGGATCGCGAACCTCAAATTCCTCCTACTTTGCTTTGAACATATGTTGGGTTTAAAGATAAATTTTGACAAAAGCGAGGTTATGGTGACAGGGGTCACTGAGGGCGAGAGGTCTCGTCTGGCGAACTTACTCAATTGTCGCTTGGGTAAGTTCCCCATGAAATACCTTGGTCTGCCGGTGAGTGACGCCCCTCTTCGGGTGGCCGACTGGGGCTTCCTCCCCGACAAGGTGGGTCATAGGGTTGACCCATGGCAGGGACTCTTCCTGTCCTCGGCTGGGAGGCTGGAGCTGACCAACTCCTGCCTCTCGAGCCTACCTATGTTTGCAATGGGCATTTACCTACTCCATGACACCACCCATAGTGCTATGGACAAACATAGGTGCCGCTTTTTTTGGGAAGGAGTGGGGGACAAGCGGAAATACCACATGGTGGATTGGGCCTCGGTGTGCAAGCCTAAGGCTTTCGGGGGTCTGGGGATCCTTAACACCAGGCTTATGAACAACGCCCTTATGCTTAAGTGGATCTGGAAAATCTACCAAGGCGATTCGGGTCTCTGGGCGGACCTTGTTAATGCGAAGTATCTTCAGGGTAGGGACCTTTTTCGCGAGCCGTCCCCACCAAGGGCTCCCAATTCTAGAATGTCGTGCAAAAGATCAAGTGGCACTTCAAATTGGGGGCCAAACACAAAGTCAATAATGGGCCGCGCACCTATTTTGGGCTGGACTGGTGGACAAGGTCGGGGCCTTTGTCGGCTCGCTTCCCACGGATCTTTAGCTGCTGCGACCAACCGTTTGTTACGGTGCATGCGGCGAGAACCATGGACGGAGCGCCGGGGGAATGGCGCTTGCACTTTAGACGACGGTTTAGCCTAGCTGAGATGGTTGAGTGGGACAACCTTTGTCGTGAGGTGCAGGCGCTCCCGATCTCGGACTTGCCGGATGAGGTGTCATGGTCCTTGGAACCGTCTGGCATCTTCTCCACCAAGTCGGTGTACTTTGGGTTGACGCAGGGGGCAACAGTCACCCACTTCAAGGAGGTTTGGCGAACCCGCGTGCCTCCCAAGATCGAAGTCTTTCTCTGGCAGCTTATCCGGAGCAGACTCCCATCTAGCGACCAGGTGGCGAGACGGCGAGGCCCCTCGAATGGGCTTTGCAGCCTCTGTGGGGAACCAGAGGACTGTAACCACATTTTCTTTGCTTGCCACTTAGCAAGGTTCACGTGGGCAGGAGCAAGGGAGCTTCTGGGTACTTCCTGGAACCCAGCAGGGCTGGAGATTTCATTGCGCTAGCACAAGGGCTACCAGGCCCCCTTCGTAGGATAGCATGGTTTACGTTTGCGGCTCAATGTTGGGCTTTATGGAATATACGTAACAAGCTTACTATTGAAGGGACGTTGATTGGGCACCCTGCTGATGTTTTCTTCCATATGTCACGACACATGCAGTGCTGGAGGGCGTTGGTCAGACCGAGGAACAGGGCGCTGCTGGACGAGGTGCTGCGCGAGGTTAGGAGGCTACATGCAAGAGCTAGGACATGAGCTTTTTCTATCAGACTATCTATTCGCCCCGCTTCAGGGTTATGTATGCTAACTGTTTGGCGACTCCTTATGCCTCTCTGCTTAGTCTCCTAGGATCCGGGGGGATCACTGTGTTGCCCATGTGTTTGGGTAGCAGCTAGTTTTACCATGGTGTGAAGTCTGTATCGGATGTTGTTCTATGTCGTCGCTTTATTTATAAAGCTGGGCCAAGGGCCTTCCCTTTAAAAAGTGACAATAGTCAGCACCGAATGGCATGAGATCTGGACAAGCAATTCGAGAAATCATATGAAAACAAAAGAATGAATATTTGAATTTATTCCCCTAAAGGTTAGGGTTTTGTTTCGTGTTTCTGCCCGCATGATTTCCTTATGTTACTAAACATTTCGTATTTTCATTCCAGGAGAATGCTACAATTTTCTATCTGATTTTGACATGCCTGTCAGATGTAATTATGAAATTGCTAATGGCAACGTCT
Source organism: Lolium rigidum (assembly GCF_022539505.1). Taxonomy (NCBI): domain Eukaryota; kingdom Viridiplantae; phylum Streptophyta; class Magnoliopsida; order Poales; family Poaceae; genus Lolium; species Lolium rigidum. The sequence continues at coordinate 140,042,244 of NC_061509.1, read as the reverse complement.
TTAAATGTGCATAGTTGTTCTCTTCTATACTTTTGTAAAAAAGTTATTGTCCGACCAATATTACATTTGAAGTATCGGCTTTTTTTTTCATTTATCTTGGAAGCAGGCTTGTGTATTATAGTAGGATGGTCATCTCATGTTTGTGTATACGAGATGTTCGCATCAGGCAATGAATTCAGAGACAGAAGCAGACGAGAATGCGAAAACTGACTTATTGCAAGAAACAAGGAATCACGCCCCAAATTTACAATATATCATCCGATAATTTGCATCCCTTCAATACTTTAAATTTCAGGTTTAACAAAAACTAGTTTTGTGTAAGCGTGCATGAATTGCAGTTTTGTGGCACTTTGTGAGGCATATCTCATTTTTCTTCATTAAAATGGACGGGTGCGGCAATGCGCGCTTTAAGGCTCCTCACAGCGCTTCGACGTCTCTGGGCCTCATCTGGTGTCTCTTGGGCCGCTACTCTTGGAATTTACCTAGGCCAACTGTGGTTGACCGGGCCTGTTGGGCCAGATCTGGGCTATTGGTACTGTCCCTCCATATTCGCTTTCTTTCCGCGACTGTACATATGACGAATTGACGATGGCGGCACGGCGGAAGGCCATGATGATAGCGCCGCCGTATCTTCCTACAATTAATGGCCTAGAAGGTGAGGAGCCGTTGTCTTTTCTGTTTCCTGACCTTTCGGTTGTACAGTGGATGGCTATTTCTAGGCCGCCCATCTTCTTTCCCCTAAGCAATGCTTATGCCTTGCAGAAATTTGATTTCTTCCTCACCCAGATCTCGGACAGGTGCTAATCATGTTGTTTCTTTGATTACTGTGGCAGCGTCTATGGCGGCAGCGACCACGGACGAGAGAGCGATGGCGACGGCAACAACGGGCCATGAGGAGGAGGCGGAGGTGGAGGCTGGCTACTACGGCTCGGCCAACGCAAGAGACGCGGTTGGCGGTGGCGTCTCGCTGGTGTGCCAGAAGGATGAGGCAGGGGCATTGCTGGGCTAGCATGCTCGACTCTCTCTGGACTCTGGGTAGGTAGGTCAGGGCCCGGATTCATCAAGGACGGAGACGATATGGTTTGCGCCGCATTCGCTTCGTATCAGATCCCAGAGGTGAGCTAAAATAGACTGGCAGTTGTTTCTCACCACCCACCGTTCCACCTAGCAGGGTAGCACCCACGTTCATGAGGAAGATGAAGTGCTCTTGCTCTGCTTTTTTACTTTGCTGATGGCTATGCGTTTGTTCTTTTGATTGGTTTGTATCAGGTATGGAATCGTCATATTTTGTTACGTGACACGAGGATTACAACAAACTGACTCCATCGAGTTATCGTGAAGCATTATTATAATAAATACTTGCCTTCAGCTTCCCAACCAATTTTTGGTGCAATCATACACACAAGAAATTTTTGTGTGCAATCATACGTACGAGTATGTGCTTATTGATATACCTTCTGCAGAAGCCTTATTCCTTCTATTATAATTTTTTTCCTTTCGAGTGTATTCCGATAATTGTAAAGAATAAAAAGTCATTGCCCTGATTTTTCAATTGCAGTGAGTCATGTTTCTTATGTAAGGAGTGTCTGATCCTTAGAGGACTTCCTTTTGCTTCACTGAAGTGTTATATACAATATCCCTAAAGGAGTTATTTTTGTATAATATAATATGGAAGTTATTTTTAACTTCCCTTTTCTTAATGTGAATTGGGAAAACCTATACTCCTTTTCTTAGGAGAAGTTGTACTCTCGAAATAAAATAAAATCTGGCGGAGGTTGTAGTACAAATTTCTTGGAATCAAGTAACCTGAGTTTAACAGCCACGCGGTTGAGCTTGCAAAACTGAGCCTACCATTTGCAAGGTGCAGGATTATTAGCTCTAACAGGCTGCTAAACATAGGTACAAATGTGGAGGTGCCCATTCTGTATCTCTATTGCGAGCTGATATCGATTTACGTTAGGAGTAATGGCAAAATACGTAGATGAAGATGCCTGACAGGAAAGGCCTCTGACATCTCTGGTCATCTGGTGGTAATATGGTAAAAAATCTTAAAAATTCAGTTGAGTTTCCCATTTTCTGGTCCTTTTGTCATTTATTTATATATTATAGCTAGAAGGAAGAATACTGTAAAAATCTTAAAAGTTCGTTTGAGTTTCCCATTTTCTGGTTTTTTTTGCAGTTATTTATATATTGTAGCATCAATAGTTTTAGTAGTGTCCCTGCTGGAACAAATGAGGTAATTAAACTGATTACTGCAACATCATTTTTACCATTGTGATATCTCCAACTAGCAAGTTGGAATAACATAGTATATGTGTAGTTGTCTTGTTTTGCTTCTCCAAAAGTTTTATATCAGACCTTTCGTGGAGAGATGAATCAAAGATACGTGGAATTTATTGCCTGCATCTTCCAACTCATGTACATACATAAGCAGGGGTCTCCCTGGATATACCACACCTTTCGTGGAGAGAAGAGAATGTCAAATGAAGTCAAGTCTATTGCTATAGTTCATATGAAATCCATGAATGGTGGTGACAAAAATTGTGATGCAGTTATGTGTATCTTAGAGCTTCAACATTCTACACACTTCTACTTCTTTTCTGTCACCATTTTTTTTTGTGAAAAACATATGTCTGTAATGTTCCATGCTGTTGAAAAACTGAAAATCCTTTTATACGACCTTCGCTACATGACCTGACATTGAAATCTTTTTTAATCTGTTCATTTTTCCACATCTTCTCATATGTGATACAGATTATTATTAGTAAAAGAAAAGGGCGGTTATGTTGTGCATTATCTTATATAAATATGCGGCATCGCCTACATCAAGGCGTTGTAATTAAAATTATTCAGATTTTGCCAAAGTTTGTCTACTATCTAAATTCTCTTAGCATTCCTATAACTAATTTCTTGAGATGGACGGGCGCGGCAACGCGAGCTTTTCATGGTCTAGTAATACTTACAATATGTTCATATGTGAGCTTTGCTGCACCTTTTATACTTGAGTTTGCTTCAAACAACCTTGCTAGCCTAGCATTGTATTGAGAGGAATTCTTCTCGTGCATCCAAATCCTTGAGCTAAAAACTATGCCATTTGTGTCCACCATACCTACCTACTACATGGTGTTTCTCTGCCATTCCAAAGTACATTACTTGAGTGCTACCTTTAAAATTCTATTCTTTGTCTTTGCAATATATAGCTCATGGGAAAATAGCCTTAAAACTATTGTGGTGAAGAATATGTACTTATGTGTCTTATTTCTTAATAAGTTGCTTGTTGAGCGATAACCATGCTTCTGGGGACGCCATCAACTTTTACACCTTTGTTGAATATCATGTGAGTTGCTATGCATGTTCGTCTTGTCTGAAGTAAGGGTGATTTTCATGATCAAATGGTTTGAGTATGCATATTGTTAGAGAAGAACATTGGGCCGCTAACTAAAACCATGACTCATGGTGGAAGTTTCAGTTTGGACAATTAATCCTCAATCTCTTATGAGAATATTATCTGTTGTTGAATTCTTATGCATTAAAGAGGAGTCCATTAACTGTTGTCTATGTTGTCCCGGTATGGATGTCTAAGTTGAGAATAATAAAAAGCGAGAAATCCAATGCGAGCTTTCTCCTTAGACCGTTGTACATGCGGCATAGAGGTACCCCTTTGTGACACTTGGTTGAAACATATGCTATGCAATGATAATCCATGTTAATCCGAGCTAATTAGGACAAGGTGCGAGCACTATTGGTATACTATGCATGAGGCTTGCAACTTATAAGATATCTTATACATAACACATATGATTTATTACTACCGTTGACAAAATTGTTTCTATGTTTTCAAAATGAAAATCTCTAGCACAAAAATAGTAATCCATGCTTCCCTCTCGCGAAGGGTCATTCTTCTACTTTATTGTTGAGTCAGCTTTACCTATTCCTTCTATCTTAGAAGCAAACACTTGTATCAACTCGTGTGCATTGATTCTTACATGTTTACCTATTGCACTTGTTATATTACTTTGTGTTGACAATTATCCATGAGATAAATATGTTGAAGTTGAAAGCAATTGCTGAAACTTATATCTTCCTTTGTGTTGCTTCAAAGCTTTCTACTAAGAATTTATTGCTTTATGAGTAACTCTTATGCAAGTCTTATTGATGCTTGTCTTGGAAGTATTATTCATGAAAAGTCTTTGCTATATGATTCATTTGTTTACTCATTATCTTTGCCATTGCTTCGAATCGCTGCATTCATCTCATATGTTTTACAATAGTATTGATCAAGATTATGATAGCATGTCACTTCAGAAATTATCCTTGTTATCGTTTACCTACTCAAGGGCGAGTAGGAACTAAGCTTTGGGATGCTTGATACGTCTCAAACGTATCTATAATTTCTTATGTTCCATGCTACTTTTATGATGATGCTCACATGTTTTATACACATTATATGTCATATTTATGCATTTTCCGGCACTAACCTATTGACGAGATGCCGAAGAGCCAGTTGTTGTTTTCTGCTGTTTTTGGTTTCAGAAATCCTACAAATGAAATATTCTCGGAATTGGACGAAATCAACGCCCAGGATCTTATTTTTCCACGAAGCTTCCAGAAGACCGAAAGGGAAATGAAGTGGGGCGACGAGGCGCTGACAGGCCCTGGCCGCGCGGCCCTGGCGTGTGGGGCCCTCGTGCCACCCCTAAACCTACCCTCCGCCTACTTAAAGCCTTCGTCGCGAAACCCCCAGTACCGAGAGCCACGATACGGAAAACCTTCCAGAGATAAAGAAATAGATCCAATTGACGGTCACAGAACCACTACGGGATAGTCCGCCGCCAATCCCATCTCGGGGGATTCAGGAGATCGCCTCCGGCACACTGCCGGAGAGGGGAATCATCTCCCGGAGGGCTCTTCATCGCCATGATCGCCTCCGGATCGATGTGTGAGTAGTTCACCCCTGGACTATGGGTCCATAGCAATAGCTAGATGGTTGTCTTCTCCTCATTGTGCTATCATGTTAGATCTTGTGAGCTTCCTATCATGATCAAGATCATCTATCTGTAATGCTACATGTTGTGTTTGTTGGGATCCGATGAATATTGAATAGTATGTCAAGTTGATTATCAATCTATCATATATGTTGTTTATGTTCTTGCATGCTCTCTGTTGCTAGTAGAGGCTCTGGCCAAGTTGATACTTGTAACTCCAAGAGGGGGTATTTATGCTTGATAGTGGGTTCATGCCTCCATTGAATCTGGGACAGATGATGTAAAGTTCTAAGGTTGTGGATGTGCTGTTGCCACTAGGGATAAAACATCAATGCTTTGTCTAAGGATATTTGTGTTGTTTACATTACGCACCATACTTAATGCAATTGTCCGTTGTTTGCAACTTAATACCGGAAGGGGTTCGGATGATAATCCGAAGGTGGACTTTTTAGGCATAGATGCATGCCGGATAGCGGTCTATGTACTTTGTCGTAATGCCCTGATTAAATCTCATAGTACTCATCATGATATATGTATGTGCATTGTTATGCCTTCTTTATTTGTCAATTGCCCAACTGTAATTTGTTCACCTGACATGCTATTTTTCTTATCCAAGAGACACCACTAGTGAACTGTGGACCCCGGTCCATTCTTTACATCTGAAATACAATCTACTGCAATTGTTCTTTACTGTTCTTCGCAAACAAACATCATCTTCCACACTATACAATTAATCCTTTGTTTACAGCAAGCCGGTGAGATTGACAACCTCACTGTTACGTTGGGGCAAAGTACTTTGATTGTGTTGTGCAGGTTCCACGTTGGCGCCGGAATCCCTGGTGTTGCGCCGCACTACACTCCGCCACCAACAACCTTCACGTGTTCCTTGACTTCTACTGGTTCGATAACCTTGGTTTCTTACTGAGGGAAAACTTGCTGTTGTGCGCATCACACCTTTCTTTTGGGGTTCCCAATGGGTGTGTGCTTTATGCGTATCACCTATCATGATCAAGATCATCTATTTGTAATGCTACATGTTGTGTTTGTTGGGATCCGATGAATATGAAATACTATGTCAAGTTGATTATTGATCTATCATATATGTGTTGTTTATGATCTTGCATGCTCTCCGTTGCTAGTAGAGGCTCTGGCCAAGTTGATACTTGTAACTCCAAGAGGGGGTACTTATGCTAGATAGTGGGTTCATGTCTCCATTGAATCTGGGAGTGACAAAGAACCCCTAAGGTTGTGGATGTGTTGTTGCCACTAGGGATAAAACATCAATGATTTGTCTAAGGATATTTGTATTGTTTACATTACGCATAGTACTTAATGCAATTGTCTGTTGCTTGTAACTTAATACTGGAAGGGGTGCTGACGTGGGCATTACCCTTCGGGTAACCAATATTGCTCTACCCCACGTGGTCCAACAGGAGGCTCATGAAGGAACCCGATGGCAAGATGGGCCACGAGGACGGTGCGACAGAAGATTACTTGGTGTACAAGACGCGGAGGAAGCCGAACAAGGAAAGACTGGAGATAGATCTACTGTAAACCTACTCGTACTCGATTAGATCTCTCGGGACCTGGCCACCTATATAAAGGCCAGGAGAGGGGCTATCGAGGGAGACAATCAATCTTAGTAATACTAGCCAGCAGAAGCTTAGAACTAGGTTACCCTAGCAACCATCATCTCGACGAGATCACAGCCGAACTATTCGGCACCCCATTGTAACATGTTTTCATCATAATCAAGACCAGCCAGGCAGGACGTAAGGGTTTTACCTCATCGAGGGCCCCGAACCTGGGTAAATCGCTCTCCCCGCTTGTCTGTGAACCGATGTCTCGTGTCAGCCTACAGGATTCCATCAACCCTAAGCCCCTATCGGAGGGCATTGCCGAGGAGCACCCTCGACAATTGGCGCCGTCTGTGGGAAGTCTGTCGGCACAAGGCAGGGCATCGGCAGTACCAGTCACATCCGCAGCGTTCGTGCTCGAGTCACCTACGCCCCCAGATCCGAAAGATCCGATTTGCTGCGGATCCTTCGAGTTCGCGCCACATCTCAAGCCGTCGCACGCGATTCCTGCGGAGTCGTGTGGCGACATGACCACCACCTTTGGAGGCGTCCACTTCATCATCGACTCTGGAGGCTTTCTCCGCCTCCCTAGGACAGATACGTCCGGTGCGGGGCCCTCGGTTCCAGCAGAAGATACCCTGGCAGCAATCTTGGGAATTCCACCCAGAAGCACGTATGGAGGCAGCCGAGGAAGTTTTGATCCCACAATAGGGCGAAAGAAAAGGCGAAGGGAATTATACCATGGAGAAGAAGAACGTGCTGCGCCTCACCCTCGTCAGTCCGAACGGGAACAGGAGGGCATGCAAGCGATCCATGGCCGCCATACCTGGCCATGGGCAGCCCGGCCCGAGGCCCGGCCCGAAGCCCGGCCCGAAAAACTCGGGCCTGGGCCGAGATATGTTGGCCCGACTGCCGGGCCGGGCCGGGCCTGGGTAGCCCGAAAACGCCATTTAACACTACGGCCCGGCCCGCGGCCCGACGGCCCGACGGGCTTGGTGGGTATTTGGCCGGGCCGGGCCGGGCTTGGGCCGCATTTTCTCGCGTCGGGCTTACCTCGGGCCGGCCCGAGGCCCGGCCCGGCCCGACACATGCCCAGCTATAATGGCCGCGCTCGCTCACCGCACTTATCAGCCACGGAGCAACTCGATGCGCCATGCTATCTCCACTCCTATATCGACCCAAAGGACGGTCGGGAGAAATCCAGTCACCTATTGAGGAACTGCCGACACTTCCTGGAGATTCGACAGTTCTGTAATGACCTCAGGAGCGAAGCTATATCAAGGGTTCACATAATGGAGATGAGAGCAAGATCCTACAGCTATCGGGCAGAGCCGTACGTGCCGGAGCCGTACGAACCAATGGAAAAGGACGAGTATGTACCAGCCGAGGTATTCCCAGAACCGCGCGGGCAGGTCAGCATGATCCATAAAACCAGCTTTTCAAAAAGGGAAATCAAGAAATTCTCGCGAGAAGTGAAGTACGCAGAAGTCGCTATGGTCGACACACCCGAATTCATTGACTGGTCGGAGCAACGTATCTCCTTCGATAGGACAGACCACCCGAAAGCCGTCCCTAGACCAGGCCATGCAGCTCTAGTCCTCGAGGCACAGATCAGAGGGTACAACATGAGCAAAGTATTCATGGATGGAGGAAGCAGCATAAACCTACTATTCGCCAATACAATGAGAGCAATGGGTTTAACAGTCGATATGCTGAGGGAATCTGACACAGGATTCCATGGCATTATACCGACTCGACCCGCTTATTCTCTTGGAAAAACGTCATTGGATGTAGTCTTCGGCACGCCCACCAATTTCAGGAAAGAAAAGATCGAGTTCGAAGTTGTCGACTGGGAGTCTCAGTATCATGCCATCCTCGGCAGACCGGCGTTTGCAAAGTTTATGGCCGTGCCTCATTACGCGTACCTAAAACTGAAGATGCCAGGCAACAACGGAACCCCAATAACCGTTCACGGGAGCTTTGCTCGATCAGACACCTGTGACAGGGAGTTCCAGAAGATCGCCTCGAAATTCGGCGCTAAGGAGGAACTCAATGCGATCGACGCAGCCGTGGATCATACGCAGCCACCAGTCGACAACCGAAACGTAAGATCCGACGAGTTTGACGCTACAAAGGAAGCTAAAAAGCTGCAGGTGCACCCCTCTGACCCGAAGAAAACGGTCAATATATCGGCTGACCTTACGGTCGCATAGGAAGGCGCGCTCATCGAGTTCCTCCGTGAGCGCTGGGAGATATTTGCATGGGAACCATCCGACATGCCAGGTGTCCCCAGGGAACTCGCTGAGCACGCCCTTAATATTGACCCGACAGCCAAACCAGTGCAGCAGTCAATGCGTCGATTCTCTGAACCCAAGAGGAGAGCAATTGGTGAGGAAATCAATCGACTTCGTAAAGCAGGATTTATCCGAGAGCTCAAGGAATCAGAGTGGGTGGATAACCCCGTCATGGTACCCAAAAAGGACACTACCGCTCTACGTATGTGTATCGATTACACCGGCCTCAACAAACACTGTCCAAAAGACCACTTCCCGCTGCCCAGAATTGACCAGATAGTCGATTCCACAGCCGGGTGCGACCGCCTCTCCTTCCTCGATGCCTACTCTGGTATAACCGAGATCAAATTGAAGAAGGAAGATCAGGAGCTAACCGCGTTCATCACCCCACACGGCGTTTCTCGCTACAACGTCATGACCTTCGGGTTGAAAAATGCGGGAGCAACTTACCAACGTTGCATGCAAGCTTGCCTCGGAGAGCAGATCGGGTGAAACATCGAAGTCTATATTGACGACATCGTGGTAAAAACGAAGCACACTGCCACCCTCATCGACGATTTGCGAGAGACCTTCGATAACCTAGACAGGTATAAGATCAAATTGAACCCCAAAAAATGCTTCTTCGGAGTACCAGGGGGGCAAGTGCTAGGATACTTCATCTCAGCCAGGGGGATCGAAGCCAACCCTTTGAAAATCAAAGCTATTCTCGACATGGAGCCGCCAAAGAATTTGCATCAAGTACAGCAGCTGGCAAGACGTTTAGCAGCGCTCAGCAGGTTCATCGCCAAGCTAGGAGAAAAAGCTTTGCCTTTCTACAATTTGATGAAAAAATCGGAAAAGTTCGAGTGGACAAAGGAAGCGCAGGAATCTTTCGATAACCTGAAGAAGATCTTGTCGACATCTCCAGTCCTTGTAACCCCCCGCGAGAAGGAAACACTGCTCATGTACATAGCTGCGACAGCCCAAGTCTTCAGCAGCGTCTTGGTTGTCGAACGGGAAGAAGCAGGGAGAGTTCATGGCGTGCAGATGCCCGTTTACTATCTCAGCGAAGTACTCACACCCGCAAGACAGAGGTACCCTCACCATCAGAAGCTGGCATATGCAGTATGGAGGTCAGCCCGCAAGCTACAGCACTACTTCACGGAGCATCCGATCGTCGTCGTGAGCGAAGCACCGCTGAAAAGTATAATGACCAATCCAGAGGCCACAGGTCGAGTGTCTCAATGGGCTATTGAAATAGCACCTCACGACATAAATTACGTTAACCGGACAGCTATAAAATCCCAAATCCTCCCAGACTTTCTAGCAGACTGGATTCAATCCTAGACACCGGCGGCACCGGACATGTCGGGATCGTGGGTAATGTATTTCGACGGATCAAAGCGAAGCACAGGCGCTGCAGCGGGAGTAGTGCTGATATCACCACAAGGAGATAAGATGAAGTACATATTGCGTATGAACTTCTCCCTGCCGACAAACAATGAAGCAGAATACGAAGCACTGCTGCACGGAATGAAGATTGCAAAGGCGTGTGGGGCGACCCGCCTGGAAATTTACGGGGACTCAAACTTGGTAGTACAACGACCGATGAATCTGTGCGACGCAGTTAGCGACAACATGATCGCCTATCGGCAGCTGTATCAAAATATGGAAGCCAAATTCGAGGGGTGCGAGCTCAAACACATCGGCAGAGCCAGCAACGAGGAAGCCGACACCTTAGCAAACATCGGCTCCATGTGCTCTCCCATCCCAGACGGAGTATTTTACGAGGTGATCACCCAGCGATCAATAAAAGAGAAAGCTCCGGCACCTTTAAAACCATCGACTGAGGATGCAGAGGCAAACTCGCAGCAAGTTATCAACAAAGCTCCAACTCACCCAGCCGAACAAGTCCTCCTCCTTGAGCCATTATGGACTAAACCGTTCCTGGCATACCTTACAAGGCGGGAACTGCCGGCCGATCCAGTAGAAGCAAAACGAATCATCAGGCGATCAAAAGCTTTCACCATAGTAAACGGTGAACTCTACAAGCGCAGAATTTCCGGTATCCTCTAAAGGTGCATTGCCATCGACGACGGAAGAGCACTGCTGCGTGAGATACACGAGGGAACTTGCGGGCATCACGCGGGAAGTAGGGCTCTCGTAGCAAAAGCCTTCGGTGGCAGGATTTTACCGGCCAACGGCAGCTTCGGATGCTCGAGATCCGGTCATGAAATGCGACCCTTGCCAACGGTTTTCCCCAAAACCGCACGCCCCCGCAATGCACCTAATGAAAATACCCTTGGCATGGCCGTTCGCTCAATGGGGACTCGATCAAGTTGGGCCACTACCGAGATCATCGCCTGGAGGACACACGTACTTATTAGTCGCAGTCGATAAATTCACAAAGTGGATCGAGGCAGTACCAGTACGAAACCAGAAGGCGAAAACAACAGTTCGATTCTTCAAGGAAATAACATGTCGATTCTGCGTGCCTCACAGTATCGTCACAGATAACGGGACTAACTTTGACTCCAAAGAATTCCGAGAATTTTGTGACGACAGGGGAATAAAACTGAAATTTGCATCAGTGGCTCATCCCCAAACAAACGGTCGTGTGGAAAGGATCAACGGTCTAATAGGGGACGGTTTCAAGAAGCGTCTTACAGTGCGCAGAGGGAGCTTGGGTCGAAGAGTTACCATCGGTACTTTGGAGTTTGCGTACCACGCCTAACGTGTCGACGCAAAGACACCCCATTCTTTCTGGTACATGGAGCCGAAGCAGTCTTGCCAGCCGATGTTCGATTCGAAGCACCTCGAGTGACGACATACACAGAGCCCTCTTCCAACATCGCACTGCAAGATGCCGTAGACCTACTAGATCAAGCCCGAGACATTGCTTTAGCCAGAACCACAGTATACCAGCAGGCGTTGAAAAACTACCACAGTCGACGAATACGCAACCGTTGCTTTAGTGTTGGAGACATGGTACTTCGGCTGAAACAAAAAAGGCCTTCGAAACTTGAGTCTCCATGGGAAGGACCTTACATCGTCACCGAAGTGATACCAGGGGGAGCGTACAGGCTCACAAATCCAACTTCAGGAAAAGATGTCGGAAATCCATGGAATATCGCACACCTGCGACGGTTCTATACATAGGATGCGATCGTTTTTTATTATTTAAATAGCCTTTAAAGTTGGTTTTCCTTATGAATAAAATTTTAATCAGGTTCTCTGCCTTCTTTCTTCAATTTAGGCCCTACCACCTGAACAGGTCGACTGCGGCCCCTACCATCGGCTCTTACTCCCATCGGGAGCGCTGGCCTAGAAAACACGCAGTGTCATTAATTAAATACTCCCAACGGGAGCTAAGATTAATGACACGCAAAAAGAAAACAACCAATCCAAGCCTCGAGAAAATTCGCGAGTGCTGCAGTCGATGGTTACATTATTACAAAATAAGGCTCAAACCGGTGCACCGCGTGACGATGCCAAGCGTCTAATTCGCTCGACTAAGTCGACGGGTCTCGCTCTTACAAAACTTACACAAAGACTTCGCAATAACATTGCATAATCCAACGAAGTCGTCGGGAGAGCAGGTTGAACTAATCACTCAGCCGCCCCCAACAAATAAAATATCAATCGAATTAACATAGCGTACAACGTACGCGATAAGTTTATACAAAAAAATCTTATGCAGGAAATAAGGCCATTGCGTTCATAGTCGAGCTCCCCGGTCCCAATGGGCCTTCAGATCCTTCTCAAGGCACGACTCCATCCGAGAAACAATGGTGTATGCAGGACCTCTAGCGGCATCATAATACTGGCCTAAGCTCCTCTTGGTATTTGCTACGGTTCCCAAGTCTAGAGATGGATGACATGCCAATACTGAGGCAAAAGCAAGCTCCGCACCTGCCAGGAGTTCCTTCCGCACTAGCTGCCGAATCCTTTCGGGAGACTTGAATCGGGTGAACAAGGCAGATAAGGTTTCGGGTGCTTGGTCCAGGGGAAACAAGGTGTTCCAAACCATCGTGAGATGAGCATGGTACTTGTCAAAGTAATAATGCGCCTTCCCCACCCGATACTTAAACTTCGCCATGACAACAGCCTTCGGACGATGCAGCCATAAACCGTGATTCGGGTGCGCAACGTCAGTCATTGCATCAACCTCTTCATGGATCTTCTTGTTCTCCTCAGCCACATCTGAAGCTACGACTGGAAAGGAATAAGGACTAGTTGAGGGAATATTCAAAACTATTGCAGAAAGTAGAGCATGGGTTAACACTTACAGCCCAAACTTTCGGTAGCAATATGGAGACCATCAAGAGCGTACTGTTCGATAGCTGTCGCTATCTCCCCCTTTCTCTTCACCAAGACCGCCATCGCACGAAGAGAAGTGATATCTCTGTCTAAACTAGACACTTGGTCACGCAAGCGGCGAACGAGGCTTGACTCATCACTACTTGAAGGATTTAGAAAAAGCTCAGCACGCGAAGAAGACGGAGGAATCTGCAGTACAATCCTTAGTTCAGACTGGTATCAAAATAAAAATCCCATCAGGAGCGTCGGGCATATGTGATACATTCAAAAGCATGTTCAAATTGGCAACAGAGCCGAAGTAAAGTTGGGCTACAACGAAGTAACGACCGATCTTATTTACAATAAGTCGAGTGAAAAGTTCAGGGATTTGCCGATGACGAGCCAGGGGCAGATTCGGGAGCAGGCTTGGCTTGAGCTTCGTCCACCAGCTTCAGAAGTCGGTTGGCACAAGTAACTGCCGATCGTTTGTAAGGTTCAAGATCGACCAGGCGATTGTCGTTGTCAACAGGCAACGCCTTGGACAACTCCTCCAAGTTTGACCCCATCCCATGGCCCATGAGCAATTGAAAAGTAAGAACCGCCCCAGCATCGACTGTGGCGTAAATCGGCTGTGGCGAAATAAGACCATAAGGATTCAGTCGATATAAAGAAAAACTCGGCAAAGAGGAGCAGGTTGAGTGCTTACATGATCACGACCAGCCGATGAACTAGGAACATCGCCAGGAGGAATAACCGTCGACACCGGAACCTTCTCTACAACCGTTCGCGAGGGAGGCGTCGATTTCGCGGGAGAGGGATTGGATTCCTTGGCCGATGCAGCTCTCTCGGAGACAAATTTGGCCCTCTTTGCAAGAGGGACTTCATCATCGTCATCATCATCAGAGCTACTTAAAAACAGTGCACACTCAGCATGCAAAATGATAGGAAATAAATCGAGGAAGGGGTATAAGACACTCACAGGTCAAGGTCATCTTCGCCTGCGAAGAAGCTTGTTGAACTCTTCTTAGCGGGAGGAGGCGCGGTAGTTTCATCGGCATCATTATCTCCTCCGCGAGGACTTGATTCAGCTGAAGTGATAAGGTCATCGTGTACCTGCTTCCGACGCCTACCTGCTTATTCCTCTTGGACATCGCTATCCTCAAGGGCATGCGGGGCCTCCTCGGTTCCGTCAGAATCTTCGTCATCATCCTCTAGAACCACACCGCTTTCAGGTGTAGGAGGATAGCACCGGGTAGCAGCAAGCGCCTGCCGAAGGAAAAGGAGTTGGTAAGGCACGACTGTTAAAGGAATAGTAGCAGCAGAGAAAAAAAACAAGGCAAAAATTACCTCAGTTGGAAGATGATCAGAATCATAAGGAGGACGAGCCGATGTCAGGACGATGTTGTCCTTCATACTAAGACACGTTAAGCGGCGGAGTTCGTCCCGGATATCTTCAGCCGAAAGTTCGGCAGAGCTAACTCTGGACTCGTCCTCCTTGCCCGTGTAAAGCCACAACTGGTGGGGGCGAGACATCAGCGGTTGCACTCGACGTTGAAGGAACACTGAGACAACCTCAGTACCGCGCATTGTCAAGCCTCCCGTGTTCTTCGAATAACTATTTGGTCGAACAGCACTGTCGGTCGTCAATCTCTCTTCGGGAGAAAGAGAGTTTCACCAAGATTTCTTCAGCTTAGCTATCAGCTTATCTTCGAAGGGAGGAAGGTTTAGGCGTCGTCCAGGCACTAACGGGTCCCGCAGGTAAAACCACTTGTTGCGCCAGCCTTGGACGGACTCCTTCATTGGATAATCGAAGTAGTCGACTTCCTTCCTAACAACAAAGCCAACGCCGCCGACGACGGGGGGACCGTTGCTGTCATTGTGGCGCTTCACGTAGAAGATCTTTCTCCAGAGACCCCAGTGAGGATCAATGCCAAGGAAGGCTTCGCAGACAGTGATGAAGATAGAGAGGTGGAGGATGGAGTTTGGAGTCAGCTGCCAGAGCTGAATCCCGTAGAAGAAAAGAAGAGAGCGAAGGAATTCGTGCGCGGGAAGAGAAAGGCCGCGGAACAAAAAAGCAATGAACATGACGGTGAAGCCCTTTGGGGGCTTTGGGCGAGAAACTGCACCTGGAAGGCAAATATCGTCCTCAGATGCGAAGATGAATCCGAGGGCCCGCAGTTTGTTGATGTCGCGATTGGAGATGGCGGAAGCACTCCAATCCCGGCTAACTTTGGCCGCCTCCGAAGCGCTAGCACCCTTCTTTTTTCCCATGGTGCTTGAAGCTTCTGAGGGAAGGATGCTGGAAGAAGGAGAGGATGCGCGAAGGAGATGAGCAGTAGGAGGTGTAAAAAAGTGAAAATGAGGAAGCCCTCTATTTATACCAAAAGGATTAACATGAGATCGTGGCCATAACTCCGCGGGCGTCGTGGGAGGTGGAGCGAATCCAGCTGTACACGTGGCGCTAGTAAACAGGATGGAACCGGCGGCCCATTATTCCCACGTCGCGCGAAAATCGAGGAAACGCCTCGGTCGCTGCGCGTGCGCTGGTCAAAACCTAAAAACTGCCTGCGCAGAACTAGGGTGGGCCCAGGGGGTCAAGTCTTGTCAAATCAGGTCACAACAGCGGTGTGGCATCAATGACGTCATGAGTACTGTTGATCGCATACGAAGAGATAAGAAAAGTATCGGGTGAACCACTTGAGCCTACGCACGGATTGCGAGCATCCGCACCTAGGCTCGGGGGCTACTCCCGTCGGGAGCACTGACGCGCACCCGATAGATTAAAGGTTCGAAGGAAAACTTGACTTGAGTCTGTACCCGGATGTAAGCACCCGTGCCCAGACTCGGGGGCTACTCCCATCGGGAGCGCTGAACGCGCACCCGATAAAACTTTTTCGCACTCTAGGATCATGCCCGGGGACTTGATTCTGTGTAGGGTAACGTTGTTTTTCCATCAGCAGTTAACCAACAGAAGTTGGGCACGTTATTCGTTATCCCTTGCATAAAGGAAATGTACCGGATGGACTACAAGGACCTGCAGGAAAAAGCTTCGGCAGAAGAAAATGTTCGAGTGGTACAACTTGAGTCTACGCATGGATTGCAAGCATCCGTACCTAGACTTGGGGGCTACTCCCATCGGGAGCGCTGACGCGCACCCGATAGAAAATAGAAGATAAAGAAAACGCAAGAGTGATCAAGGAGAAGGACTTCGGAAGAAGACATGCTCTAGTCTCTACCCGAATTATGTTCGGCTAGACACTTGGGGGCTACTGACGTGGGCATTACCCTTCGGGTAACCAATATTGCTCTACCCCACGTGGTCCAACAGGAGGCTCATGAAGGAACCCGATGGCAAGATGGGTGATACGTCTCCAACGTATCGATAATTTCTTGTGTTCCATGCCACATTATTGATGTTATCTACATGTTTTATGCACACTTTATGTCATATTCGTGCATTTTCTGGAACTAACCTATTAACAAGATGCCGAAGTGCCGGTTCCGTTTTCTCGCTGTTTTTGGTTTCAGAAATCCTAGTAACGAAATATTCTCGGAATCGGACGAAATCAACGCCAAAGTTCCTATTTTTCCCGGAACCATCCGAACACTCGAGAGCTGCCGAGAGATGGGCCGGGGGGCCCCACACCACACCCGGGCGCGGGCCAGGCCCCGGCCGCGCCACCCGGTGGTGAGGGCACCCCGGTGACCCCTCGCGCCGCCTCTTCGCCTATAAGAAGCCCCCGGATCGGAAAACCGGAGACCAATTGACGAAACCCACGAAAACCTGCCGAGCCGCCGCCATCGCGAAGCCAAGATCCGGGGGACAGGATCTCCGTTCCGGCACCCTGCCGGAGCGGGGAAGTGCCCCCGGAAGGCTTCTCCATCGACACCGCTGCCATCTCCACCGCCATCTTCATCACCGCTGCTGCTCCCATGAGGAGGAGTAGTTCTCCATCGAGGCTCGGGGCTGTACCGGTAGCTATGTGGTTCATCTCTCTTCCATGTACTTCAATACAATGATCTCATTGAGATTCATATGAGTTTGTATCACTACTATCTATGTGCTACTCTAGTGATGTTATTAAAGTAGTTCTATTCCTCCCGCACGTGTGTAAAGGCGACGATGGGTGCACCGTGTTAGTACTTGGTTTGTGCTATGATTATGATCTCTTGTAGATTATGAAGTTAACTATTGCTATGATAATATTGATGTGATCTATTCCTCCTACATATGCATGAAGGTGACGGTGTGCATGCTATGCTAGTACTTGGTTTAGTCTGTTGATCTATCTTACACTAAAGGTTACTAAAACATGAGCATTATTGTGGAGCTTGTTAACTCCGGCATTGAGGGTTCGTGTAATCCTACGCAATGTGTTCATCATCCAACAAAAGTGTAGAGTATGCATTTATCTATTCTGTTATGTGATCAATGTTGAGAGTGTCCACTAGTGAAAGTATAATCCCTAGGCCTTGTTCCTAAATACCGCTGAGTTACTACTCGCTTGTTTACTCGTTTTATCGTGTTACTACTGCTGCAATATTACCACCATCAACTACACGCCAACAAGCACTTTTCCGGCACCGTTACTACTGCTCATACTTATTCATACCACCCGTATTTCACTATCTCTTCGCCGAACTAGTGCACCTATTAGGTGTGTTGGGGACACAAGAGACTTCTTGCTTTGTGGTTGCGGGGTTGCATGAGAGGGATATCTTTGACCTCTTCCTCCCCGAGTTCGATAAACCTTGGGTATCCACTTAAGGGAAACTTGCTGCTGTTCTACAAACCTCTGCACTTGGAGGCCCAACACTCGTCTACAAGAATAGAAGCTCCCGTAGACATCAAGCACTTTTCCGGCGCCGTTGCCGGGAGGAAAGGTAAAAAGGCACTCATACTACGGTCCCAGGTAAAGTATTTTTCCGACGCCGTTGTGTGTGTGCTCAAAGCTATTTCCTTTAGATCCTGCAATTGCATCTTTTTGTTTCTTGTTTACACTAGTTTGGCATAATGTATAAGAGTGAGCTTCTTGTTCTATTTCCTGATTTAAAACTTGGATTGTTTGATGCGAAAATTAAAAAACCTATGAAATCTTATTTGCATGCTGGTAGTAATATTAGTATGAACGCTTTGAACACCATTGTTGATAATGATATAGAAAGTTCTAAGCTTGGGGAAGCTGGTTTTCATGATCTTTTTAGTCCCCCAAGCATTGAGGAGAAAATTTTCTTTGATGATACTTTGCCTCCTATTTATGATGATTATAATGATAGTGGTATTTTGGTGCCACCTACTATGGAGAGTAAATTTTGTTGTGATTATACTATGCCTCCTACACTTGATGAGAATAATAATGATAGCCACTTTGTTGAATTTGCTCCCACTACAACTAATAAAATTGATTATGCTTATGTGGAGAGTAATAATTTTATGCATGAGACTCATGATAAGAATGCTTTATGTGATAGTTATATTGTTGAGTTTGCTCATGTTGCTACTGAAAGTTATTATGAGAGAGGAAAATATGGTTGTAGAAATTTTCATGTTACTAAAATGCCTCTCTATGTGCTGAAATTTTTGAAGCTACACTTGTTTTATCTTCCTATGCTTGTTACTTTGCTCTTCATGAACTTGTTTATTTACAAGATTCTTATGCATAGGAAGCATGTTAGGCTTAAATGTGTTTTTAATTTGCCTCTTGATGCTCTCTTTTGCTTCACATACTATCTCTTGCGAGTGCATCATTAAAACTGCTTGAGCCCATCTTAATGGCTAAAAAGAAAGAACTTCTTGGGAGATAACCCATGTGTTATTTTGCTACAGTACTTTGTTTTATATTTGTGTCTTGGAAGTTGTTTACTACTGTAGCAACCTCTCCTTATCTTAGTTTTGTGTTTTGTTGTGCCAAGTTAAGCCGTTGATAGAAAAGTAAGTACTAGATTTGGATTACTCGCGCAGAAACAGATTTCTTTGCTGTCACGAATATGGGTCTAATTCTCTCGTAGGTAACTCAGAAAATTATGCCAATTTACGTGAGTGATCCTCGGATATGTACGCAACTTTCATTCAATTTGAGCATTTTCGTTTGAGCAAGTCCGGTGGCCTAATAAAATCCATCTTTACGGACTGTTCTGTTTTGACAGATTCTGCCTTTTATTTCGCATTGCCTCTTTTGCTATGTTGGATGAATTTCTTTGATCCATTAATGTCCAAGTAGCTTTATGCAATGTCCAGAAGTGTTAAGAATTATTGTGTCACCTCTGAACATGTTAATTTTTATTGTCCACTAACCCTCTAATGAGTTGTTTC
The DNA here is from genome assembly GCF_022539505.1 of Lolium rigidum. Taxonomy (NCBI): domain Eukaryota; kingdom Viridiplantae; phylum Streptophyta; class Magnoliopsida; order Poales; family Poaceae; genus Lolium; species Lolium rigidum. The sequence continues at coordinate 140,022,797 of NC_061509.1, read as the reverse complement.
GAGTTTGGTGTGGAGGAAGTTTTCAAGGGTCAAGAGAGGAGGATGATATACTACGATTAAGGAGAGTGAAAGCTCTAAGCTTGGGGATGCACCCGGTGGTTCACCCCTGCATATATCAAGAAGACTCAAGCGTCTAAGCTTGGGGATGCCCAAGGCATCCCCTTCTTCATCGACAACATTATCGAGTTCCTCCCCTGAAACTATATTTTTATTCCATCACATCTTATGTGCTTTTTCTTGGAGCGTCGGTTTGTTTTTGTTTTTGTTTTTGTTTGAATAAATGCTTGTGTGGGAGAGAGACACGCTCCGCTGGTTCATATGAACACATGTGTTCTTAGCTCATAATATTCATGGCGAAGTTTCCTCTTCGTTAAATTGTTATATGGTTGGAATTGGAAAATGATACATGTAGTAAATTGCTATAATGTCTTGGATAATGTGATACTTGGCAATTGTTGTGCTCATGTTTAAGCTCTTGCATCATATGCTTTGCACCTATTAATGAAGAAATACATAGAGCTTGCTAATTTGGTTTGCATATTTGGTTTCTCTAGAGTCTAGATAATATCTAGTATCGAGTTTTGAACAACAAGGAAGACGGTGTGGAGTCTTATAGTGTTTACAATATGTCTTTTATGTGAGTTTTGCTGCACCGTTCATCCTTGTGTTTGTTTCAAATAAACTTTGCTAGCCTAAACCTTGTATCGAGAGGGAATACTTCGCATGCATCCAAAATCCTTGAGCCAACCACTATGCCATTTGTGTCCACCATACCTACCTACTACATGGTATTTCTCCGCCATTCCAAAGTAAATTGCTTGAGTGCTACCTTTAAAATTCCATCATTCACCTTTGCAATATATAGCTCATGGGACAAATAGCTTAAAAACTATTGTGGTATTGAATATGTACTTATGCACTTTATCTCTTATTAAGTTGCTTGTTGTGCGATAACCATGTTTATCGGGGAACGCCATCAACTCATTGTTGAATTTCATGTGAGTTGCTATGCATGTTCGTCTTGTCCGAAGTAAGGGCGATCTACACTGAGTTGAATGGTTTGAGCATGCATATTGTGAGAGAAGAACATTGGGCCGCTAACTAAAGCCATGATTCATGGTGGAAGTTTCAGTTTTGGACAAATATCCTCAAATCTCTAATGAGAAAAGAATTAATTGTTGTTACATGCTTATGCATAAAAGAGGAGTCCATTATCTGTTGTCTATGTTGTCCCGGTATGGATGTCTAAGTTGAGAATAATCAATAGCGAGAAATCCAAATGCGAGCTTTCTCCTTAGACCTTTGTACAGGCGGCATAGAGGTACCCCTTTGTGAAACTTGGTTAAAGCATATGTATTGCGGTGATAATCCAGGTAGTCCAAGCTAATTAGGACAAGGTGCGGGCACTATTGGTACACTATGCATGAGGCTTGCAACTTATAAGATATAATGTACATAACTCATATGCTTTATTACTACCGTTGACAAAATTGTTTCATGTTTTCAAAATAAAAGCTCTAGCACAAATATAGCAATCGATGCTTTCCTCTTTGAAGGACCATTCTTTTACTTTCAATGTTGAGTCAGTTCACCTATTTCTCTCCACCTCAAGAAGCAAACACTTGTGTGAACTGTGCATTGATTCCTACATACTTGCTTATTGCACTTATTATATTACTCTATGTTGACAATATCCATGAGATATACATGCTACAAGTTGAAAGCAACCGCTGAAACTTAATCTTCTTTTGTGTTGCTTCAATACCTTTACTTTGAATTATTGCTTTATGAGTTAACTCTTATGCAAGACTTATTGATGCTTGTCTTGAAGTGCTATTCATGAAAAGTCTTTGCTTTATGATTCACTTGTTTACTCATGTCATACACATTGTTTTGATCGCTGCATTCACTACATATGCTTTACAAATAGTATGATCAAAGATTATGATGGCATGTCACTCCAGAAATTATCCTTGTTATCGTTTTACCCCGCTCGGGACGAGCGGAACTAAGCTTGGGGATGCTGATACGTCTCCAACGTATCGATAATTTCTTGTGTTCCATGCCACATTATTGATGTTATCTACATGTTTTATGCACACTTTATGTCATATTCGTGCATTTTCCGGAACTAACCTATTAACAAGATGCCGAAGTGCCGTTCCTGTTTTCTGCTGTTTTTGGTTTCAGAAATCCTAGTAACGAAATATTCTCGGAATCGGACGAAATCAACGCCCAAGTTCCTATTTTCCCCGGAAGCATCCAGAACACTCGAGAGCTGCCAGAGATGGGCCAGGGGGGCCCCACACCACACCTGGGCGCGGGCCAGGCCCTGGCCGCGCCACCTGGTGGTGAGGGCACCCTGGTGACCCCCTGCGCCGCCTCTTCGCCTATAAGAAGCCCCTGGATCAGAAAACCCGATACCAATTGACGAAACCCACGAAAACCTGCCGGAGCCGCCGCCATCGCGAAGCCAAGATCCGGGGGACGGGATCTCTGTTCCGGCACCCTGCCGGAGCGGGGAAGTGCCCCCGGAAGGCTTCTCCATCGACACCGCTGCCATCTCCACCGCCATCTTCATCACCGCTGCTGCTCCCATGAGGAGGGAGTAGTTCTCCATCGAGGCTCGGGGCTATACCGGTAGCTATGTGGTTCATCTCTCTTCCATGTACTTCAATACAATGATCTCATTGAGATTCATATGAGTTTGTATCACAATTTATCCATGTGCTACTCTAGTGATGTGTTATTAAAGTAGTTTTATTCCTCCTACACGTGTGTAAAGGTGACGAGTGCGTGCACCGTGTTAGTACTTGGTTTATGCTATGATCATGATCTCTTGGAGATTGCGAAGTTAACTATTGCTATGATAATATTGATGTGATCTATTCCTCCTACATATGCATGAAGGTGACAGTGTGCATGCTATGCTAGTACTTGGTTTAGTCTGTTGATATATCTTACACTAAAGGTTACTAAAACATGAGCATTATTGTGGAGCTTGTTAACTCCGGCATTGAGGGTTCGTGTAATCCTACGCAATGTGTTCATCATCCAACAAAAGTGTAGAGTATGCATTTATCTATTCTCGTTATGTGATCAATGTTGAGAGTGTCCACTAGTGAAAGTGTAATCCCTAGGCCTTGTTCCTAAATACTGCTGATTTACTACTGCTTGTTTACTCGTTTTACTCGTGTTACTACTCGCTGCAATATTACCACCATCAACTACACGCCAGCCAAGCACTTTTCTGGCACCGTTACTACTGCTCATACTTATTTATACCACCTGTATTTCACTATCTCTTCGCCGAACTAGTGCACCTATTAGGTGTGTTGGGGACACAAGAGACTTCTTGCTTTGTGGTTGCAGGGTTGCATGAGAGGGATATCTTTGACCTCTTCCTCCCTGAGTTCGATAAACCTTGGGTATCCACTTAAGGGAAACTTGCTGCTGTTCTACAAACCTCTGCACTTGGAGGCCCAACACTGTCTACAAGAATAGAAGCTCCCGTAGACATCACATCTCTCTCTTTATCGATTGGTGTGGCCAGCGCAACGACACACATTATGCTTGCACTTTACGCGCAAAGGCGGGTGCCTCTAATAGTGCATGTCTCTGCACACTCGATTGATCTAGCTAGAGTTTTGATTAATTGTGTAGCACACTAATAAAAAAGTTGTAATTTAATTCACAACAAGTTATAATTAACCCTAACACATAAACCCTCTAAATAAACCATAAAACCCTATATAGCTAGCTATAGGCCAACGACGACCCTTAATTGCGCATCAAGCAGCCGCAGGTCCTCGCGGTCCCTCTAATTAAATATATGTGCCATTAACCCTAAACCCTAAACCGTATATATATAGAAAACTAACCTTAGCTAATCAAACCCTCGTTAAAACACATAACCCAAGCTAATTAATAACCCAATCTAATAAAACCTTGCTATATATATAGCTAGTAAACCCTAGATTATATAACCCCAATTAATATATGGCCTATATCGATCATATACATATATATAGACATTATTGGGATTCATTAATTATATAATAAGTACTGATAATTCAATTAGCTAACTTGAATTTTGACAAGGTCTGAAATGAAAACACACTTTAATTAATT
>NC_061509.1:139969805-140018566 GCF_022539505.1 Lolium rigidum | reverse complement strand
GGGTACATTTTCGCAAGGATAGGTTCCCGAAGCCGCGGAAGTCTAAGTTGAAGCCGCGTGGTGCTGGTCCTTACAAAGTGCTTGCCAAGATCAATGATAATGCATACTCGATAGATCTTCCAGCTTGATGAGTTTGGTGTCGTAATTCTTTCAATGTTGCTGATTTGACACCATATGACGGAGAAGACCTTGGAGCGTCGGGGTCGACGCCTTTTGAAGGGGGGGAGATGATGAGGACATCCCTACCTCACTACTACCTCCGTCATTAACAAATGAAGATGAACCTGCTGTGAAGCTCAAGTCCAATGAAGTTCGGATTGGACCAATTACAAGAGCTCGTGCGAAGCTACTTAAACAACAGGTGAACTTGTTCCTAAACGATACTTTGATTGATGAGAACTTTATACTGCCTAAGTCCTATTACTTATGTATCATCAGTATCAAGAGGAGACAAGCATCGCACGAGGAGAGGAGCAACTGGACATGAAGACTGGACGTCAAGAGGGCCGTGAAGCCGGACATGGAGCCGGACATGAAGATATCTCATGGACGCGCGAGGGAGGAGCGGGAGGAATGCGCGAGAGGAGAAGAAGAAGTCCAGGCCGAGTCCGGAACCCGGCCGATCGGCCCCTGACCGGACCGCCCGGTCCCCGGCCCGGCCGACCGGTCGTAAACCGTACTCCAACCGGAGGAAATTTATCGTACCGGGCGAAACCGGAAACTTCGCAGCTTCCGGCTTCGACTCAGCTGACCGGACCACCGACCGGACCGCCCGGTCCACAGCCCGGTTGATCGGACCACAAACCGGACAGCCCGGTCCACAGCCCGGTTGACCGGATCCCGCACCGGACCAGCCCGAGTCTATCTCGACCGCGATCTATTCCGGGTCGGTTATTTTTGTATCTTTTTTATGTAACTCGTCCCGGACACCTATATAAGTGCCCGTGACGCCCCTAGCTGCTTTAGACCACGTTTAAGATAAACCCTAGTTCTTAGTTGTTTGCTCGCAAAACTATTGAATTCCCTACACCATATTGCTTGGATATCGTGTAGATCCCGTTTAAGTCTTGTGTGATCTCGCTGTTCCATTGGGAATTAGACGGTTGCAACTTACCGCTTCGTGGTCGGCGGCTACATGCGCAAGTGTGTGGAGTTGCGAATATCTTGCAGTGGTTGAGAGCCGTTGCATTGGCGACAGGGACCAATCGAGAGATCTCGTTGCGTCATACAAGTTATCATCCACTACATCGTCGTGTTTCTCCGCCGCTATCACCCCGTGATCATCATCACCACCGTTGCTTACCGAGAAGATCGGGCCACCCCTTATCGCAATACCGTAATATCCCGGTAATGGGGTTACAAAAATAGAGGAAACAGATGTGTGCATTGCATTCATGCATAGAAAATCTGGGGAATTTTCGCGCTTTAAAGTAAAACAGTCACAATGAATCGAAGTTTCACTTGACCTTGGTGGAATTGAAGTAGCTCATCAAGTCAAGCGCTATAAACCTCAATGTGACTTTGCTAAAACCTTGTTTTGGGCAGAGATGATTTGATCTAAGGGGTTAGATCAAATGAAACTAATAATAAACACAACAACACTTTACTCAATGATCAATTGCTTGATCTTATAAAAGATTATAATATGGAAACCCTTGTCATCACTTATGAACACCAATTCAATTGCAAATCAAGTAACCATAATTGGAGAAACTATTCTTCACTTATCTTTTCCATGTCTTAAACTAATCCATGCTCATATCATAAACCATTTGATATCCATTCTACTTTAATCTTGGAAACAAGACAAGGAGATCCAACTAAGGAATCTAATTCTTCTCTATTCCAAATTATTAAGCATCAAACCTAGAGAGGTGAGAGTTCTATTAATTATTGAGAAGCAATAACAAACCTTGAGTTAAACCTTGGATATACACCCAAGTATTCAAATCATCATCTTCAAGAGAACCCTAGGATATTATTCAAGACAATCCTTAGAGAGAGAATCCAATTATGTTAAACATAGATGTTGATGATCACATCATTCTCTATGGAGCCTAAACTTAGGTTAGTATTGAAGTCTTTCCAAATGAGAGAAACCATAGATACTAATTTTTATCTTTACATACTTAAGAATCAAGAACAACCTCGAGCTAAAGTATTAGCTTGCAAACCATTTCCCTTGAGGTGGTGAGATAACCTAATATCACATGGAATAATCCCATATCCATGAAATGATAAGGTAAGTAAGAGACCAACCCAACTAAGCTAGACAAATGGAACCTTAGCCTAGACACCTAAGGAGATATTAGGAATACACCATATAATAACTATTCCTATATAAGAGAGCTCAAGCTATGGTGTTACACTCAAGTTAGTTGAGGCAACACTTGAATTTCAGGGAGAGAACTATATATACAACCAGATGATTATATCATCATTAATTAAGTAGAACCCTAACATAATATCTCAGGCATTCTCCTGGGATATAAATTATTGAGTCAACCATAACTATGCCTATTCAAGAAACTATAAAAGAAAGTCTATATTTAGTTGATCAAGACAACACTTGATCTTGGGAGTGAGAAACCAAATTCATCAGAGATACCTTAGCAAGCCAAACCTGGATAATTATAAATTGAGTGATGATCCTAAACCCTAAGAACTTGAGGTAGAGATGTTAAGAACAAGTTGATCATGCCTAATCCATGATCATGCTCTTGAGGTATGTGAGGATAAGTTAAACCCTACTAGGAGAAGTAGATCTCATTCCCATATGAGACTATAGGGAGATCACTAGTAATTAAACCCTAGGCTTATATCCTAACCTTAACTTGTGAACCACTTTGTGATCATAAGTAGAACCCTACCACATCTACATTCCACTTATTTTTTTTCACTTAATAAACATAAGAAAACCTTAGAGTAAAACTCCATACTTAATATGGTGAGAAATCATCCATTCATATGACCAAAGTTAACTATAAAAAGAACTATAACACTTTAATTACTTTCTTAATAGATTAAGGATATAAAAGAAGTTAATAGGAATAAGATGGAACCAATTCTCAAATCCTTAGTAATTAGAGAAGCACATAAGATATGAACTAAGTAATCATATTACCATGGTTTAGAGGGAAAATTAAAACCTAGCAAAGGGCAATATGATGTTATCCCATATCTACAAACTAGAATTATATCTCAACCTAGTTTGTATACCACTTGGGTGATCATCACTATAAACCCAATCCACATTTGAGTTCCAACCCATGTGTCATTAGGTTAATAATATTGGAACCTAGAATTGTCCATAGAGTAAACCTTATGTTCCAATTTATTAACACATAATTATGCACATCAAATAATAAACAAGAGATCACTTCCCAAATGGAAACTAAGTCTTAATAACAATCCCTCAAATACTTTGAGTTGGAAGTATCACTCTCATAATTCTAAACAGAATTGATTGCAGAGCAAAAGGAGAATTAAAGGGAACATATAAAATTCATGATTAAGGGTTATTCTGAATAAGTCACTAATATGCAATATAATCTCATCTAAAATAATTATTCCAATAGAATACTGGTATGAAAGACAGGAAACTAAATCCTGATTGAAATTTGCATAATTGAAAGATCTGCAAAAGTAAACCAAACCCAAATATGAATTTCAATGGATAAATATAAAACAGGAAAATAAAAACAGAAAAGAAAAATAGGGAAAAACTTACCTGGACCCTGCCAGCCGAAGGAGCCCAGCACACGGCCTGGCAACAGCCCAAAACGGCCCAAGCCGCAACCCAGTTAGCGACCCACGTACCTCTTCGTTGAAAACAAACGAAGAGGAGGCCGTCCTCATCTTCTCCTTCGGCATGGAGGATAGCACGACAACGTGCTCTTCTTCTCCCTCTCGGTGGCACCTCCTCCTCGACCGACGGCGTGACGAGGCACGCCCTGGCGTTGTATAAAGGCTCGCGACGACCTCTCGTTCCCGAGTTTCTTCCTCCTCTCAATTTTTCCCTCCATATCGAAACCCTAGCCGTACCGCCTCCGGCCATCGCCGTCGATGGAGACCTCCCTGTGCCAAGCCGTGACCACCCACGTGACCGCCGTACTCGACATGATCAAGGTGCAAAAGGAATTGAGCCGGGGCAACCTCGTATCCCCGCCGACGAGCTCATCTTCTCCGACACCGGCGCCGATGATTTCCGGCGATACCGACCCTCATTCACCTCGCCGCCAAGCGCTCGTGCTCCCGGTGAGCTCCTGCATCTCTCAGCACCCTCGGCCCGCTTAATTACGTCCTAAATCATCGCCTCACCGTGAACCTGCAAGCTCCGCCGCTTCACCTCGCCGGTGACCATGCTCCGATGACCTTTAGGTAGCGGCGCTAGGATCAGTAGGTTCCCCGTGGTGTGCGGTTTCGATAGAGACCCCTTGCCCGTCCAAACATGCCCAGGATCGGCGGCGCCGTCGTGGATTTCCGCCGGCAGTGACCACCCTGGACATGAACTTGATTTGGACTTAGTCCACGCCAACGTGGCGTCCGACTCGGCCAATGGCCCACTGGTCAGTGACTCTGTGGGTAAGACAGCTGGGTAGATTTAGTCATTTCTCTGTTTTAAATTTAAACCCCATTATTCCAGAAACTTTACATGAATTTATAAAATTCATATTAATTTAGAAAAATAAAAATAATATATCAAAATTCTTAGAAAAGAAAAATCTATCCAATAAAAAAATAATGTGAAATTTTTATTTGTAATAAAAATTTAAGTATTTAATACTTGTTAATTAAGCATTTTTCTTTAATCCTTAATTAGATTTAAAATAAAAACCAGTAAGAAATTAAAGAAAACACTAAAACTAATTTATTTCATCATTATTTTATCAAATCCTTATTAGAAGGATTTAAACCTTATATAATAATTTCCTTAGATATCAAATCTCTAAAAATAATAAAATACCAAATTCAATATTATATTTATTTTAAGTTGTTAATAATTACTTCAACCCTAAGATGAAGTTCTTAACCTAAGAACTAAATAGTAATTATGAAACCTAGTTGCATTTTATATAACATTATGGTTTCATAATTCCATGTGAACACTAAAACCCTAATTCCCTAGAAACCCTAGCTCCACTATTTTATGCGTGAAACCTAAATTATTCCCAAACCTAAACCCTAAGTAACATGTGATCATGTTACTTCATTAATAATCATAGATTCATATCTAGCAACTAAATACTAGTTCAAATCCACATAAAATATGGGGACCCTATCACTACTAATTAGCATCCCATGTGTTCATCATCATCGACCTAAGTAATCAAGTAGGGTTAACCAAGTGTAAACCCTAGATCCTATTACCAAAACAATCATCCTTAATTATCCAAGCTTAGCATCACACCATGGTGATGAAAACTAATAGCAACCATACCTATTATTTCACATTACATAACCCTGTTCCACTAAACCCTACTAGTATGAGATAATTAACAAACATCCTATTTAGGAACCAACCAACCTTTACTTAGGAAATTCAATAGCAAACCTAAACAACCCCAACCTAATTATTATACTTCTTATTATTTAAGAAGTATGTTCTTCAAAAGTTATTCTTTCGAAGAAAATAGAGAGTAACCTCAACCCTAATTGATATACCTCTTATTACTTAAGAAGTATGTTCTTCAAAAGTTATTCTTTTGAAGAAAATAAGGAATTCTCATCAACCCTGCTTATAAGGACCTACTATAAACTCTAGCTAGCAATCACCAGCAAGATGAACTCACCATGGTAGCAACCATGTATAAATAATTGCTTAAGTTGCTCATGCTTAAGTAAAACCAATCAAGACTAATTGCTGATGAATCCAACCATGTTGTGATCCATCTACTACTTACTCCGAGAAAGTGGAAACCAAAGTAAACCATAGAACCCCACAACCCTAATTATCATACTTGTTCTTTATTAAAGAACATGTTCTTCAAAAGTTATTCTTTTTGAAGTATATGATAATTAATCATTAACCATGCCATGTAGTATTAAAACCAACCACTATTCATTACATGTTAGGATTATACCAAATGTTATTGTTGTGTGCTATTAATGCTATTATTATGATATATTGCAGCACATGTTTAGGATACCATGTAACAACACCTGAATAAGAACCTTGTATGAGAATCATTCTAAAAGTGCAACACACCCGAAACTAATCATTACCACTCACTAATCCTATATCATCGGGGTTAGGTCACGCTTAGAGCGATTGCATCTCATACTTATGCATTATTGCATCGTTGCCAATCTTTTAAACATCGTCCTTACCGGATGATGATGCTATTTCAGAATTTGGAGTTATTGCGTATCGAAGACCTTGACTGCATAATCTTGCAGTCAAGAAAGGCAAGTTCATCACTTGCTCATGTCATTTGAGTATTTCTATCAAATTACTTGCAAAGTATTATGGTTACCACTATTGCATAAAAATCAAAACCACTATTTTCATAACTATGAATATGACTACGTGGTGGGCAATGGAACCATGGATTGTGTTGATATGGTGGAGGTTCCATTGCAAGGGTTAATATCCATCTAGGATTAAACAACAAATGTCGCCGAGTGATTCTTGTGCCGTAATACCCGTGTTAACCATAAGATCCGGAGTGGGACGGAGTAGTCAAAAGTGTTTCCACTTCTCGTACATCAACGGATGCGCTTACCGTAGACACTTGACCCAGAGTTGGGCAAGCGGTGGGGTGGGGATCCCATTCTAATTCCCCACGGTAAGTGGTCTATGATGGGTTGCGGCTCCGGCGAAGGAGTTTGGTTAACGAGTCCCAAACTGTTGTCGTGGTCGGGGTCCATCCTTAATTGGTATAAGAGGACCGACGAGGACCCAGGGTCGGGGTATGCAACGAAGGGTGGGTGTGCGAGGTAGCGGAGGAACATGATTGGCTAGACCTTATACCGGGCCTCACACCAAAGGAAGTGTGGACGAGCTCGCGGCTCGGTTGGCACCAAGGTTAAGATCTCTTATGGGTAAAGCAACACACCTCTGCAGAGTGTAAAGAACCGTGACCTGTCACTCCTCGTTCCGGGATATGGAACTGCGAACGCGGCCGGAAAGGAGCTCCATGAAGTTCTAGTAAACCGGTGAAGGCCGACGGACATAGTTCTTCCGAATAAAAGCAACCTTTTGAAGAAATGGTTATGAAAACCTGCATTGGTATTAGACTTTCCGGTCTAATGCTGTAGCTAGTGCATTAAACACCTCTTTCCTATAATGAACTTGTTGAGTACGCTCGTACTCATCCCACTCTTAAATCCCCTGCTTAGATATGGAGGCATCGAAGGAGGATCTACGGTGCAACTCGAAGGCCGAGGAGTCAACAACTACTTCACGAGACAGGACCTCGTCGGAGGAGCCGGTACCACATCCAACAAGGAGAAAACCTAGTTTAGCCATAGGAGGGAACTAGCTTCCTAAACCTAGCTCCTATTTAGCTAGAGTCTATTCTTAGCCTCTCGTAGTTAGTGAAATACTCTACAAATAGAGTTCGTGATAAGACTAGACTACGAGTCGTTCTTCCGGAGTTATCTCGAGTTTTACCTCATTGTAAAGTAGGAGGTCTGTGCTGATCTTATGTAATAGAGTCAATGTTGTAATTCTATAGACATACCTTGGACCCGCATATGTTTCTGTTGTACCACTCTGAGCGATATAATACTAGTGGAACGGTGTTTCATTGGTGTTATATCAGACTTGCATACTACACCATGCAGTGGTATGCCGGGTCACCACAAATACTAGCCAGCAGAAGCTTAGAACTAGGTTACCCTAGCAACCATCATCTCGACGAGATCACAGCCGAACTATTCGGCACCCCATTGTAACCTGTTTTCATCATAATCAAGAACGAGACGAGCGGGACGTAAGGGTTTTACCTCATCGAGGGCCCCGAACCTGGGTAAATCGCTCTCCCCGCTTGTCTGTGAACCGATGTCTCGTGTCAGCCTACAGGATTCCATCAACCCTAAGCCCCTATCGTAGGGCATTGCCGAGGAGCACCCTCGACAGGTGCGGATGCTAACCCGAAGGTGGACTTTTTAGGCATAGATGCATGCTGGATGACGGTCTATGTTCTTTGTCGTAATGCCCTAAGTAAATCTCATAGTAGTCATCATGATATGTATGTGCCTTGTTATGTCCTTTCTATTTGTCAATTTCCCAACTGTAATTTGTTTACCCAACATGTTATTTATCTTATTGGAGAGACACCACTAGTGAACTGTGGACCCCGGTCCATTCTTTTACATCTGAAATACAACCTACTGCAATCATTGTTCTCTTTTGTTTTCTGCAAGCAAACATCATTTTCCACACCATCTGTTTAATCTTTTGTTTTCAGCAAGCCGGTGAGATTGACAACCTCACTATTAAGTTGGGGCAAAGTAGTTTGATTGTGTTGTGCAGGTTCCACATTGGCACCGGAATCCCTGGTGTTGCGCCGCACTACACTCCTTCATCAACAACCTTCACATGATCTTCATCTCCTACTGGTTCGATAACCTTGGTTTCTTACTGGGGGAAAACTCGCTGATGTACTCATCATACCTTCCTCTTGGAGTTCCCAACGGACGTGTGCTTTACCGTCACAAGCAGCGGGGACGGCCACGGGGTGCCGGACACCCTATCGGGCCGCGCCGGACAAAAACGGGTTTGGGGGACGCGGCTGAGAACGTTTTTTTTGTCCGGCATGCCCCAAATCGCTATGGGGGACGGCTTGGGGGACGCGACTAGAGATGCTCTTAGGAGAACCGCACCTCAACAGGCGCCGCACAGAATCAGGCAGATGTAGCGCCCCCGCGTAGTCGAATCCTTGATGGTACCCCTTCGTCCAACTCTCGGGGGGCCAGGCGGCGGCGGCCAGATCCAATCACCACCGGCGTGAGATCTGGACCCCTCTCCCTCCGCTTGCCGCTCCGGCGGCAGGAGGGGGAGGGGACCTCGTTCCTCCTCCGTTTTGTAGCTAGGGCTTGGCTGTTGTCGTGCGTCGTTGGGGTGGTGGGAGTGGCGCCCGGGCAAATAAATCTGCATCAACTCCACTCCCACACCGACGGCGACCTTCACGGCAGCGTCTCGAAGTTGTTGGCAACGTGTGCTTGTCGATCTTTTAGGTCGGCAACTTGGTCTTCTCGCCGATCTTCAGATCTAGCGAGATATGTTTTTCGACGTGTCACTAGCGCTTGTCGTTGTCCATGACGGCGCTAGGGGCCAGGGCGAGGTGGTTCTTCTGGAGTGAAGTTGTTGGTCCGGAGGTGGTGTATATGCGGTTCTCTCCGACTTCGTCGATGGGAGGCGGCGTATCTTGGTCCAAGACAGCACGGGGACGTCCCCTGGTCGACGTGCCACAGCGATATGTGCCTCGCTGCTTGCAGCATGCCTGTTCATCGACTCACAAAGCCTTGTTGGTGATGGTGCTTTTTTGGATCTTGCAATGGTGGAGGCTCGGCGTCACTTCTTGCGTTCGTCTTGGCGGCGTTGGAATTGGGCGACGGGTGATGACCCACAAGTATAGGGGGTGTATCGTAGTATCTTCGATAAGTAAGAATGTCGATCCCAACGAGGAGCAGAAGGTGTTGACAAGCAGTTTCGATGAAGGATTCACTGTAAATGCTCACGTGACAAGTATTCGGGGGTTTTGATGTAACAGATGAATAAAGTACGAGTAAGTAAAGTGCGGGAGTAACAATTGCAGCGAGTGGCCCAATCCTTTTTAGCACAAAGGACAAGCCGATTTGTTTACTTATAATGACCAAACGTTCTCGAGGACACACGGGATTTTAGTCTAGTGCTTTCGCTACATACGGCTAATTAATCTTCATTGTTTTGATAAGTGTTGTGTGGGTGAACCTATGCTAATGTACCGTCCTTCCTAGGACTAATACATACTTGTGATTATACCCCTTGCAAGCATCCGCAACTACAAGAAAGTAATTAAGATAAATCTAACCACAGCCTTAAACTCTAGATCCTCGCGATCCCTCCCGCATCGATATACCAACGGGGGCTCGTGTTTCGTCACTCCAGCAACCCCGCAATTGGCAAACGAGTACAAGATGCATTCCCCTAGGCCCATAAAGGTGAAGTGTCGTGTAGTCGACGTTCACACGACACCACTAGAAGAATAACACCACAACTTAAATATCATAACATTGAATACTACTCAACCATACTTCACTACTAACATTTAGACTTCACCCATGTCCTCAAGAACTAAACGAACTACTCACGAGACATCATATGGAACATGATTAGAGGTGATATGATAATGAATAACAATCTGAACATAAACCTTGGTTCAACGGTTTCACTCAATAGCATCAATAACAAGTAGAAATCAACACCGGGAGAGTTTCCCTATCAAACAATCAAGATCAAACCCAAATTGCTACAGCGGTGACGAGGTGCAGCGGTGGAGACGGTGGTGATGATGATGAAGATGATGGTGATGGTGATGGAGATGATGTCCAGCTCGATGGCGGTGACGATGGCGTCGATTTCCCCCTCCGGGAGGGAATTTCCCCGGCGGATTCCTGCCCGCCGGAGAGCTCTTTCTCTCCGGTGTTCTCCGCCCCGCGAGGCGGCTGTGGCTCTTCGCGACGTACCCCTTCTGGCTTAGGTTTCGGGACGAAGGTATTCGCGAAGAAAAGGAGGCGAGAGGGGGCTGTGGGCCCCCTCCTCACAGGGCGGCGCGGCCAGGGCAGGGCCCGCGCCGGCCTGTGAGGGGGGCCCATGGCGGCCCTCCTCAGCTCCCCCTTCTGTCTCCCTTCGTCATCTGGAAAAATAGGAGTTTTCGTGTAATTCTCGTCAATTGTTGATCTTCCGAAATATTGCATTCTGACGATGTTTTTTTCAGCAGAATTCTGGCTCCGGTGCGCGATCCTCCAATAATCATGAATCATGCAAAATAGATGAAATAACATAAATATTATCTCCAAACATGAAATATATCAATGAATAACAGCAAATTATGACATAAAATAGTGATGCAAATTGGACGTATCAACGAGCGGCGGCTGGCTACGGTGGTTGCGGGAAACCATAGGGATCGTTTTGTATTTCTCGATCTTTTAGAATTTTATCTTCAAATTCAGGATAATCATTTTATCTCGGTTTATCTTTTAGTTTTCACGTGTGTTGCTTCACGTAACTTGATTTTCGATTAATGAAATATGTGATTCTCAAAAACAAAAAATCATTGATGGTATTGTGTTTCGAAAAAAAATCATTCCCGTTCGTCAACGTTTTTTAAAGTTTTTTATGACTGATAAAAAATGTGAAAAATGCCGTAGAGTACGATACAAGCCGTTCGCGTTTGGACTTTTCTGACCCTACCGGATAAGGCGGCCTCCGGCAAAATCCCCAATTCCTCCAGTCTGCTCTCCCCGACCTCCAAACGCTCCCATGGCCGCCGTTTACCCCACCACGGGCGCCCTCCCCACGCGCCACTCCCCTCCCTCATTTCTCCGGCCGTCTTCCCTCTCCTGGTCCGCCTCCATCACCCAGCACCGCGCCCCCCTGTCACCGCGCCTCGCGCTCTCGCCGCCACCCGCGGCCAATCGGCGGTCCTTCGTGGTGCGCGCGGCGTGGACGCGGCGGTCGCGGGGCGAGCTGGACAAGAGCCCGAACCGCAAGTCGTGGAAGCAGCGCACGGACATGTACATGCGCCCGTTCCTGCTCAACGTCTTCTTCTCCAAGCGCTTCGTGCACGCCAAGGTCATGCACAGGGGCACCAGCAAGGTCATCGCCGTCGCCACCACCAACGCCAAGGACCTCAGGACCACGCTGCCGTCCCTCATCGACGACAACGCCTGCAGGACCATCGGCCGTCTCATAGCCGAGAGGTCCATGGACGCCGACGTCTTCGCCATGGCATACGAGCCCAAGAAGAACGAGAGGATCGAGGGGAAGCTCGGGATTGTCATCGACACCATTAAGGAGTATGGCATCATTTTTGCCTAGGCAGGTTCCAGACTAGAGCAGACTGTTTTGTTGTATTTCTGTAGCTTGATCCATGTACTAGCCATTTTTGTTCAGCTTACCTTATAGTATTGATAATGATCTAGCAATAGCTTCTTGTGCTAATAGTATTGTCATAATGGTGTTTTAGTGCTATTTTACTCGTTAAATTTCATTACAGCTAACTACATACCAGGTAGGAAATATAAGTTCCGCTATGTGAATTTTGCTACTGAAGTATTCCCTCCGTTCCAATGTAATTGATGCAACTTTGTCTAGATACACATGTATCTGTACATGTCTTAGCGTGTAGATACACTCTATCTAGACAAAGCCGCGTCACTTAATTTGGAACGGAGGGAGTACATACGTATACGAAACATATGTATTTGCAAGGAAATCGGAGCTGCACAAAAGTGATGGATCAGTCAGATGTATAGCCTTCAATTTGTTGGTTATCAGTTAATTGATGAATGATTTTCAGGAGCTGTGTTGTTCATAGCCTTCAAATAGTTAGTATAACTGAATGGTCCGGACTTTCAGAATTTTACTGCATGGTAGCTATGTTCCTCTGCTGGTTAGCTGAAGTGTTGTCTCTTGTGTTGTTCATCAAAATCATGTCTGGAACAGTGGAACTAGAAGAGATCTAGTGAACGAAACAATAAGATATATGAAGTTTCTTTTTGTTGAATGCAAATGATAAGAACATCCTCTTTTCTTTTGCAACCAATGGTAAGGCCTTGCAATGCTGGTATTTTTTAACTGCATACAGACTACAGTTATCCTTGTACTCCCGAAAAGGAGAATTATATTGTTATGTCTGTTGAGTTAACTCTACGAAGTTGAAATATTTTCTCTGCAACAGACGATGACAGTATGTACCTAGCCTTGTGCATGGCATCATTTTGCACTGATCCTGATAGAAAATCTACTGCTTTCTAACAAGTTGCCTCAGTTGGTAAATGCCATTTTATACCCGCATGGTGATCAGTGGTTGTGAGACTAAGCTCTTTGCCTATTATCAGTAGTTCAGTACCATCTTGTTATGTTTGTAGTGCACAGATACTATCCCGATTTAGAGTTTTCCTGCACGAATTCACAAATGAAATTACTTCTATCCCTTGTGTCTCTTATTCATGGGAAATGAAGTCATTAAAGGAAGATTTAAAGTTTTTCTGCACGAATTCACAAATGCAATTACTCTCTCTATTGTCTCTTATTCATGGGAGATGAAGTAATTCAATGAAAGAGAGCGATCCCTAGGCGGCTAGGTTTTTGTCCCCTTTGCTGGCACCGCCACCGGTCCTTCTTGTCTCCGATGGCCTTTTAGGCCTAGAGGTATGGCGGACCCTGACCTCTCACCAGCGAAAGGTTTGTATTTCTTGTTTCAGATTTTCCATGTGTCTTCTTTAGGATGGTGAGGCGTCGGTGACATCTTGAAGTATGAATAATGTCCTCCTTGCCCTATCCTCCCTACAGTGGTGCGCTTAGCACCAGCGGATGGCATGTAGGGTCCTGTGTCCAGCTGATCTCCTAGGATCTGGTTGATTTTCGTGTTTTGTTGGTATGGTTTGAGGTCAGTCTTTTCTGATCTACGGTTATCATCATTGGCAATGATTTCTGCTTTGGTGTGTTTATCCTTTAGGGTTTTCGCACTATGACTTTTCGCCTGTCTACTACAACAATTTGTACTATGAAAATCTTAGCTCAGCTCCAGTAATAGAGGGGTGAGGACGGCGGCATGTCTTCGGTTAACGATCTATGTCTAATTTTATTACTTTTAGAGCCTTTTGTACTACTATTGGTGATTATTAATAGATTGGTGAATTTTTCTTTAAAAGTCAACACTACTAACATAATTAGGCACGAGAGGAAGATTTTGGCCCCTTTTGGCTGCTCATATGTTGGTTATAGAGCAAGAATATAATATGCAATTCTTTTCACATAATGGCACAATAATGAGTAAATTTTCACACCTAGCCTTGTGCATGGCATCACTTTGCACTGATCCTGATCGAAAATCTACTGCTTTCTAACAAGCTGCCTCAATTGGTAAATGACATTTTATACCCGCATGGTGTTCAGTGGTTTGAGACTAAGCCCTTTGCCTAATATCAGTACCATCTCATGTTTGCAGTGCACACATACTATCCCGACTTACAGTTTTCCTGCACAAATTCGCAAATGAAAATACTCCTCTCCCTTGGTATCTCTTATTCATGGGAAATGAAGTAATTCAATGAAGATTTTGAGTTTTTCTGGATGAATTCACAAATGAAATTATTCTCACTGGTGTCTCTTATTCATGGGAAATGAAGTAATTCAATGAAGATTTAGAGTTTTCTGCACGAATTCACAAATGAAATCACTCTCCCTGGTGTCTCTCTTATTCATGGGAAATGAAGTAATTCAATGAAAGAGAGTGATCCCTAGGTGGCTAGGTTTTTGTCCCCTCTATCGCCACCACCGCTGGTCCTTCCCACCTCCGATGGCCTTTCAGGCC
Organism: Lolium rigidum; assembly: GCF_022539505.1. Taxonomy (NCBI): domain Eukaryota; kingdom Viridiplantae; phylum Streptophyta; class Magnoliopsida; order Poales; family Poaceae; genus Lolium; species Lolium rigidum. The sequence continues at coordinate 140,004,035 of NC_061509.1, read as the reverse complement.
TCGGAGGTGGAGGTACGGTGGACCCGACCTCTCGCAGGGGAAAGGGGTTGTGTTTCTTGTTTTAGGTTTTCTATGTGTCTTCTTTAGGACGGTGAGGTGTAGGCGACATCTCGAAGTCACACTAAGGTCCTCCTTGCCCTATCCTCACTCCAGTGGCGCGCTTAGCACCAGCGGATGGTGTGTGGAGTACCAGCCGATGGTGTGTGGAGTCGTGTGTCCAGCTGATCTGCTGGGATCCGGTTGGTTTTCATGTTTCATTGGTGTGGTTCGATGCTAGTTTCTTTCGATCTACGGTTGTCGTCATTGGCGATGATTCCTGCTTTCGTGTGTTGGTCCTTTATTAGGGTTAGCACTATGACTTTCCCGCTTGTCTACTACAACATTTTGTACTATGAGAAGCTTTGCCCGGCTTCGCTGTTGGAGGGATGAGGACGGTGGCACATCTTCGGTTTAACAATCTATTTTTATTTTTTATTACTTTTAGAGCTTTTTGTATAATACTACTATTGATAATTATTAATGCATTGGTGGATATTTTAAAAAAAGTCACCACTACTAACATAATTATGCACGAGAGCAAGTTGTCGGCCCTTTTGGCTACTATGTTGCTTATAGAACAATAATAAATATGCAAAAAAACATTCACATAATGGCACACAATAATGAGTAGATTTTCCACTTGTCTAGTTCTTAATTTTTTCAAATTTTGTACAAACTTTTGTAAATGGTTAATAAATTTATAAAAAATAAAATTGTCAATTTCCACAGTGTACATCTTTACGATAAAAAAAATATGGTCAATGAATTAGAGTTGAGTAAACCTATCACTAACTATTTAATTTTGCAGGCTCGTCACACACGTGACCGTCAACAATGATGTTTTAGACACTGTTTCAGCTAGAATCTTCATGGTTTGCTATACTAGTAATTATATATAAGTTTTTGTTGTCTAACTTTGTTGAATTAAATTAAAAAATATTTGTTATGCAAACTTTTATTACATAATTACAATGTAAAACAAACAAATTAGAACTCAAATTACCAACAAACTATATATAAATTATAAAAAAGTTTCCATTTTGTACATAAATTATTTCTTTAGGAACCACATATATCTCAATGGTATATACTAGATGATTAAGGTTCTCTCTCATGTGATAGCTACAAAAATCATACTCATGCCCCAGAAAGGAGTTACAATGCAACAATATAACTTTCATCAAATAAAATAAATGTTATAGACATGTGAACGGTTCTCTCGCCACAATTTTTTTCTATATATGCACATGTATCAACTGGAGCTCTGATCACTTCTTGATGTTATTGTACTTCAAAATAAGAGAACAAATGGAGCATGAACTCTATATATTTATATCTTATGGTGTGAGGTTTTAAGATATTCCAACCACTATCACACATGTTATTTAGTGTTCTAGTGTATACATTGTGGATATTTTGTTTTTGTGTGTGGATAAGTATAATGTTTGATACTAAAATCTTGTCACACAAAACATGAAGCTAAAGTTATGGATCGGAGGAAATAGTTTTTTAAAGAAAAAAATGTTACTATTATTTTAACAATGGAGAGTGACACGTGTTGCACTAGGTGCCCGCTAAGCAGTTAATACCTTTATACCAAATATAAAAAAAATGTTTTCTTGAGAATATATTTGGAAATGGAGGTGGCACTTTTAGTGTCAACCGCTGTCTATCAGGATTGTACATCTTAAGTCTATGTTTTTCTATTCTTAGGTTTTGGATCGTCAGAGCATCTCCAGTCGCGTTCTCCAAACCGCGTCGAATTGAGCGTTTGGGGGACGTGTTTTGTTCGTGCCGCGTTTGGGGACGTCCCCATCCGCGTCCCCCAAACACCGTCCCCAAACATTTTTTTAAAACTTTTTTAACACACAATCATTTATCAAATATAACATAGCAATAAATATGTTTGGGGAGATAGTTTTCAAATTAAAATACAACAAACAATAAAACAACTAAACAAATGTAATAAATAGGGCTAGATCAAGGTGCCGCGACATTTCCTTTGATCCTCCATAAATGCTCAACGAGATCAGCTTGAAGTTGATCATGAACATTGCTGTCACGGATCTCTGCGTGCATGGTGAGGAAATTAGCAAAATCTGCAGGCAACTAATGATCAACCTCCGCAAGAGGGCCCTCACACTCATAGGGACCAATATGTGTCCGGACATTGTTCTTGCGGTCATCCTCGATGATCATGTTGTGCATGATCACACAAGCCTGCATCACCTCCCACATTTGGTCGTGAGACCAGCTTAGAGCAGGGTACCGGACAATGGCAAATTGTGCTTGAAGCACACCAAATGCCCGCTCGACATCCTTCTTGCAAGCCTCCTGTGGCGTAGCAAAGTGGGAATTCTTCAGACCTGATGGATTCGACATTGTTTTGACAAAAGTGGTCCATTTTGGATATATACCATCGGCTATCTAGCCGATGGTATATTGGTGGCCATTGTCCAGACTTTCAGAATTTTACTGCATGGTAGCTATGCTCCTCTGCTGGTCAGCTGAAGTGTTGTCTCTTGTGTTGTTCATCAAAATCATGTCTGGAACAGAGGAACTACAAGAGATCTAGTGAACGAAACAATAAGATATATGAAGTTTCTGTTTGTGAATGCAATGATAAGAACATCCTCTTTTCTTTTGCAGCCAATCGTAAGACCTTGCAATGGATATCAACGTTCAGTATATGTCTTTTATGTACAGACTACAGTTATCCTTGTACTCCCGAAAAGGAGAATTATATTGTTATGTCTGTTGAGTTAACTATACCAAGTAGAAATGTGTTCTCACGATGACAGTCTATGTACCTAGCTTTGTGCATGGCATCATTTTGCACTGATCCTGTTAGAAAATCTACTGCTTTGTAACAAGTTTTTTTAGAGCTCTTTCTAACAAGTTGCTTCAGTTGGTAAATGCCATTTTATACCCGCATGGTGTTCACTGGTTGTGAGACTAAGTCCTTTGCCTAATATCAGTACGATCTTGTCATGTTTGGAGTGCACAGATACTATCCCTATTTAGAGTTTTCCTTGCATAAATTCACAAATGAAATTACTTCTCTCCGTGGTGTCTCTTATTCTTTTTTTTTTAGATAAAGGTGTCTCTTATTCATGGGAAATGAAGTAATTCAGTGAAGATTTAGAGTTTTCCAGCACGAACTCACAAATGAAATTACTTCTCCCATGTGTCTCTTATTCATGGGAAATGAAGTAATTCAATGAAACCGAGCGATCCCCAGGTGGCTAGTTTTTGTCCCCTCTACCGGCACCGCCGTTGGCCCTTCCCGCCTCCAATGGCCTTTCGGGCATGGAGATAGGGTGGACCCTGACCTCTCTATGGCCAAAGGGTTTGTGTTTCTTGTTTTTGGTTTTCTATGTGTCTTCTTTAGGATGGTAAGGCGTTGGTGACATATCGAAGTTAGAATTAGATCCTCCTTTCCCTATCCTCACTCCAGCGGTGCACTTACCACTGGCGGATCGCGTGTGGAGTCGTGTGTCCGGTTGATTCCCTGTGCGATTCGATCGGTTTTCGTGTTTCGTTTGTGTGGTTTGAGGCCAGTCTCTTCCGATCTACGGTTGTCATCGTTGGGAGTCGTGTGTCCGGTTGATCCCATCTGCGATCCGATCGGTTTTCGTGTTTCATTTGTGTGGTTTGAGGCCAGTCTCTTCCGATCTACGGTTGTCATCGTTGCCGATGGTTGATGCTTTGGTGTGTTGGTCCTTTAAGGTCTTAGAACTATGACTTTCCGCTTGTCTACTACAACAAATTGTACTATGACAAGCTTTGTCCGCCTCCGTTGATACGGTGGTGAGGACGGCAACGCGTCTTCGGTTCAACAAAAAAAATTATTACTTTTTAGAACTCTTCATACTACTATTGGTAATTACTAATAGATTTGTAGATTTGTTAAAAGTGGTCACTACTAACGTAATTATGCACGAGAGGAAGTTGTTGGCCCTTTTCCCTCTCATATGTTGGTTATAGAGCAAGAATATAATATTCAATATTTTTTTCACATAATGGCACAATAATGAGTACATTTTGCGGCTTGTCTAGTTTGTAATCTTCTCGAGTTATGTACAATATTTTATAATACTTGATAAATGTATAAAAAAACAATTGTCAAGCCCTACAATGTGCATATTTACAACAACAAAAAGAATGGTTAATGAATCAGAATTGAGCAAACCTATCACTACCACCACAGTTGACCGTCAACAATGTTATTGCGGACACCATTTCAACTAGAATCTTCATCCTTTGTTGTAGTACAAATTATTCATGAGTTTTTATCGTCCAACTTGTTTGACCTAAATTAAAAAATATTTTCCGTGTGGAATTTTATTATATAATTACAAAACAAAATGAACAAATCAGAACTCGAATTACCAACAAACTATAAATAATTTATAAAGAAGTTTCCGTTTTGTACGGAAATTATTCTTTGGAACCACATATAGTGCAATGGTATAAACTCTTTGATCAATCTTCTTTTTTATTATCCAGTTACAGAAATCATGCCCATGCTCCAGAAGGGAGTAAGGATGCAACAATACAACTTTCATTAAACAAAATAAATATAATAGACATGTGATAGGCCGCTTTCACCACAAATGTGATTTTTCCTACATATGCATGTGTATCAAGTGGAGCTCTAATCACTTGTTGATATTATCGTAGTTTAAAATATGAGAACAAATGGAACATAAACTCTGCGTATTTATATCTACGGTTGAAATGTTATGGTGCGAGGTTTTAAGATATTCCGACCACCATCACACATATTATTTAGTGTTCTAGTGTATAAATTGTGGATATTTTGTTCTTCTTTTGTGTGGATAAGTATAATGTTTGGTCCTAAGATGGATCCAAGGAAGTACTTTATTTTTCGTGTATTTTTTTTTATCATGAGTGTACATCTTAATTCTATGTTTTTTTATTCCTAGGTTTTGAAAATGCCCCAAGCTAGCAGCCCAGCCCAGGTCGTGACAACAGGTCCATGTCAACCCAGAGCAGCATCCAATAGTCCATCGACACGTGGCAAGCATGACGATGACGATGCTTCCAGACTACTCCTACAACCTACGAGGCGACCATGCAACGCACGCAACTGACTCGACCAGCCTCGAAACCCACGTACGGACACGAGCTCACCGGCCAGTCGGCCATCTACCCTCCGCCCGAGGTCCGACAAGATCTGGCCCCACATGCCATAGACCCATTGTGCGCGCGCACCGGTACCTCGCGGTATTTTATTTCAAATTAAGAATGTTAAAATTCGCAATCAGCTCGCCGATTCCTATCCGGTGATGAAGACAGCGAGAGGCCGGGCGGCGTAAAGGTCGGTCCTCCACGGACCGGAGCCGATTCGGAGCCGTCCATCGCGGGACGTGCGGACAGCGTGAGCCTGGGCCGGGTCCGGCAGGGGATTCGCCGCCCGCGAGATACCCGGCTGCTATATTGGAGAAAACGTCAACGAGTGTGTTCGGTCTTGGACTATTGCTTTGCCAGAGCCAGCGACGATCTCTCTTCCTCGTCTTCGCCTCTCCGTCCTCCCAAAGGTCTCCTCTCGTCCCGGTGAGTTTCCCGAATCCCACTCCCAACCTCAGTGTTCTCGGTCTCTTTGATCTCTGTTTGTTTGATCCGTGTCGCGGTTTTGATCAATTTAACCGCGGGCCTGTACGGCGCTCATCTTAGGAAGTTCAGATTCCCCGCTGGTTCTTGGCTGGGCAGGCGCCCTGGGTTCTTTCCTGGCCTGGTCGGTGCGTTGAATCTTGAGACGCCTTGCATCAGTTCCGAATCCCCGCAGGGGAGGGCGTGGACGGATTAGCAATCTCCGCTCGTTTCCTGCCTCTCTAGGAGCAAACCGATGGAGTTATTACAAGCTGCTTATGGATGTTGAGCTTTATTAGAAATATCGGTATGGTCTGCACCTTGAAAACTGTGGAATCGATATGGTCTAGCTAGAGGATACTTGGACTCTGTTGGAGTTGTGGTCTGGAGCATACTTGGCGTGATTCCGTTTAGAATGTTACTATAAGTTTCAGTTCTGGTCTAGAGGATACTTGGAATGATTCTGTTTAGAATGTTAAGCGTGAATCTCGTGGTATCTTTTCTAGCTGTGCAGAAACCTATTCTTAGGCTATGCTATTGGTCCAAGATTAGGTAGACAGACCGGCCGGGTGCCCAAACCTCTGCTATTATTGGCTTTGTTCGTTGAATGGTTGGTGTTGAGACGCGGAATCGCCTGAATTTTGCCGATTAAGTAAATCAAATAAAGCATGATCTGTTGATGCTATAGTATAAATTAAGCTAGGCAAACCTCCCCACCCTCCTAGTTGTGCAAAGAACCAAACTCTATCTTCGTTAGAGTTCCATCAAAGGAACTAACGAGGCTAGAGGTTGGTTCTTCTAGCAAGGTTAAGGGCTCATATATATATAGTCAAAAGATATATATATTTTGTGACATTTATTGCCCCTTATACTACATCCCCAAACTTTTTTCCAGGTTAGTTTGTTCGTAAGTCTCTAGCACTGTCGGACGAGGTCTCTTCATTTGATAAATCTGACATGATGAATGTTTCATTTTCAACCTGTTGCTCGGGTGGATTATTTGAAACCCCAGACTCTCTGGAACCGTTTTGTCTTTTAAGTGTTCCCAAAAATGTGAGAGACAAATCTCAGATGTAGGGTATGTAATCATGGAATAGCATGCAAAAATCCTCAAAATATGACTTTGTCTCCTGCGCAGCAGTGCCGCGATAGGTATATTGCGGGTTTTTTTACAGAACACTGGTGGGCGTGTCTTTAGAAGATTGAATCTTTGCATACTTCCATTCTGTAGCATGTCCTATGTTCATGACACTTTTATTTTTTCTGATACTCCAAAAAAAACATCATAAAAAACGCGTAGAGGTTCAGAGATGTGGTCTGTCTTTCAAGGTTTACAAAAAACTGAGACAATCCATCTGAGTGGGGAATGCTAGAAATTAAGAACCGATAAGATTTTATCAACCAATATAACTAATTCTGTTCTATACAAAAAACAGAAGAGATGATGAATTTCTCGTCATTTTGAACCGTACACAAATATTCTTACTTCCTTTATGAATTTTCACATGTTTTCGTTTGAAGCAGTACCTAAAGACATGTTTTTCTAATTTTCGAAAGCTCAAAAATGCAAAAAAAGAAAAAACACTACTCTCTCCGGTCCATAGTAAGTGTTGAGGGTTTACTGCAAAATAGCTCAAATTTGAGCTAAACCCTGGGAACCTTATATGGATCGGAGGGAGTATTTAAAACTAATCTAAGGTTCAAGACATCAAGTTAAGCGGTATTTCGAAGTTCACAGTTTCCACAGTTTCATGGTTTAGAATTTATAAAGTCGGATCAAGCACCATAGTACTATGAACTTTCAATTTTTTAGTGTTTGTTGTCGCTCAGTGGCAAACTAATCAGCACAACTACATACAGATTTAGGTGTTCGTTTTCCATTTTTTGCTTCTTTTACACATTATGATAAATACCCACTAAGTTTAGTGAGTCTGCTCTGTTTTCTTGTTAATCCCACTAAGTAAAATAAAGTAATGAATCTACCATTGTTTGTCCGTACTCTCGTTCCTATCGTGTTCTCTATGTCTTCTTGATGTTGCAACTTTCCAGAATTCTAACCTCTGGCGTCCCCACTTTTATAATTGAAATGCAGCATTCCGTACTTCGGTTGATGGCCTCACCGGCAGCTTCAGCAGCAGAAACAGAGTTCACTCAGGAAACTGCTCGCCAGTCTCTGATCGCGATCTCCCAGTCCCTTCCTGAGGCAGGTTCACTCCGAAGCACCAACGTCAAGCCACCGAGCACCCCTGTGGCAAACGGGTATCAGGATGCTGGGGCGGCGAACTGCAGATCAAAGCTGATGTCAATCTCTGACCTTTCCTCTCCTGATGCTCTACCCACGCCATGCCCTCCCAAGAATATTGCAACCAACTGTATGATGGCTGACGCCTAACTCTGCGTATGTGGACATGTGTTGGGCGTGGTGTATCGGTGTTTCTATTTTCTTGCGGTGACGTCCTTTAGCCTTTTATTGGCTTGGTTTGGGGTGGAAAGGAAGTGTTTGGGCACGTGTGTTTAAACTGAAACTTTATGGAAAGAAAACAGACAGTTGTACAGTTGGCTCTGTTATGCTAAGTAAGGAATTAGTTGCTGGAAACAAGTTTGTGCTTCCTGCAGTTGTACAGTACAATTTGTTTTTGTTCCATAGCTTGACTCTAAGACTTTCATGTGTTATATTAAGGGATAAGACTTGTTTGAAATGATTCCTTGCCCTTTGGTTTGGACGAAAAGGCAGTAGGAGCTGCTTTTCATTGATTGTAGAAGAGTTGTACAGAGTACAGGAACAAGGAGAAAAAAGAAAAGCAATCTGAACTACAACAACAGCTATTTCAGTTCAGAACGAATTTCAATAATTTTCCTTGCCCTTCAAGAGTGAGAAGCACAAGTTTTGAATTAAATTCGGCATAATTTTCAATAGCATGTACTTCCTCTGGTCGGTTTTAATCGACGCTAAATCTAGCTAGCTACCTTCTAGCTGTATCCAGTGTCCAATGTCAATTATATCTGATCGGAGATAGTACATTTTAATAACTTGGACCAATTTTTTTATTTTTTGAGTATAAGCCTTTCGGCTAGCTTTATTGATTCTCAAACACTGCTACATCGTTTATGAGTTTTGAAAGTACAAAAACTAGGGGGATCATCATCCCAAAAATGATCAGCATGATCAGTAAAGCTATACCTAGCAAGCACATGAGCAGCTTCATTAGCCTTCCTATTACAATGCTCAAAAGAGGTCTATCTAAACCCAGATGCTAGGACCTAGGAGTCTATAATCGTCAAAGATTGCTGTAGGTGATGTAGCCGAAAAACCACCGTCCACCATTGTTTCAATCACCTGAATGCTGAATGTTATCCAACTGGATATAAATTTGTTGCCTCCCAAAAACTGAGCTAAGCTTAAGCCATCTCGCAATGCATATGCCTCCGCCATGAAAGGATCTGCCACAAAATGAATCTCCTTGCAGCTTGTGATTAGAAATTTTCCATTAGAGTTCATGGCTATAACTCCCATAGCCCCCTTTCCTTGATCGATGTCAAAAGCTGCATCAACATTGATATTTACTGTATCTTCTGGCGGCCGCATCCAAGTCTCTTTTTTTCCTTTCAACTTTCTTCTTTCTTGCCCTCTAGTAATTGGTGGCTAGCACACCAATCGCCATAACACTTTTGTGGGTAAGTTGGAGATTTTCACCATGCATAAACTGTCTCCTTTCCCACCAAATGTACCATGCTCCAGTGAGTAGAATCTCTGCAAAGCCAATACCTTCCAACGACATGCACATGCCCTGGTTTAAGATCATATGTTGACCATAGCAAGTGGCGGAGCCAGACGAAGCACATAGCCTGGGCAAAGCATGAAGGGACATGGTCGATGGACTTTTGCCCATGAAACCTCTTAATTAACTCTTCATTAACTGTTATGACCCCAATGAGCAATTATGGGCAAAGCCCGGGCAGGTGCCCAGGCTCGCCGGGCTGAAGCTCCGCCACTGACCATAGCCCCTAATCGATCATTTTGGAAGGCTTCAGTAACAATGCTTCCAACCCCCAATCTCTCCAAATACAAGCTCTGTTCAAAGGTTGCATCCCATATATCACACTTTGCCACGTAAAAGAACTCCCACTTTTCAACTTCGCCTTCAGTAGTTTACCATCCGGATAGTATCTAGCACGAAGCACTCTTGCACATAAAGAATCAGGATCCTCCGGGAGTCTTGAACATTGTTTTGCTAACATTGCCGTGTTATAAGTATGTAGATCCTTAAGTTTTGCTAACTTGGACAAAATTTCACTTCAAAGGCCTATCGCTCTGCTCGGATAGACCTTGGTTGAAGGGTATATTTTTTATATTTTCATGTTCAGGCCGGCCATACAGACAAAATTTCAGGATAGGCCCAACCAGCACCCTAAAATGGGCTGGACAAATTGTAGCCTGGCCCAATCGATCCCAGGACACGAAGAAAACACGACCCGGCGGCCAGAGATGGTGTTAGCGGCAGCCGGCGGCAATCTGCTGATTCTGCTCAAACATCGCCACACCACCCACCCCGAGTCTCTTAATCAGTATATCACTCTACATCTTCTTGTTGCGCATTTCTTGCTTTTGGGGGATTCGCCATTAGAGGTCCTGCGAGGGAAACCGGAGAGCTCAATTTTGCGCCACAAATCTTATTCGATCGAAGATTTCACCGTGTGCCTTAGTCGGAGCAGCACGACGAGTCGTTGGCTGTACCGGAAGGGTTCGGAGGCTATCATTGTTTGATGATGCAACGTCACTGCGCATATGTATGTATCATCTCCCTCTGTTTCTGATATTTCCTATGAAATTTCTGCACTCATAGAACGGGTTAAACTTTTGTTAGTTAGGAATTCGTCCTCTTGTCTGTGCTTAAGCGTTCCTCAACTTGAAAAAGATTTTCAAACTTGGAAAGTTTAATCGTACTGTACTCTCGGAGCTTTTTTAGATGTCTCAGTTGTCGACTTTAACTCCTAAATTTGGTTCATCGAGAGGACTCTCTTCTCTGGATTTATATCTTCTGGGTGTAGATTAAGAAGTTTTTTTTTAGAATTTGGATTGCCTAAACCAGTATTTGTAGTTAGATATCTCCTTGGATGAAAGTTTTGGATTTTTTTTTCGATAATGATGAAAGTTTTGGATGCTGACATATTTATTTGGAATCTAATTCAGATGTCTAATTTGACTCTAGATAGGGGGGAATTTCATTTTTAGCCCCTGTTCACTTTGTACTTCTATAATTTTCCCTCATTTACTTTGTAGCTTATTTTTTGCCCCATTTTACATTGCTCTTTGATCTATTGTCCCATTTAACTTATTCTGATTTTTCTTCCTTTCGTTTTGAGGATAAGGCTACAAACTGAGGACTATACTGTCCCTTATCTACTTCTTCCTTCACACCAGCACCGGGATGGAGGGAGTATGCAGAATCGCATACTGAATTTTCTCCTAGTCAACTGGTTTGGTAGACAAAAAAAAAAACCTCGAACCTCACCATCTCAGCGTTTGTTTTGCTTTATTCTTTGAGATCCACATCCAATGATTGTCTGAACAAAGAAAATTTGACGATTGCAGGTTAATTAAGTGTGTTCATTTTATTTTTATCAGAAGCTTAATGTTATTATTAATCTTGAAGTATCCAGCAATAACAATTTTATCACCATCTTGAATTTGTTCCAAATAAAATACATGCTGATACTTTTAATCACATGTTATTTTTATGACACTTGCATTATATTTTACACTAATTCTCGAACACGTGTTTGTATTTGAAGAAGACATTAAGTTGTGCACTACTCCTACTTCTTTTTTTGGATATATTTCGTCACTAAGATACTAATTTGGCACTACTCGTATATGAATATCATACTATCATGACACTGACAGACTTTTCCCCATAATGTGTATTGAAAATTTGAAATAAAAAATTTGCACGTACATTTTCACGTGCTACACACCCACAAAGTTGTTTCACGAAAATTCTACTTATCTTGTGGCGTGTGTAAAAAAGACAAATTTCGGTGCTAAAAATAAGGTTTTTCACAACATAAATTTTCTCTTATTTATATAGACCATAAAGTATATCGGTTTTTCTCTAAACTTGACGAACACACATATATTTTGGAGATGTACATGTAGAATTTTTGTCAAAAAATTTCAACACCTCGAAATATATTTTCTTGGTAGAGGGGTCATACGCACCCGGAAGCCGAATTGAATTTTTGTACTGAGACCCTCATTTCTCTCTTATGTTTGGAGCTTCAACAATAGATACAGTTGCTCCATTTCTTTATGTGGTTGCAATTCGTTGCACTTGCCTTATTGCTGAAGGCTCCGTACTACAGTGCAAATTTTGGTGGCATTTTCTTAATGGCGACGTCTGCTGGCCGTCTAATAAAAAGCATTATGGATATGTGTCAAAACATAGACTTGTTAGTCCATCATTGTTAATGTGAATGGTCTAAGATCTACTTGTCAACGTACTGTGTATGATTTAGTTGTCAACGTCTTAATTTTATTTTCTGCAATGTAACTGCATAACTGGCCTTTATATTTTCTAAAGTATCTAATGTTGTCGAACCATCAATGGCGCCTTTGGGTTCCCAAATTTGCCTTATGTAGTTTACTCACTTGATAAATATCACTTGAGCTAATTTCCTCCATCTTGTTGAAGCGTATAAACGAATCGCACTAGATATTTTCATCGATTTGGGGTTTTTGGTTGTGTTGGCTAGTGTTGAAAGTTGACATGATATCGGAGCCTAACTAAAATCTCGAGTTCGAGATTGCGCAATTTACCTTAAAGTTTTGTTTCCCATCGATGTCCATGTACTGGCCTACGTCTGGCTAACATAGTGACACTGGTGTACTTTGGATGAAATGTTTTCTGTATACTGCAACTTCCTCAACTTTTTTTCTGACGGAAAGGCAGACTAGCGTACTTTTCATTAATTAGTTGAGGAGTACAAGATGTGCAGTACAAGTAAAGCAAGAAATATAAAATGCAAAAAATTGCTAGAGCAACATAAGCAAGGGATTCTCCCAAGCAGCAGCATTTCTCATACTAGACCTTGGTCCGGACCAAGGTTTCTTTCCTCATTCTCCGAAAAATAATACTGTCTGTGATTTTTCAAGAAAATTTTAAAAATAGAACGGAATTTGCAAAATTATTAAAATTCTAGCAAATTATAAATCCTGGTACCTTTCGCCAAGAAAATTATGCTCCTATGTGCATATATATTCGTCCTCTTAGTACTTTGTGTTTTTGGTTCTGATCTTTGTTTGCTGTAAACTCTCAGTAACTTTCAACCATTTCATTGGCTTTCTCTCCTTCGTTAATATAACACATGCAGCCCTCGTGCATGGTTCGGAATAAAAGATAATTGCTGAGTTTTGAGTTTTGGTATGTAAGTCTAGCGCTATTATGCAAGATAAGGAACAAAACAGGTAGACTTGGTGGTTTGGTGCACTGTTAATTAATGCAATTCATGTTTTGTGCATACAGGCCACATATATCGGAGTATGGAATTAAATCCTATACGACCTTGCTCATGCGACCCAGCGGTGGACCAGATCTCACACCGCTCATCTGAAAACAAACAGCGCCCCCGGTACATGATCGCAAAATGCTTTGATACGTGTAGAATGGGGGATGTGGTCTACCGGCCGGGTCGTACGTCCTCGGGTCGTATAGGATTTAATTCCTCGGAGTATAGGACTGCACAGTTTTAGAACAAGAATGCAAGCTAGTGTTACAGTGTTTCGGAATGGAGGGCTACCTTTTTCGGTAGGGCTCATCGTCCAAGCTGTGCCTTTTGCCATCCCTACGAGACCAATTATATTTCCCAGACATGTGGATTTGGTCTCCTCGCGTCTGTTACTTTTCTTTGGGTACCGCTAAGGCTGGCCATAGTGCTAGTAGCATAGCTAGTATCATGCATATTGGTCCCACAAAAATGATGATGTGGCAGCTAATTAAGGAGGAGAGAGAGGATTAGAGTAACATAGGTGGATACTGTATCATAGCACATATCACAAGAAAATTTAATGCCAAACAAATCTTGTACACAAATTTGCATTGAGATTCTAAAAATCATTAAATATAGCATGGCTATGATACTACTCTATGATACTACCCACTATAGAGATTGTATCATACACAAATATCATATGCATGATACTACTACATGATACTTAGCACTATGACCAGCCTAAGATCTGCTGGCTTTTGTCCGTCAAGAGGGTTTGCGTGATCATACATATATGGATCTTTGCCTCTATATACAACAGGTCAGTTGTGCAAAAGCGTAACGGGCCGCTTTATCACATTTCTAACAATGTTGTAGCTCTGCGAATGGCCAATTATTAATTTATTGCAGAACTTTTAGCCCATATTCCCATGTTGCTCTATTCTAATTAATCTATACCATTATCTTAATGCAGGCATACTAACTAAAGTCCAAGATTCCTTTCTCCAGGATAGATTACCCCAGTTGAGTTGGACCTCTAGGTGGGAAGAGGACCGGACAAACTAGATTCCAATTGACACTTTCCTCATGAAACTATCATAAAAGACTATAATCTTAAACATTGGAGCTAGTAGATAGGTAAGTTTACAATCTAGCAATACTTGCAAAGTTGCAATAGTCCCAAACATAGAGCACTTGTAGGCCAGCGAGATGGCTTAGTACCGAACTTACTGCAGGCAGTGAGTGAAACAAACATGATCCCTCCCCCCTCCCCAAGGTTCTCCCTGAGCAGCGCCACCCAACACCCACGCCGCCCCTGCCGGTCTGCCTCCTGCTCTGCATCCCACATGTAATAATATAAGCTAGAAATCAACGATTATTTTCACCAGGTTATGAGAAATTCAGAGAAGTAGATGATGACCGAGCCACGAAGCAGAGCCGGCCTTCGGGTTTATGGATTTATATTCCTCATAGTATTCGATAGATATTCTTAGGGTACAATCCAGCGCTTAAACAGATCAAATGCAACCCCAGAATTAAACAGAAACAGGCAATCGACGGCAGCAATGCTTAAATAGGTCAAATACATTGAAAATTTGCACTCTTTTAGTATACATTGTTGACTACATCTAGGCCTTTTTCAAAAAAAAATTCAAACTTTGAAGTCGAGCTTTTAAATTTTCAAAAAGTTTGAGCTCACTGTCGCTCGAGCTAACAGATGGTTTTTGGTTATCCCCCACATCAAAACCCCTCTCTTTCCTTCTCATGTAAGCATATTTCTTCATTCTGTTTTGGGCTTTCAGCAAAATTTCCTAAATAATTTCCACGGCGAACTACCTCTTCTGTAGTGTTTCTTTCGCTTCTTTACTTGGAACAAGTAGAATCCTTTCCTCTCTCAGAACAACGGCTTGGGATGGCTTGGAATTACTTGCTTTTGCCTTCGGGGTGGTCGGCTATTTATAGTAAAAATATGAAATCTGACCGTTAAAAATGGTTAAACCTCGAGGTACAGGGCATGTTCAAACATTGAATTAATAGGCGGTAAAACTGAATAGCGCATGTAGTGGATGAGAATGGTTTGGTGGTACCGGAGATTCTAGTAGCTTGTTTTTTTCTTCAGAATATGAACGTTTGGTAGTACCGACCTGGGAATCACCTCGGAGGTACCAGGGTGAAGACAACACCCTCAAGAATTGATTTGGACAGAAAACTGTCAAGTGCCTGCTCAGAGGTACCGGCTGAATTTTACTCTGATATTCCTATGCAGTCCTTCCTCCGTGTACCAATATAAAATGTTTTAGGTACTTTTAAAATAGATTATATACAAACTAAAGTGGATGAACCTACACAATAAAAATAGACTAGATACAAACTAAAGTGGATGAACCAAATAAAATGTTTAAACGTCTTACATATCCAAATGGAGGGAGTAGACTTTCCTGAACAGAGTATACAAATGGTCAGGGTTTTGACAGCATACCATACTCGTGACATGTAAGAAAACAACTTTATACTTTCAAACTCGAATGGACGGAGTTACCAAGTGTGCGTAAAAGGGGGAGTTTGGAGATCTTTAGTGTATTTTGAAGGAATGTTTTTGGAGATCTGTGGGGATCACTTTTCCTCGTACTTTGCCAAGGACACCTCTCGATACTATGTTATACAGATGACTCAATAAAATTACCTTCTGAAGGGTCACCAAGCTGCACTCCCCTGTACTCCCTGTTCGACTGTACGAGACCAGGCACGCCTTGATCACGCTTTCAATTCTTTGCATGTGTTGCATCCTCCATACCGATATAGTTCTTTCTTTGAGAACCACCATTACTCTTGCAAATGGAAGGAAAACCCTTTTTTGACATGCCCCGTGGTTGAATGGTAGAAAGCCAATTAAATTTATATTGCACGGCTAGTCTTTCACTCCTCCACGAGAAAGAATTGGAAAGTCCCGCAAGCGTTATATGAGCATGCTTGGGTGGACAATATTGACTTGGGGTGTGTTTCCTCCATGGAGCAACTCTACCAATTTGTTGAGCATTGGTCCCTTATTGGCCCCATCCACCTTCGTGAAGGATGATATTGTTTGGAGGCTCACGCCGAATAGAGAATACTCCACCAAGTCCGCTTGCGAAGTGCAATTTCTTGAGTCTGTCGCCTCGGCCATGAATAAGTACATATGGAAAGCTTGGGCGTCTCCCAAAATCAAATTCTTTGTGTGCCTTGCAAACCAAAAATCGCATTCGAACGGTGGATCGCCTTGAGAAGCGAGGATGGCCAAATTGTGGGCTTTGTCCTCTTTGCAAGAAATGTACGAAAACAGTGGATCATCTTTTTGTTCATTGTCGCTTCTCTGCTCACTTTTGGGGACAGGTGAAGGATTGGATGGGCATCCCCGAGCTCGTTCCTTTGCTTGTATCGTGGGAGATTTGGAGTGAGTGTAATGCAAGGGTTTCCCACAATAAGCATGTTCCCTCACAAGTAGTTTTCGATAGATCAAATATGAGGCATGTTTATGGGTTTTGGCGGGTGCCAAGCATTTGGGCGATTTAATGTCGGGAGAGTAATTGTGTAACTACTTTTATGGTCTTGTAAAACTTCTCCTTAATTAATCGATTTGGTAAAGTCTTTTTTGCCCCGTTTAAAAAAAAGAATCTAGAATTTGTTTTTTCTTCAGAAATAACCCAAGAACATCGATACCGGATTTCACGTGGGAAAGTTAAACTGTTTGCTATGTTGTTTTTTTAGCACCTTCGGGCTAACGCCCGGGTGAAATTAATAGCTAACTCGTCCTCATATTTAATTCGTTATTTACCAATAATAATTGGGCAGGGCCTCCGAGTGAAGTCTGGAGACTCAGAGTGAATTGTAGGACTGGGTGATAGTCAGGTATATATGGCCGTATGGCGTATGGGGAGATTGTTGTTGGTGCCATTTGACACGGAAGGCAAATTGGATCCAGCTCCATCTAGCAACGCATGCTTTTCAAGTTCTCCATAAAAAAATATGTAAATTTTGGCAAAATCATATGGTAATGTGTTACCCTAAAGTGTGCCACACTAGCTCACTCCACGCATTTGACCTACTGCTAGTTCTGTTACCACGTGGGTCCAACACAAGTTAACGTGATTTCCTTCCGATTCCCTATGTTAAGCGAACCAGAATTTTTTATTGCCGATTATTATTATATTTAAGGTGGATTATTTTATTGAATAGACTATGATCACCTCAAAGACTTAACCCCTGACTTGTTTGGAAACAGTTTGTTGTCTCATGGATTGGTGCGTTTGAGCAGAGTCGTACTCGCTTTAGAACTTTTTGCTCGCATTCTTTTTTGCAAAGCATTTTTTATCAAGGGAGGTGGAAACGTAGAATCAAACGCTATGACCATGCCCTATGTTAACAGGATCTTCTGCGTTCTCAGTTTATCATCCTCGAGGTAGCTCACTTTAATCTACGAGTGTCGTGTGCATTGACTGGTTGACCAGAAAAATAAATACTCCTAGCTCAAGTAGCTTGGTAATTTGAGTATGCACCTGGAACATACGGTTCCAAGTAAAGCAAAACTAGTTTCCTAGTACTGCTCTCTCAGTTTCCATATACATGTCATTGGTTTAGTTTGGTAGCCTAATGATTTCTCAGTTGGTGTTTTGGATCATATATAGGTGCATATGAACCTATTACTAAAAAATAACTAAAAATAAATTTAAAAATGTTAAAAATCTGAAATAAAATTTCGCATGTACATGCCTACATATTCTATGTTCATACATAAGATTTTGTGGAAAAATAATATTTTATGTCTGTAACTAGTTGTGTTGGAGCATAAAAAATTATCTTTTTTACACGGGACACAAAAATGTTTTTTTTTCCAAAAACTTGTGCGTGAACATAGAATATCTAGATGCACATGCGAAAACTTGTGTGAGAACATAGAATGTCTAGATATACATGCGAAATTTTATTTCATAATTTTTTGACATTTTTAAATGTGTTTTCACACAATAAGCTCATATGCACCCGTGAGCCGATTTGCATGTTCCAATAAGTTCACTCGTTACTATCTCAGTAGTAAGTAGTGATATATGTATCATAAAATAGAGATCTTCAATCTTACTTTGTAGAGTCATTTTTCTTTTGGAAAGTCGCTAAATGATGTTACCTATTTTATTCTCTCTTTTTTGCCACATCATCTTTTTTCTTAGGTGGTATACATGCTATCACATGTATCACTCCCTACTCCGAATAAGAATTTGGTGCAAATATATCTTAAAATAACTTAATATCAGCTGATGAACAAATCCCAAGATGATTAAATAGATGTTAAATGTTGAAATGTTGATCTTCCCCAATTTATGTGGTTTCATGTTTTGCCTAATTTTCACCATCAATTTGGCCAATAATACATATGTATGTCATAAAAAATTATCGTTTATAACTTTTCTCTAAAATATAAATCGTATGATTATAAAAACATCTAATCCACAATTTATTGGTAAACCTGATGGCCAAAATCAAACCTCGAAGTAGGAGTGCAGTGTAGGGAGTACCATATATATTTACATAAAGCTCCTCAAAATGAGATATACTGCTTCTCAATCACCTAAGTCCGTTGTAGAGTTGAAAAGGATCAGATGTTGCCCTTCCCACATCCATTTTTCTATTTTGTAAACAAATATATATTTATATTTATATAAAAATATAGATGTTGTTGAACAAATGCAGAGGGTATGTTACTCAACTACTAATGCAGATCAGGCATTTACTCAATTCGGAACTAATGCAAATTTCTTACAATTTAAGAGCCAAATTAGATAGAAGAATTAAGTTCGGATGATACACTTGTGTCATACAATAAGTCTACCATGGAATGGTAGAAAGTTTAATATACCATTTTAATGCATAATAGTTTCAAGGTTGGATCACCTAAGAAATATATTTGTGCCGTTGTTAGGTTTTAGATAGGACAATTGGCATAAATTGCTACAATTTACTAAAATTGGTTGACATAGTTTTACTCGGATACATATATATCCATTTTTGTATCCACATTTTCTTCTAAGTAAAACACCACATTTGTATTTGTAAAAAAAAATCGGAATCATCACATCCATTTTCATTTTATTTCCATTCCGTTAATTCCACATTCATTTCCAGTTTCTATTTTACTACTGGATTATCTACTAGAACTTTCCAGGAATATATGCAGCAGTGAAACCTACTGTACAACTTCAAATACCCTTTTGGAGAATTTATTTTAAAAAATGCAGTACTGAATCCTTCTGTACAGCTTATAAAAAATACTTAGGAAAGCTTCACATGGGGTTAAGTGAGTATGGGTGCATTTTAGTCGAACCATCACGAAGCCTAAACTAAACCATGTAGAAACGTTATGAGAACTCTATTTTAAATTAAACCTTATGAGACCACTGTGAAATGTCAGCTAGACATTTTAGAAAACCTCGGTTCAGACTAAATCTTTTGAACGAATGTGAAATTTATGTTTAACATTGGTGAAACCTGAACTAACTTTGTGAGAATTCTCATTAGTCTATAAGAATTGCACTGACGATTCAATGATTGGAGGGACTGAGGTACATGTTTGTAAAAATAAACTATCCTTATCAGCTGTTCGATAAAATGAACAAGGAACAGCGAGAGAATGGAAAAAAGAACGATCCAGATGCAGACGCGAATAAGCAGTTTTGAAATTGGCGGCCGGTCGTACCTATGGCAGTTCAGATGTTAACGTGCTGTTTCGTCAAATATTGTTTTTTTCTCTGTCTGTCCTGGTCACAGGCAAAGTCTCTGATTTTTCCTAAACCACTTCGCGTCATGCTTTTGTCTTTTGGCCATTTGAGATCTTTTCGATCAAATGCAGGAGAAGTGCCAAGCAGAAAACAACGGGACGGGAAGGCCGGTCAGCATAATGCACCCGACCCGTGGGATACCGGCATACCGCACCTGTGAATTTTGACTTGCCAGGAGCCAGGTTCTGTCAAGTATCCCATGGCTGCCCTGGCGTCGCAGTTCGCCTCATGTGAAACACACCGGAGAACTCGTCTGCACCGTCAAACACTCATATGTACACATCTCCCTGTACTGAAGCTCTGCCTAGGTTCTTTTTTTAACAGCTCTTTGCGTGGCCAGTGGAATTTTCGTTTAGAGCATCTCCACCGGCATTTTAAGGGCAAGCCGGTCCAACGCATTTCAGACACAATTTGTATTTATTTTGGTATTGTGTCGGATCGTAGATATTGGAATCGGCTCCTAGGTGCATAGTTTATGTTTGGGTCGACTCCTGCCCAGCGTTCGTCGCAATTTCTTTTGTAATTTTAATTCATAGGAAAACATATATTTACATTGAACTAAAATGAAAAAAAGCCCAGCCTAGGCCTACTCTACTGGTCGCCGTTGTCTTCTTGTGTCAGATCGACGAATGTAGGCATCACCAACAGCCAGTCCGATGCCAGTGTGAGCAGGAGGTGGGAAGGAGGTATCGAGGTGGTGGCCGCTGCTCGTGAGGCCCCCAGGAAGGCAGTGGGTACGTCGTTGGTGGCGGTGCGTGGTAGGAAGGATGCGGCATGGGCCACAGTGACCACGGTGACGACGCTACGTTCAAGGCTTCCATGGCCTCCTCCTGTGAGAGGGCGGGAGGTATGAACGCCGAGGCATAGCATGGCAGGGGTGGTTGGTCCTGCGAGGCATTCATGGCCAGCCTCATCGCCTCCTCCTCCTCCTCATCTATGTTGTCTGGTATGAGTGGGAGCTCATCCACCTTTCCTTCCTCCTTGGCCTTCTCCGCGAGTTACACTAGGTAGCCGAGGTAGATCCTCGGTGTCCTTCCACTCCTCCTCTTCTTCCTACTCCTTCTCCTCATTTACCGACGCGAGCGGAGCGGTGTAGTTGTACTCCTGGTCACTGAGGAACCTCTCTCGACGCTTCAGATCCCATTCGAGGTGGCCAAGTCCCACATCGGTGACTCAAAGCCGACATTGGGTCGGCGAGGAGGTCTGGAGGCAGAAGGGCCCTTCGTTGGGAAATCTTATGACGTTGCTCCCGTCCCTTATGTGGCACCAGTGGCATGGGAACCCTTCGGTGGCTAAAGCGCAGGCCACTAGGGAGGTGGACGTCGGTCCACCCAGGGGTGCATGGCGTGCGCTCGCAGTATAGGGCGCGGGCCACCTTGACGGTGACTGAAATGCGGAGGCGCGGCTTCTTATCTTCACTGCCGCCAACGACCCGGCCTCGTGGGTATGCTTCGAATTCCGTCATGGCTACCTTCCCCGTGGCCAAGGTCGATCTGGTTGTTCTGTGGGAAATGGAGAGAGATGATGGTTGGCGATGGAGGAGATCTTGGCTAGTGCTGGCGTGTAGTTGACGTGGGAGTTAGAAATCTTTGTGGTGTAGCTTTTCTTCGTTCCCCGGCAACGGCGCCAGAAAAAGAGCTTGATGGCGTGTATTGCACACGTTGGTTGCGCAACCCCAAGAGGAAGGTATGATGCGCACAGCAGCAAGTTTTCCCTCAGAAAGAAACCAAGGTTTATCGAACCAGGAGGAGCCAAGAAGCACGTTGAAGGTTGATGGCGGCGGGATGTAGTGCGGCGCAACACCAGAGATTCCGGCGCCAACGTGGAACCTGCACAACACAACCAAAGTACTTTGCCCCAACGAAACAGTGAGGTTGTCAATCTCACCGGCTTGCTGTAACAAAGGATTAACCGTATTATGTGGAAGATGATTGTTTGCAGAGAAAATAGTAAAACAAGTATTGCAGCAGATTTGTATTTCAGTATTAAAAGAATGGACCGGGGTCCACAGTTCACTAGAGGTGTCTCTCCCATAAGATAAAGCATGTTGGGTGAACAAATTACGAGTCGGGCAATTGACAAATAGAGAGAGCATAACAATGCACATACATGACATGATAAGTATAGTGAGATTTAATTGGGCATTACGACAAAGTACATAGACCGCCATCCAACCGCATCTATGCCTAAAAAGTCCACCTTCAGAGCTATCGTCCGAACCCCCTCCAAGTATTAAATTGCAAAGCAACGAGACAATTGCATTAAGTATGGTGCGTAATGTAATCAACAACTACATCCTCCGACATAGCACCAATGTTTTATCCCTAGTGGCAACAAGCACAACACAACCTTAGGGGTTTCGTCACTCCCCCGTGTGTCAATGCAGGCATGAACCCACTATCGAGCATAAATACTCCCTCTTGGAGTTACTAGCATCAACTTGGCCGGAGCCTCTACTAATAACGGAGAGCATGCAAGATCATAAACAACACATATGTAATAACTTGATAATTAACATGACATGGTATTCTCTATCCATCGGATCCCGACAAACACAACATAGAGTATTACAGATAGATGATCTTGATCATGTTAGGCAGCTCACAAGATCCAACAATTAAGCACAATGAGGAGAAGACAACCATCTAGCTACTGCTATGGACCCATAGTCCAGGGGTGAACTACTCACTCATCACTCCGGAGACGACCATGGCGGTGTAGAGTCCTCCGGGAGATGAATCCCCTCTCCGGCAGGGTGCCGGAGGAGATCTCCAGAATCCCCCGAGATGGGATCGGCGGCGGCGGCGTCTCCGGAAGGTTTTCCGTATCGTGGTTTTTCGCATCGGGGTTTCGCGACGGAGGCTTTAAGTAGGCGGAAGGGCGAGTCGGGGGCCGGACGAGGGGGCCACACCATAGGGCGGCGCGGGCCCCCCCGGGCCGCGCCGCCTTGTGGTGTCGCCACCTCGTGGCCCCACTTCGTGTGTTCTTCGGTCTTCCGGAAGCTCCGTGGAAAAATAGGCCCCCGGGTCTTCGTTTCGTCCAATTCCGAGAATATTTCGTTACTAGGATTTCTGAAACCAAAAACAGCAGTAAAACAGGAACCGGCACTTCGGCATCTTGTTAATAGGTTAGTTCCGGAAAATGCACGAATATGACATAAAGTGTGCATAAAACATGTAGGTATCATCAATAATATGGCATAGAACATAAGAAATTATCGATACGTCGGAGACGTATCAGCATCCCCAAGCTTAGTTCTGCTCGTCCCGAGCGAGTAAAACGATAACAAAGATAATTTCTGAAGTGATATGCCATCATAACCTTGATCATACTATTTGTAAACATATGTAGTGAATGCAGCGATCAAAACAATGGTAATGACATGAGTAAACAAGTGAATCATATAGCAAAGACTTTTCATGAATAGTACTTCAAGACAAGCATCAATAAGTCTTGCATAAGAGTTAACTCATAAAGCAATAAATCAAAGTAAAGGTATTGAAGCAACACAAAGGAAGATTAAGTTTCAGCGGTTGCTTTCAACTTGTAACATGTATATCTCATGGATAATAGTCAACATAGAGTAATATAACAAGTACAATATGCAAGTATGTAAGAATCAATGCACAGTTCACACAAGTGTTTGCTTCTTGTGGTGGAGAGAGATAGGTGAACTGACTCAACATAAAAGTAAAAAAGAATGGTCCTTCAAAGAGGAAAGCATCGATTGCTATATTTGTGCTAGAGCTTTTATTTTGAAAACATGAAACAATTTTGTCAACGGTAGTAATAAAGCATATGAGTTATGTACATTATATCTTACAAGTTGCAAGCCTCATGCATAGTATACTAATAGTGCCCGCACCTTGTCCTAATTAGCTTGGACTACCGGATCTTTGCAATGCACATGTTTTAACCAAGTGTCACAATGGGGTACCTCCATGCCGCCTGTACAAAGGTCTAAGGAGAAAGCTCGCATTTTGGATTTCTCGCTTTTGATTATTCTCAACTTAGACATCCATACCGGGACAACATGGACAACAGATAATGGACTCCTCTTTAATGCATAAGCATGTGACAACAATTATTATTCTCATATGAGATTGAGGATATATGTCCAAACTGAAACTTCCACCATGAATCATGGCTTTAGTTAGCGGCCCAATGTTCTTCTCTAACAATATGCATGCTCCAACCATGAAGGTGGTAGATCTCTCTTACTTCAGACAAGACGGACATGCATAGCAACTCACATGATATTCAACAAAGAATAGTTGATGGCGTCCCCGAAGCATGGTTATCGCACAACAAGCAACTTAATAAGAGATAAAGTGCATAAGTACATATTCAATACCACAATAGTTTTTAAGCTATTTGTCCCATGAGCTATATATTGCAAAGGTGAATGATGGAATTTTAAAGGTAGCACTCAAGCAATTTACTTTGGAATGGCAAATAAATACCATGTAGTAGGTAGGTATGATGGACACAAATGGCATAGTGGTTGGCTCAAGGATTTTGGATGCATGAGAAGTATTCCCTCTCGATACAAGGTTTAGGCTAGCAAGGTTATTTGAAACAAACACAAGGATGAACGGTACAGACAAAACTCACATAAAAGACATATGGTAAACATTATAAGACTCCATACCGTCTTCCTTGTTGTTCAAAACTCAATACTAGATGTTATCTAGACTCTAGAGAAACCAAATATGCAAACCAAATTAGCAAGCTCTAAGTATTTCTTCATTAATGGGTGCAAAGTATATGATGCAAGAGCTTAAACATGAGCACAACAATTGCCAAGTATCACATTATCCAAGACATTATAGCATTTTACTACATGTATCGTTTTCCAATTCCAACCATATAACAATTTAACGAAGGAGAAACTTCGCCATGAATACTATGAGTAGAACCTAAGGACATATTTGTCCATATGCTACAGCGGAGCGTGTCTCTCTCCCATAAAGTGAATGCTAGGATCCATTTTATTCAAACAAAACAAAAACAAAAACAAACCGACGCTCCAAGCAAAGTGCATAAGATGTGACGGAATAAAAATATAGTTTCAGTGGGAGGAACCCGATAATGTTGTCGATGAAGAAGGGGATGCCTTGGGCATCCCCAAGCTTAGACGCTTGAGTCTTCTTATAATATGCAGGGGTGAACCACCGGGGCATCCCCAAGCTTAGAGCTTTCACTCTCCTTGATCATATTGCATCATACTCCTCTCTTGATCCTTGAAAACTTCCTCCACACCAAACTCAAAACAACTCATTAGAGGGTTAGTGCATAATAAAAATTCACATGTTCAGAGGTGACACAATCATTCTTAACACTTCTGGACATTGCATAAAGCTACTGGACATTAGTGGATCAAAGAAATTCATCCAACATAGCAAAAGAGGCAATGCGAAATAAAAGACAGAATCTGTCAAAACAGAACAGTCCGTAAAGATGGATTTTATTAGGCCACCAGACTTGCTCAAACGAAAATGCTCAAATTGAATGAAATTTGCGTACATATCTGTGGATCATGCTCGTAAATTGGCTTAATTTTATGAGCTACCTACAGGGAGATAGACCCAGATTCGTGACAGCAAAGAAATCTGGAACTGCGCAGTAATCCAAATCTAGTACTTACTTTTCTATCAAAGACTTTACTTGGCACAACAAAACATAAAACTAAGATAAGGAGAGGTTGCTACAGTAGTAAACAACTTCCAAGACACAAATATAAAACAAAAATACTGTAGTAAAAACATGGGTTGTCTCCCATAAGCGCTTTTCTTTAACGCCTTTCAGCTAGGAGCAGAAAGTGTATCTCAAGTGTTATCGCGAGATGGAGCATTGATATCATAAGCTCCCCCATTTGTAGTGGTACTAGGGGCTTTGTCAATTTTAGGCCTATAATAATATTTCTTTGGTTTAGGCATTTTAGAGACATACATAAACTTTTGCTCCTTTCCCACATAGGCTTTCTCTCTAAACTGTAAAGATGAGAAGGTTGAACCCAAGGTTCCCATAGCTTTTTCAAGTTCGCCAATCCTATTAATTTGATTATCATGGTCAACACAAGTTCCTAAGACACTAATTCTTTCATCAATTCCCCCTAAGGATTTATCAAGTTCATCAGCTTTATCAAGTAATATCTCCAACTTAGTTTCAACACTCGGAAAATTTTTCTCTATGGTTTCCAATTTCTTTATAACATCCTCAAGGGAGGTTTCAATTTTAGTTTCATTAACAGGTGGTGTTCCAAATAAACTCTCAATAATGCAGCTAGCTTCTAAAGCGGGAGTGCCTAGGAAGTTACCTCCCGCGAGACAATCAAGAACATATCTATTCCAGCTAGAGATACCAACATAAAAATTCCTGAGTAGGATAGTGGTGGAGTGTTTCTTAGTGCACCTATTATGGGCATCGCTAATTCTATACCAAGCATCTTTTAAACATTCTCCTCCTTGTTGCTTAAATGAACGAACTTCAACTTCGGGATTACTCATTTTAACAGTAGTAAATAAAGCAAACTAGATAAAGTAAATGCAAGTAAACTAATTTTTTTGTGTTTTTGATATAGCAAACAAGACAATAAATAAAGTAAAGCTAGCAACTAATTTTTTTGTGTTTTGATATAAGTGCAGCAAACAAAGTAGTAAATAAAGCAAGACAAAAACAAAGTAAAGAGATTGAGAAGTGGAGACTCCCCTTGCAGACGTGTCTTGATCTCCCCGACAACGGCGCCGTAAAAGAGCTGCCGGCGTGTAGTTGACGTGGGAGTTAGAAATCTTTGTGGTGTAGCTTTTCTTCGTTCCCGGCAACGGCGCCGTAAAAAGAGCTTGATGGCGTGTATTTCACACGTTCGTTGGGCAACCCCAAGAGGAAGGTATGATGCGCACAGCGAGCAAGTTTTCCCTCGAAAAGAAACCAAGGTTTATCGAACCAGGAGGAGCCAAGAAGCACGTTGAAGGTTGATGGCGGCGGGATGTAGTGCGGCGCAACACCGGAGATTCCGGCGCCAACGTGGAACCCGCACAACACAACCAAAGTACTTTGCCCCAACGAAACAGATGAGGTTGTCATTCTCACCGGCTTGCTCGTAACAAAGGATTAACCGTATTGTGTGGAAGATGATTGTTTGCGAGAGAAAATAGTAAAACAAGTATTGCAGCAGATTTGTATTTCAGTATTAAAAGAATGGACCGGGGTCCACAGTTCACTAGAGGTGTCTCTCCCATAAGATAAAGCATGTTGGGTGAACAAATTACAGTCGGGCAATTGACAAATAGAGAGAGCATAACAATGCACATACATGACATGATAAGTATAGTGAGATTTAATTGGGCATTACGACAAAGTACATAGACCGCCATCCAACTGCATCTATGCCTAAAAAGTCCACCTTCAGGTTATCGTCCGAACCCCTCCAAGTATTAAGTTGCAAAGCAACGGACAATTGCATTAAGTATGGTGCGTAATGTAATCAACAACTACATCCTCGGACATAGCGCCAATGTTTTATCCCTAGTGGCAACAAGCACAACACAACCTTAGGGGTTTCTGTCACTCCCCAGTGTCAATGCGGGCATGAACCCACTATCGAGCATAAATACTCCCTCTTGGAGTTACTAGCATCAACTTGGCCGAGCCTCTACTAATAACGGAGAGCATGCAAGATCATAAACAACACATATGTAATAACTTGATAATTAACATGACATGGTATTCTCTATCCATCGGATCCCGACAAACACAACATAGAGTATTACGGATAGATGATCTTGATCATGTTAGGCAGCTCACAAGATCCAACAATGAAGCACAATGAGGAGAAGACAACCATCTAGCTACTGCTATGGACCCATAGTCCAGGGGTGAACTACTCACTCATCACTCCGGAGGCGACCATGGCGGTGTAGAGTCCTCCGGGAGATGAATCCCCTCTCCGGCGGGGTGCCGGAGGAGATCTCCGAGAATCCCCCGAGATGGGATCGGCGGCGGCGGCGTCTCTGGAAGGTTTTCCGTATCGTGGTTTTTCGCATCAGGGGTTTCACGACGGAGGCTTTAAGTAGGCGGAAGGGCAGAGTCGGGGGCCAGACGAGGGGGCCACACCATAGGGCGGCGCGGGCCCCCCAGGCCGCGCCGCCTTGTGGTGTCGCCACCTCGTGGCCCCACTTCGTGTGTTCTTCGGTCTTCTGGAAGCTCCGTGGAAAAATAGGCCCATGGGTCTTCGTTTCGTCCAATTCGAGAATATTTCGTTACTAGGATTTCGAAACCAAAAACAGCAGTAAAACGAGAACCGGCACTTCGGCATCTTGTTAATAGGTTAGTTCCAGAAAATGCACGAATATGACATAAAGTGTGCATAAAACATGTAGGTATCATCAATAATATGGCATAGAACATAAGAAATTATCGATACGTCGGAGACGTATCAGCTAGTTTGTGGCAATGGCGGGGTGATAACTGCAAGTTTTCAAATAAGAGTATCGATCTCACAGAGAGCCTACCGGCTATGCTCAAATAATTTTTCTTTGATACAGCTCACTAAATAATGCACAAGGATGCGCTTAATTGCAAGTAAAGGTGAAAATGGTTTGATTTAGTGTGTTGAATAGTAAAAGTAAAAGTGCTTAAAGTAACTAATGAGACAGATAACAACGCGTTGTAAATATATTGAAACTGCAGTGGGATAAAGTGTTCTCGAGGAATCTTGGATTCACATATTGTATTTGGAGTGTCAAAGATTAAGATATTCTAGTCATTCCTTTATGCATGTGTATGGGAGAAGCTCCACATAGGGCGGTTGCAGACCAGCCATATGTTCAACCGTCCTTTCATAACCACAATAATGTAAGGGGCAAACCACCTTATAACATTACTATTAAGAGTTCCGCTAGGATCCCATGCTTATGGATGAACGCTCTATGAGTCTCCCCTAATTCCCCCTTGACCATGTGATAGAGGATTAGCGTGAGGGAGCCACTTGACGCCTCCTTGATACGTCTCCGAAATATCGATAATTTCTTATGTTCCATGCCATATTATTGATGATACCTACATGTTTTATGCACACTTTATGTCATATTCGTGCATTTTCTGGAACTAACCTATTAACAAGATGCCGAAGAGCCAGTTGTTGTTTTCTATTGTTTTTGGTTTCAGAAATCGTAGTAACGAAATATTCTCGGAATTGGACGAAATCAAGTCCCAGGGTCCTATTTTGCCACGAACCTTCCAGAAGACCGAAAGGGATACGAAGTGGGGCGACGAGGCGCCGCCACCATAGGGCCGCGCGGCCTAGGGGGGGCCGCGCCGCCCTATGGTGTGGGCCCCTCGTCAGCCCTCCGACTCCGCCCTTCCGCCTACTTAAAGCCTCCGTCGCGAAACCCCTGATGCGAAAAACCACGATACGGAAAACCTTCCAGAGACGCCGCCGCCGCCAATCCCATCTCGGGGGATTCTGGAGATCTCCTCCGGCACCCCGCCGGAGAGGGGATTCATCTCCCGGAGGACTCTACACCGCCATGGTCGCCTCCGGAGTGATGAGTGAGTAGTTCACCCCTGGACTATGGGTCCATAGCAGTAGCTAGATGGTTGTCTTCTCCTCATTGTGCTTCATTGTTGGATCTTGTGAGCTGCCTAACATGATCAAGATCATCTATCTGTAATACTATATGTTGTGTTTGTCGGGATCCGATGGATAGAGAATACCATTTTATGTTAATTATCAAGTTATTACCTATGTGTTGTTTATGATCTTGCATGCTCTCCGTTATTAGTAGAGGCTCTGGCCAAGTTGATGCTAGTAACTCCAAGAGGGAGTATTTATGCTCGATAGTGGGTTCATGCCTCGCATTGATATCCGGGGAGTGACGAAAACCCCTAAGGTTGTGTTGTGCTGTTGCCACTAGGGATAAAACATTGATGCTATGTCCGAGGATGTAGTTATTGATTACATTACGCACCATACTTAATGCAATTGTCTCGTTGCTTTGCAACTTAATACCGGAAGGGGTTCGGACGATAACCTGAAGATGGACTTTTTAGGCATAGATGCGCTTGGATGGCGGTCTATGTACTTTGTCGTAATGCCCAATTAAATCTCACCGTACTTATCATGACATGTATGTGCATTGTTATGCCCTCTCTATTTGTCAATTGCCTCGACCGTAATTTGTTCACCCAACATGCTTTTATCTTATGGGAGAGACACCTCCAGTGAACTCGTGGACCCCGGTCCATTCTTTAATACTGAAATACAAATCTGCTGCAATACTTATTTTATCGTTTTCTCTCGCAAACAATCATCTTCCACACAATACGGTTAATCCTTTGTTACAGCAATCCGGTGAGATTAACAACCTCACCGTTTCGTTGGGGCAAAGTACTTTGGTTGTGTTGTGCGGATTCCACGTTGGCGCCGGAATCCCCGGTGTTGCGCCGCACTACATCCCGCCGCCATCAACCTTCAACGTGCTTCTTGGCTCCTCCTGGTTCGATAAACCTTGGTTTCTTTCTCGAGGGAAAACTTGCTGCTGTGCGCATCATACCTTCCTCTTGGGGTTCCCAACGAACGTGTGAAATACACGCCATCAAGCACATTTTCCGGCGCCGTTGCCGGGAGATCAAGACACGCCGCAAGGGGAGTCTCCACTTCTCAATCTCTTTACTTTGTTTTTGTCTTGCTTTATTTTATTTACTACTTTGTTTGCTGCACTTATATCAAAACACAAAAAAATTAGTTGCTAGTTTTACTTTATTTACCGTCTTGTTTGCTATATCAAAAACACAAAAAAATTAGTTTACTTGCATTTACTTTATCTAGTTTGCTTTATTTACTACTGCTAAAATGGCTACCCCTGAAAATACTAAGTTGTGTGACTTCACAACCACAAGTAATAATGATTTCCTATGCACACCTATTGCTCGACCTGCTACTACAGCAGAATTCTTTGAAATTAAACCTGCTTTACTTAATCTTGTTATGCGAGAGCAATTTTCTGGTGTTAGTTCTGATGATGCTGCTGCCCATCTCAATAATTTTGTTGAACTATGTGAAATGCAAAAGTATAAAGATGTAGATGGTGATATTATTAAATTGAAATTGTTTCCTTTCTCATTAAGAGGAAGAGCTAAAGATTGGTTGCTATCTCTCGCCTAAGAATAGTATTGATTCCTCGGACTAAATGCAAGGATGCTTTTATTGGTAGATATTATCCCCCTGCTAAAATTATATCTTTGAGGAGTAGCATAATGAATTTTAAACAATTGGATAATGAACATGTTGCTCAAGCTTGGGAAAGAATGAAATCTCTCGGTTAAAAATTGCCCAACCCATGGACTGACTACTTGGATGATCATCCAAACCTTCTATGCAAGACTAAATTTTTCTTCGCGGAATTTATTGGATTCAGCTGCTGGAGGTACCTTTATGTCCATCACTATTGGTGAAGCAACAAAGCTCCTTGATAATATGATGATTAATTACTCTGAATGGCACACGGAAAGAGCTCCACAAGGTAAGAAGGTAAATTCTGTTGAAGAATCCTCTTCCTTGAATGATAAGGTTGATGCTATTATGTCTATGCTTGTGAATGATAGGACTAATGTTGATCCTAATAATGTTCCGTTAGCTTCATTGGTTGCCCAAGAAGAACATGTTGATGTAAACTTCATTAAAAATAGTAATTTCAACAACAATGCTTATCTGAACAATTCTAGTAATAACTATAGGCCATATCCTTATAATAATGGTAACGGTTATGCTAATTCTTATGGGAATTCTTACAACAATAATAGGAATACACCCCCTGGACTTGAAGCTATGCTTAAATAATTTATTAGTACACAAACTGCCTTTAACAAATCTGTTGAGGAAAAGCTCAATAAAATTGATATTCTTGCTTCTAAGGTTGATAGTCTTGCCTCTGATGTTGATCTTTTGAAATCGAAAGTTATGCCTAATAGGGATATTGAAAATAAAATTGTTACTACAGCAAATGCCATCCAAGTTAGAATTAATGAGAATATAAGATTAATGGCTGAACTGCGTGCTAGGTGGGATAGAGAAGAAAATGAAAAACTAGCTAAAGAGAAAAATGTAGCTAAAGTTTGGACTATTACCACCACTAGCAATGCTAAAGATTTACATGTTGCTACACCTCCTACTATCAATGGTAAAATAATTGGTGTTGGCAATGCTTCTACTCCTAGTGCAAAGCGCGCAAAATTACCTGAAACTGCTAAAACTGCTGAAACCGCCTCGTGATAAAACCTGCTGAAATTTTTTCCAACCTTGGGGATGATAATCCCATTGCTTTAGATTGTAATGATTTAGATTTTTATGATTGCCACATCTCTGAAGTTATAAAGTTCTTACAAAAACTTGCTAAGAGTCCTAATGCTAGCGCTCGTAAACTTGGCTTTCACAAAACATATTACAAATGCTCTCATAAAAGCTAGAGAAGAGAAACTAAAACTTGAAACTTCTATTTCTAGAAAGCTAGAAGATGGTTGGGAGCCCATCATTAAAATGAGGGTCAATGATTTTGATTGTAATGCTTTATGTGATCTTGGTGCAAGTATTTCTGTTATGCCTAAGAAAGTCTATGATATGCTTGACTTGCCACCATTGAAAAACTGTTATCTGGATGTTAATCTCGCTGATAATGCTAAAAAGAAACCTTTGGGGAGAGTTGATCATGTTCATATTATGGTTAACAATAACCTTGTCCCCGTTGATTTTGTTGTCTTGGATATTGAATGCAATGCATCTTGCCCCATTATATTGGGAAGAACTTTTCTTCGAACCGTTGGTGCTACTATTGATATGAAGGAAGGTAATATTAAATATCAATTCCCTCTCAAGAAAGGTAT
This sequence comes from Lolium rigidum, assembly GCF_022539505.1. Classification (NCBI taxonomy): domain Eukaryota; kingdom Viridiplantae; phylum Streptophyta; class Magnoliopsida; order Poales; family Poaceae; genus Lolium; species Lolium rigidum. The sequence continues at coordinate 139,971,204 of NC_061509.1, read as the reverse complement.
GGAACACTTCCCTAGAAAGAGAATGAAGTTACCTTATGATTCTATTATTAGAACAAATTATGATGTTGATGCTTCGTCTCTTGATGTTACTTGATACACACTTTCTGCGCCTAGCTGAAAGGCGTTAAAGAAAAGCGCTTATGGGAGACAACCCATGTTTTTACTACAGCACTTGGTTTTATATTTGAGTCTTGGAAGTTGTTTACTACTGTAGCAACCTCTCCTTATCTTAGTTTTATGTTTTGTTGTGCCAAGTAAAGTCTTTGATAGTAAAGTAAGTACTAGATTTGGATTATCTGCGCAGTTCCGCATTTCTTTGCTGTCACGAATCTGGGTCTATCACCCCGTAGGTAGCTCAGAAAATTAAGTCAATTTACGTGCATGATCCTCAGATATGTACGCAACTTTCATTCAATTTGGGCATTTTCATTTGAGCAAGTCTGGTGGCCTAATAAAATCCATCTTTACTGGATCTGTTCTGTTTTGACAGATTCTGCATTTTGTTTCGCATTGCCTCTTTTGCTATGTTGGATGAATTTCTTTGATCCATTAATGTCCAGTAGCTTTATGCAATGTCCAGAAGTGTTAAGAATGATTATGTCACCTCTGAACATGTTAATTTTTATTATGCACTAACCCTCTAATGAGTTGTTTCGAGTTTGGTGTGGAGGAAGTTTTCAAGGATCAAGAGAGGAGTATGATACAATATGATCAAGGAGAGTGAAAGCTCTAAGCTTGGGGATGCCCCGGTGGTTCACCCCTGCATATTCTAAGAAGACTCAAGCATCTAAGCTTGGGGATGCCCAAGGCATCCCCTTCTTCATCGACAACATTATCAGGTTCCTCCCCGAAACTATATTTTTATTCCGTCACATCTTATGCACTTTGCTTGGAGCGTCGGTTTGTTTTTGTTTTTTGTTTTGTTTGAATAAAATGGATCCTAGCATTCACTTTGTGGGAGAGAGACACGCTCCGCTGTAGCATATGGACAAGTATGTCCTTAGGCTCTACTCATAGTATTCATGGCGAAGTTTCTTCTTCGTTAAATTGTTATATGGTTGGAATTGGAAAATGATATATGTAGTAATTCTAAAATGTCTTGGATAATTTGATACTTGGCAATTGTTGTGCTCATCCGAAACTATATTTTTATTCCGTCACATCTTATGCACTTTGCTTGGAGCGTCGGTTTGTTTTTGTTTTTGTTTTGTTTGGAATAAAAATGGATCCTAGCATTCACTTTGTGGGAGAGAGACACGCTCTCGCAGTAGCACATGGACAAGTATGTCCTAGGCTCTACTCATAGTATTCACGGCGAAGTTTCTTCTTCGTTAAATTGTTATATGGTTGGAATTGGAAAATACCACATGTAGTAATTCTAAAATGTCTTGGATAATTT
>NC_061509.1:139924214-139969705 GCF_022539505.1 Lolium rigidum | reverse complement strand
ATAAAACACCACATATTTCCTCATGAGCTATAAAACATTGACACAAATAAGAGATAGTAAAGTTTTGAATTGTTTAAAGGTAGCACATGAAGTATTTACTTGGAATGGCAGAAAAATACCACATAGTAGGTAGGTATGGTGGACACAAATGGCATAGGTTTTGGCTCAAGGTTTTGGATGCACGAGAAGCATTTCCTCTCAGTACAAGGCTTTGGCTAGCAAGGTTGTTTGAAGCAAACACATGTATGAACCAGTACAACAAAACTTACATAAGAACATATTGCAAGCATTATAAGACTCTACACTGTCTTCCTTGTTGCTCAAACACTTTTACTAGAAAATATCTAGACCTTAGAGAGACCAATTATGCAAACCAATTTCAACAAGCTCTACGGTAGTTCTCCACTAATAGGTTTAAACTACATGATGCAATAAACATGATCTGCTTGAGAGCTCAAAACAATTGCCAAGTATCAAATTATCCAAGACAATATGAGGCATTTTCTGTTTCCAACCAAATATCAATAAGTGCAATAGCTTCCAACTTTTGTCATTGAACATTAAAAGTAAAACGAAGAACACAAGTGTTCATACGAAAAAGCGGAGCGTGTATCTCTCCCACACAAGGATTGCTAGGATCCGAATTTATTCAAACATAAACAAAAATAAAAACACACAGACGCTCCAAGTGAAGAACATAAGATGTGACCGAATAAAAATATAGTTTCAATAGAAGAAACCTGATAAGTTGATGAAGAAGGGGATGCCCAAGGCATCCCCAAGCTTAGACGCTTGAGTCTTCTTGAAATATGCACGGATGAACCACGGGGGCATCCTCAAGCTTATACTTTTCACTCTTCTTGATCATATATCATCCTCCTCTCTTGACCCTTGAAAACTTCATTCACACCAAACTTCTCATAAACTTCATTCGAGGGGTTAGTACTCAAAAAACTTTAATCCACCTTGGCCCTGTAGTGACACATTGCAAGAACTCAATAAAACATTAGCTACAGCTCTCCACGTCCAGAAAGCCTTGCTTAAAGTCCACAAGAGACAATGCAAAAAACGAGACAGAATCCGTCAAAACAAGCAACCAAGAAACACGAATTTTAAGAGGTACTTCCGTTGCTCAAATCAGAAAACTCAAAACTAATGAAAGTTGCGTACATATCCGAGGATCACTCACGTAAATTGGCAGATTTTTCCGAGTTACCTACAGAGAATCATACCCAGATTCGTGACAACGAAGAAATCTGTTTCTCGCGTGAAATCCAAATCTAGCATCACCCTTCTATTAGAGACTTCACTTGGCACAACATTGCAATAAAATAAATATAAGGAGAGTTTGCTACAGTAGTATCAACTTCCAAAATACAACAAAACAAGTAGCAAAATAAACACATGGGTTATCTCCCAAGAAGTGCTTTCTTTATAGCCATTAAGATGGGCTCAGATAGTTTTAATGATGCACTCGCAAGAAATAAGAGTTGAAGCAAAAGAGAGCATCAAAAAGTAAGTTCAAAACACATTTAAGTCTAACCCACTTCCTATGCATAGGAATCTTGTACACAAATAAATTCATGAAGAACAAAGTGACAAGCATTGGAAGATAAAACAAGAGTAACTTCAAAAGTTTCAAGCATATAGAGAGGTATTTTAGTACCATGCAAATTTCTACAACCATATTTTCCTCTCTCATAATAATTTTCAGTAGCTTCATGAATAAACTCAATAGCATAACTATCACATAAAGCATGCTTTTCATGATCCATAAACACATAATTTTTATCAAGCTCAAAAATAGCGGGATCAAAACTTTCAAACCCACTTTTATCAATAATATAACAAGATGGTTGATCAATCTTAAAAGATATGGGACTCATAGATAAAGTCAAGATCTCTCCAATCCCATTTTCATTAGTAGTACAATTAATATTATCAAGTAACTTAGGACCATCATCTAGAGATTTATCATAAACATTTGCCAAGCAAAACTCTTTAGTACCATGCATTTCGACATCAGGCACAAACAAAGCATTATCATAAGATTTATCAAAATAGCATGGATTATCATGAATAACAATAGCATAATTATTCTCACAAGTTTTACTCATAGGGAATATTTCAAGAGAATCCACGTGAACATAACATTCATCCGCCTTTGGTAAGCATGGAGGACAATCAAATAGTGTAAGAGATAAAGAGTTACTCTCATTAGAAGGTTGGCATGGGTAGCTAATCCATTATTCCTCCTTTTGTTCATCACGCTCCTCCTCTTTTTCATCCAATGAGCTTTCAGGTTCATCAATTTCCTCCTCTTTTTCATCCAATGAGCTTTCGTGTTCATCAATTTCTTCTTCCACCGGTTCCCGCAAATTGTGAGTGCATTCTTGTGCATTAATGAGTCTCTCTTTATAATCAATGATATAAGGATTATCACCTGTAGCTTTCTATGCAAAAATTAAGGATAGAAGAGACATAATCTTTAAGGTCCTTACAAACAACACAAGTTTCATAATTTTTAGCCATGAAGGATTCTATCTCGTAAGCTCCCATAAACAAAACAAATTGTTCTACTTCTTCGAACCCAAAATGAATATAGCTATTCCAATTATAGTTCTTAATTAAAACTTCCTCACTAAAGCCACATTGAAATTTAAGATGTTTAGTATCCTGTTGAGAACAACAGTTTATATCATGGCGTTTAAGCAAGATTTTAGCAATTGTATTCAATTTTTCTATCACAACACTCATAACTTTTCCCGTTCTTGATTCTCTATAATTATTATATAATTCAATAAGCTCCAAATAGGTTGTAGGTTCTCCCATAATAGCAGTTTTTAATTTTTAGGTTTTTCAATTTTTTATGGATTTTCGGGTATATGAGGAAAATAAAACAAGACAAAAAGAAACTAAGCAAAAGTAAACTAAGCAAAATAATACTAGACAGAAATAAACTAAGCACAAATAAACTAGACAAAAGTAAACTAAGCAAAACAAAATAAAATAAAACAAAAACAGAGAGAGAGGTAGAGTGTACTCCCCGAGTGAACTTATGAGTAGAGCTATGCCTCCCCAGCAACGGCGCCGTGAAAATAGTCTTGATAACCCACAAGTATAGGGGATCGCAACGAGCCTTCGAGGGAAGTAAAACCCAAATTTATTGATTCGACACAAGGGAGGTAACGAATACTTATAAGCCTTAACAACTGAGTTGTCAATTCAGCTGCACCTGGAAAAACACTAGTAACAGGGGTGATGTGAAAGCAGCAGTAATATGAGAGCAGTAGTAAAAGTAACACAACAGCAGTAGCAGTAATATAAGAGCAATGGCACCAGAAAATAGTTGATACTACTTCCAATGTCATATGGAAACGAGTATATGATGATGAGAGATGGACCGGGGTTCCCAGCTATCTACACTAGTGGTAACTCTCCAATAACAAGTGTTGGGTGAACAAATTACAGCTTGGGCAATTGATAGGATTGAAATAGCATTAAGACAGTAACATCAAGATTATTAATCATGTAGGCATGTTTTCCATATATAGTCATACGTGCTCGCAATGAGAAACTTGTATTTAACATCTTTTGTCCTACCAAATGGCTAGGTAGCCTGGGCCTCAAGGGAATCTACTCGGAAATTAAGGTACTCCTTTTAATAGAGCACCGGAGCAAAGCATTAACACTTGGTGAAAACATGTGATCCTCATACCTACGCCTTCCCCTCCAGCTATCCCAGTTGCTGTCACTCTGGGGCCTCGGGTTCCGGACATAGACACGTGCAAACAACTTGTAGATACAATCTAAGCAATAAGTATAGAGCTTAAATCTAAGATCATGCCACTCGGGCCCTAGTGACAAGCATTAAACACAACAAGATTGCAGCAACAATAACTTCACAAACTTTATAGATAGACTAATCATAATGTAACAATCCATCGGATCCCAACAAACACAACACCGATTACATCGATGAATCTCAATCATGTAAGGCAGCTCATGAGATCATTGTATTGAAGTACATGGGGGAGAGAATACCAACTAGCTACAGCTAGAACCCGTAGTCCATGGGGGAACTACTCACGGAGCATGATGGAGGCGGTGGCGTTGATGGAGATGGCTTCCGGGGGCACTTCCCCGTCCCGGCAGGGTGCCGGAACAGAGACTTCTGTCCCCCGAAACGGAGTTTCGCGATGGTGGCGGCGCCCCTGGAGTCTTTCTGGAGTTTCGTCAATTGGTATCGAAGATTTAGGTCGGGACGGCTTAAATAGGCGAAGAGGCGGAGTCGGAGGGGCCACGGGGGTCCCACACACTAGGGGGGCGCATCCCCGGGGCCGCGCCGCCTCCACGTGTGGGGCCCCCAGGGCTCCCCTCTGGTCCCTCTCTGACTCTCTGGAAGCTTCCGGGAAAAATAAGGTTCTGGGCGTTGATTTTGTCCGATTCCGAGAATATTGCCCGAACAGCCTTTCTCGAACAAATCGTGGTGGAGAGCTCAACACTATGCAATGATGCAAAGCAAGAACACTAGAGGTGTTCAAATCATTCACACTCAAATCCCACCAAAGCAACAAATTCTAGGATGAGATTAGAGAGGAAGAACAAAGAGGAAATCAACAAATGACTCCAAGATCTAGATCCAAAGGGTTCCCCTCACTTAGAGGAGAAATGGATTGGTGGGGATTGTAGATCTAGATCTCCTCTTTTGGATCCCTCAAGAATGAGCAAGAATCATGGGGGGAATCAAGAGATAGGGCAAGTTCTTCAAAGACAACAATGGAGGAGAGAGAGAGTGGAAGAACTTGTTAAGACCAAGGTGGAAGAAGGCCTATTTATAGCCCAAGCCGAAATCTAACCACTGGGGAAGGTTTATCTCAGCACAGTCGAGGAGGCCGGTCAACCGGTCCAGGGGCCGGTCAGACCGAGCCACAGGCCGGACCATCCGGTCCAAACCGGACTTGGCGCCGGGCTGTGACCGGGGCAGATCGGGGACTTACAGTACATGTCCTCCGGTTGTCACTAGAGCAGGAGTCGGTCCGCACCGAGGAGGCTTGTCCATAGACCGGTGTGACCGGGCGTGAGGCCGGACCGTACGCCGGGCGTGGAGCCGGAATACGCAGGACCCCTAAAGACCTTTTATTTTCCTTTAAAATAGAAAATGCTCCCGAACTCCGATTGACATGAAACCAATTTTTTTTGGAAAGATAACGACGAATAGACTCCTCACAGGATATTTTTAGATGATTCTAGAGAGGGAGTCTCCCACCGTCAAGAAACGGTGAAGACGTCCAAACTAGAAAACGCAATAGAAGATGCATGCGGATTCCGTTTTCGATGAACTTGGGCTTGTTGTAAAGCTAGCAACAAGCTCAAGAACCTCTCACAGAGAAACACCAAGAAGTAATAGGGATATTCAAAGTATGCAAAGGGTTTAGCTCCCTAAGACGATGTGATCAAGTTACCCAACCGAAAGCCCCTCTTGATAGTGCGGCTATCTATCCTATAGTCCGGTCTCCCAACAACCACCTTGAGACCGGTAAAAGTAAAACCTATCAAGACCATACCTTTGCCTTGCGCATCCTTCTTGATCTTGAAGATAACTCTTCAAGCTTCACTCAAGCCGGAATGCCTTACTTGATCATCGTTACTTCGTGAAGACTCACAAATGCTCCCCCGTACACCATGATGGGAAAGCTCCATTGATGCACATCTTCACATGTCAATTATCACCAAATGGATGGCAAGCTTCAAGCATATGATCCTCTTGAGATGCTCAACTTGAACTTGCTCAACTCAACCTTGATGACGATCACCACTTGACGTCATCCTCTCATGGGCTATATGAGATCTCACTTTTGATGCATGCCCATGGAAAGATACCTAACCCACATAGGCAACGCAAGGGAACATATATGATGGGTTAGTTCATAAAGCATAATTGACACGGCTTACCATACCACATGACTTCTCTGTGGCACATTCTTCATGCTTCATGTGTTGACCAAACTTGAATCTATTCTTCACTCTTTGTATTGGTCAACCTTGTATCTTCTCATGCCCTATCATACTACCTTGAGGTGTATAAATAATTCTTCATTTGTTTGCATGCACTAAATCTTAGTCAACCATAGCTCAACCCATGAGACTATCATGACACCGACTTAGAGCCATAACTTGAATTCTTCACTTGGAATCAAACACTCAAGATCTTGATCATTCATTTCTTATCACATAAGCTAGAGCATGGCTAATATTGAGTTCCATATAAGAACTCCATCTTCATTTCTTCTTCTTGATCATATCACATATATGTCTTCAAATCGATGATCTTAATACCAATACTCAAGGTATATCTTTATCTTCATGGCATCCATACTTGAATCCAACACATGGACTACAAGTAGTACCTATGGAATATTCCTTCATATAAACTCAATGAAAACATTAGTCCATAGGGGTTGTCATTAATTACCAAAACCACACATAGGGGCAATGTACCCTTACAACTCCCCTATGCTCGCCTCCTGCCTGTGAATCAGCCACAAAATCGCCTCCCACCGCTCCCGCCCTAGTTATGTGCACTAACAAGTTCATGTCATCTACGAAGCACCGATACAGTCCTCTTACATCGGATGTCGATGACATCATCATTTGGAAGTTGCCGCTTCTTCGGTCCGATCGTATGTAGCTCGGACAACTCCACTCTGCCATCTCTGCATCCTATAGCCGCCTTCTAACATGCCTGGAGAGACCTCCAGCAAGTCCTAGCAGGCGATGTGAGTCTTCTTAGCCAAATTTGTGCTATTTTTTCTGATTTAGTGTAGGATTTATTGGTTCCTTAGCTTATAGGTCCTATTTTTCTTGCATCATTTGTAGTACCTTGAGGTGGACTATGCTTCTAAGACCATCGCTGACCAAACATTCCGCAGGCTTGCCGATAATTTAGCAGAGCGATGCCACATCCACCAGCATGTGTCGGAGAAAGCTGTTGCTTTCGAAGGAACGTCCACATGGAAAAGTAATATGCAATGCATTGGTAGTGTGATTTACTCGATTATAGTGTTCGTAATTTATACTTGTAGGCGATAATCAACCTGAGGTTGGGTGGTTAGGAGGATGGTTGTATCTCTAGCCCACCAGAGTTCAAACCCCAGGTTTGACATTTGTATGTCTCATAAAGACGGAATATTCATTCAGTATGAGGCGACAATCCCGCCGACAACGAGACGCTTGTGGTGACTTCGTCAATTTCAAGATCCAATCCGTCGGTTCAGTCTTCCGGAGGTGCTCGTAGGGGTAGAGTGTGCGTGTGTGCGTTTATAAGGACGAGTGTATGGGCGTATATGTGATCATCTGTGCTTGTACCGTGTTTCTAAAAAAGTAATTTATACTTGTAGGTTGTCATAAACTATGGCTTTGTATGTCTGGTTGATCCCGAATGGAATGCAACACTGCAACATGCACTACCTGTTTTGTGGAGGCATGTATATAAATACCAACATTGATAGAACTTGACCCTAAATTAAAAATGAAATGCTGAATTGATTAATAATTTATTTGAAGAGAAGAATAAGGGGGTAAAAAAGACACTAACATTTTTGGAGATGTGAAGCAGTGGATGGATGCCACTAATAAGTGTGTAGAGCAGACCATGACAAAGTTGAAGGAGAGGTGTGAGAAGAAAGCTAGGATTGAGTTGGAGAAAATGAAGAAGGCGATGAACCTACTTAGAGAGTAGAAGAAGAAATGACAAGGGAAAATTTTAAAAAAGACTAAAGCATGAGAAGTAGAAGCTGAAACTGCATGCTGTTTGATCTTATGAAAGACAATGATGTGAAGAAGGAAAAGATGAAGAAAATAAATCATTTGCTAGAATGATATTTACATTTTGTGGCTAAAAATCTCTAGCATTTGTCTAATTCTAGATGTAATTATTAAGTTCTTGTATATAACTACGTTGAATCAAATGTGGTTCTCATTTACCTCTAAAATATCATTATTTCTTAAAGATAGCCAAACAAAAAGTATATCATTTTGGCGATCCGTTGCGGGCATACGCGTGCAAATAGTATTGACGCCTCAAAATGGTTCGTGCGACGCTGTTCCCAAACACAGTTTTGATGATGCCGGTTACAGTGCACATTTTTGTGAGTGGCGCTAGAGTAAATATCATCCAAGTAGGATAAAGAATGGGGGCTAGTCCATTCTCTCTTTCCCCCTCTCTCTCCTCTCTATGGTAACTATCAACTCCTCCGTGCTTCGGGCCAAACCAAGGCTGATTCTGTCGGTGTTGCCGATAAGAGATGGCTGAGGGGAGGCGCCAGACTTAGCAGTATGCACATTAGGTGTAGATCTTCTCCGTTGGTGGTGCTTGGGAGTATGCTGCTTGATCATGCCCACCAGATGTAGCGCATTTGCCGCATGGATCCGATGGCGGTGGCTGTTGCAAGCGGTAGAGCCGAGGCGGAAGACCTCCGGCAATTAAGTCGTGAACTCATACGACGTGGCATCTGGCCGCCTGCGTCGAGGCGTCTCCATGTATCTTCTTTGTGTAAGAGTGTATGAATCTAGGTCTTTCGGAACGTTTCCCCGTTAGAATAAGGTAAAATAGAAAATGATGCAGAATGCACCCGACACCGAGTCGCCGAGCTTGACCTGGTGAGCACGAAGTAGACACATGTCCGAGAATTTCACATGTTTGACGCTTTCACGCAGGAGAGGAGATGCTACTACTAGTTTTCACATCGGATGCTTCCTCGTTCCCGTTGCGCTAAACCGTAAACCCTGTCCCGTTTTGCCCTTTGACCCCTCGCGTGGCCCTACTTTCGAAACACCGGCCAGAAAAAGCGTGAGCGAGAGAGACGAGGAGGGGGGAGGGGAGCCCACCTGGCAGTTCTCCGTTTCAAAGCCGGCCCCGCCAAAGCGATCCAATTTGCGGAGCTCTCTCTCCCCGGGCGCCCACGCCGCGCCGCGCTCGGTGGAGAGTCCCGTCCGGCGTAATTTAGCCCAACCTTCGGTGGCGATTCCCAGGGCGCAACGTTGACTCCCGTCCCACTCTCCCACTCCACTCCACACGCCAGCCACCTCACCTCACTCGCTCCGCCGCTACTCCCGGCGGGCGAGAGAGAGTGCGGACAAAACCAGCCCACTCACTTCACTCCCATACCGGCACCACCTGACCTGACGCTTTCCCCCTCCGCCCGGCCTCCCCGGAATATTATTTGAATCCTTCCCTGGCCTCGCCATCCCCGTCTGCCCCGCCGTGGACTCTTGTCTCGTGATGAGGCCGGCCCCTGGCCCTGGACTGGAGTCTGGAGGAGCTGAACGGGTCTCGTGGTCGCCCTCCGCGCGGTTGCTGCCAAATTTGCCGCATCGCCATGTCAAATTTCCCACTCCAACTACGCTAATCCCCCCAGCTAGCTAGCTAGTGTGCACATCACTGACAAGAGTGAACATAGAAAACTCCCTCCCCGTCCCTCTTCTCAACGCTCTCCTCTCCCCAATCCCCCACTCCACCTCCGGCCACCCCCAATCTCGCCCCCAATCTCCCCCGCCGCCTCCCCTCCGCCGCCGGATCCCCCGCCTCCGCTAGATCCCACATCGCCGCCACGCCGAGATCCCGCCTCCGCGAGATCCCGTATCGTCGGCCAGTGCCAAGTACTACTGCTACTGAACAGCGCCTGCTCCTCCTGGCTACACCAGCGCTCACTGCTCCCCCCAGCGTCTGACCGCGCGCGTCGGATGCCATGGGCAGCGGCGCGTCACGGCTGCTCACCGCGTGCGCCTGCTCGCGGCCCCCGCCGGCGTCCGTCGACGCCGAGCCCTGCCTCGACGACGCGCTCGGCCACTCCTTCTGCTACGCCGCCTCCGCCGCCAACCCCGCCGCCAACCCCTACTCCTCCTCCTCCTTCCGCCACGGCATCTCCGGCGCCGCCCTCTCCGCCAACTCCTCCGTGCCCGTCCCGCTCTACCTCTCCTCCTCCGCCGCCGACGCCACCGGCGGCGGCGGCCCACCACAACCCAACTACTCCTCCGCCTTCCACACCTCCTCCTCCTTCTCCTCAGCCCCACTCCAACTCTCCAACCTCTCCTCAGGCCCGCTCTTCCTCTCAGGCCCCATCGACCGCGGCGCGCAGCTCTCCGGCCCGCTCGACGCCGCCACCGTCCCCCACTCCGGCCCGCTTCCCCACAAACCCTCCACCACCAAACGCACCGCCTCCTCCCGCGGCCTCTCCCGCCGCTTCCGCAAGCCCTCCCTCTTCACCGGCAGCCTCCGCCGCAGCACCTCCGAGAAGCACCACCACCGCCGACCCCTCACCACCACCCCTCCCCTCACCCGCAACCCCGACGACGACGGCGTGCAGTGGGCGCACGGCCGGGCGGGGGAGGACCGAGTCCACGTCGTCGTCTCCGAGGACCAGCGCTGGCTCTTCGTCGGCATCTACGACGGCTTCAACGGGCCGGAGGCGCCCGACTTCCTCGTCGCCAGCCTCTACCGCTTCCTCCTGCGCGAGCTCCGCGGCATCTTCTACCACGACGCGGCCCGCGACAGCCGGCGCCTCTGGCAGTTCCTCGCCGAGGCCGACGCGGCCGACGACGACGACAGCGAGCTCGACTTCTCCGGCTCCGGCCGCTTCGCGCTGTCGCTCGCCAAGCTCAAGGAGCGGCGGTTCAACATGTGGGCGCACGCGGCGGCCGTGGGCGACGACGAGATCGGCAGGGACTGGGCGGCTCCCAGGAAGCTGGCGGCCGCGCCCGCGGTCAGGGACCACGGGGCCGTGCTGGGCGCGCTCACGCGGGCGCTCGCCGCGGCCGAGGCGGCCTACCTCGACATGACCGACCAGTCCATGGGCTCGCACCCGGAGCTGGCCGTCACCGGCGCCTGCCTGCTCGTGGCGTTGGTCAGGGACGACGATGTCTATGTCATGAACCTTGGGGACAGCCGCGCCGTTGTGGCGCAGCGCGCGGATGATGACCATGGCGGCTGTGGAATGCGGATGGATGACATCGGGGTGGGCTTGGAGATCGAGCAAAGGCTCGACGCGCTGCAGCTCTCTGTTGATCATAGCACCAGCATCCAAGAGGTACTGCCATTTGTGTTGAGCCATCTGTTTTCTGCACAACCACCTCTACTGACACATAGTAGCTGAAATAAATGTGCTTGTAGCTTATGGTCATCATCCTGTATATCCAATTGACCTACTGTATCTACTGTTGATTATGTGCTGTTGTGCTCTGGTTTGCCAGAACTTAATGTCATTCTCTGTCGGCATTCTGCTGGCGTATTTGAACCCAAAGTAATCAGACCATCAGATTTTGTTTATTTTCCTGCTATGTGTTCATACTTCTCACAAATAACCATGGAAATCATTTGGATGCGAATAGTCTAAACTTAAAAGGCAGAGGCTAAAGTGTTCCATGCATTCATTGGGCAGATCCTATAGAACTATTGTTGTGCTTGATTCCATGTTTTCAGTTTGTCAGACTCAGTCCCCATTTGTATTGTCAATGCACTATCCATGCCTATATATTCATATTTCTTTGTTTCAATATGCAGGAAGTGCAGAGAATCAAACTTGAACATCCTGATGATGACCATTGTATTGTCAATGACAGAGTGAAGGGCCGTTTAAAAGTTACTCGAGCATTTGGTGCTGGGTATCTCAAACAGGTAATTGTGATAGTGCTTTGTTGGTTGTTACTAGGACCTTTAACCTTATTTTCGTAGTTCAAAGTTTGTTCAATTTCAGCTATTAGCTGTTCTTTTCTGCGTAATCACCTTAAGCGTGAGTATGAATTTGTTGCCAACAGTTATTACATTCATTTTTTTTATTATAGTAGAAAACTACTTGTGGATGCTTCTAATAGAGAACTAGATGAATCTTACCTAGAAATTTTGGGTCTGCAGGCAAAGTTGAACAATGGATTGCTAGAGATGTTCCGCAATGAGTACATAGGTGATGCACCATACATATCATGCATACCTTCTCTTTGCCACCACAAGCTCACTGCAAAGGACCAGTTTCTGGTTCTTTCTTCTGATGGGTTATATCAGTACCTGAGCAACGAGGAGGTAGTTCTCCATGTTGAGAATTTCATGGATAGGTTTCCTGAAGGTGATCCAGCACAGAGTTTAATTGAGGAGCTTCTTTCGCGTGCAGCAAAGAAAGCTGGTAAGCTTTGGCTATGATGTCTGGTCTTTCGTACCATGTCGTTTCTTATTCCAGTTCTTGATTTGTTTGCATGTGACTACCACTTCTAGTTGTAATCAGTATTTTGCATGTACAGATATGACATGATCATATGCAAATGGTCTTGTTTTTCACTGTAAACTCCAAATGGAGCATGGTTTTTTAAAATTTCAAAAGCTTTTGGTTACATTTCAACTTTTCTTGAAAAAATATGCAAGTACATATAGATGTCTAGTATCTGCGTACAAGTTTCTGTTGAATTATGTTTTCATCTGTGACCTAGAAAAAAAAGAGAAATGTGAAGTCTAATGTCAAGATTTTTTTGGCCTATTTAGAACCACAGTTTTGCGATTTTTGTGTAGCCCAAAATACAATGCATTATTTTAAAAAATTACAGGCTTGTGGAATTCATCTGTAAGTAACTGTGTAAATAATTCAGAATTTTAGTTGTAAAAAAATCAGAATTTTTTGAAACTTCTAAATACCATTTCCCATTTTTTAATCGAAACACTGAGTTCGCTTGAGCTTGGACTCCAAAACGCCGCACTCAAGCTTCTCCCAAATAGCACTATTTTCTTAGACTTACAGGGAGAATAAACTCATAAGCTTTCCCATTCTATCTTCATTGCGTAGGCGAAACCTTTTTTTACCAAGCTCTCCAGTTGTACTATCCTAGGGTGCAAACTGGTTCCATTTTGATTGTTTTCCTGAGGTTATTTCAAAAAAGAATATACTATGAAGTTATCTTTACTAGACATCAATCAAAATTGTGTCCACATTCCTAGTTAGGTTATCGAACTTTGCATTTTTTGCATGAAGGCCTTTGTATCATTTGATCATTTTTTTAAAAACCATAAGATATTTCACATTGATAGTCATTGGACCATTGCTATGTGTTGATGCATCAAGTCATACATCGAAGCTGTTTTGAGTTGTCTTGAATGTCAGCAATACTGTGATGTTAACACTTTGGCTTTCCAGGTATGGATTTCCACGAGCTATTAGATATACCTCAAGGCGACCGGAGAAAATACCATGACGATGTCACTGTCATGGTTGTTTCTCTGGAAGGTAGGATCTGGAAATCATCTGGAATGTATGTGTGATGTTCAGCTGAAACAATGTCAGCGTCAGCACTTATGGCGTGACCTCCTCAGCTGGTCAGCGCCTCTGACCAAGTGCATCCATGCTCTTCAAGAGAGAAAGATCGAGACTCCACAGCATGGTGGACAGATGATGTGCTCCATGCGTTTCTGAAAGCTGTATTCTCCAATCGGAGATCATTGCTTGTCCAGATCTCAGCTCCAGCACAAAACACAGCCCATGAATGTGCCCATGAGTCAAAACTCTGGGGCAGATTAACACTGCTGAGAAATTACAGAAATGGGGGGAAAGAAAACCACCGGCAAAGCATAGTTGAATTTCGCGTTGTCCCGCGATCCACAGCGTTAATTGGTTGCAGTACTCACCTGTGACGATTTTCCCCCACCTCGCTGTGGTGTTGTTGAAGGTTGCTTCTTTTCATCCTTGAGGAAGGAAGAAGATCCTTTGGGGACATGCAATTTTTCTCGGTGATGTAAGGAATGAGCCTGTACTATGCTGGAGTCGCCCGTGCGAAATGAAAATGGCCATTCGCCCTCCTCATTTTGTGCATTATGTTGTCTTGCATCGGTTTTTCCCCTTTTGTGCCATCACATACAAATTGGCCCGTAGCTACCGCATGAGTAGAAACGTGGCTTCTGCCAACATTGGCATTACGATTGGATGCTAGCAATTTGGGTTGAGAACTTGGAAAAAACTTACCATCATGTCGGAACGAGGAATGTGATAACCTCTTCTTCAAATGGTATGGTTACCACCCCTTTTGAGTATCGACATGCCATGCATTGTTAAGTAGCACATAACAAACATTGTTCAACATATAGTAGATACTATTGTTTAACACAGGATTTAAACATAGTAGCAGACATAAAGCCTGCACATTCTTGACTCATCGATCATGGCAAGGGCTGGATGATGCTGTGGGCACCTCTAGACCACCTCCGTCATGGTGTAGTTGAAGATGGTAATCTTGAAGACGCCCCTGAGCATCTTGAAGGTCATGAAGTAGCCGATCTTTACCTGATGAGCAACGGAAAATCCAGGCCAGCCTTGATCGAGGCAGACAGTGCCTTTGATGTCCTTCGGCTTCACCATCCAGGAGCAGCCGATGTTCGTCTTGAGGATGACCGTGCTGGGAATGGTGCCAAGGCAACGACGGAAGCATGTTGGGATTGGGGGCATTTCCAACTCTGGAGCCAACACCACTTTAGCAAAGTGGGTTGGTCTGACATCGTCATGGAAATGCCCAACCTTGACCAGCCTCCCCCTGGGCCTCTGGCCAGCGTTGCCTTCTCCAGCTTTGTTGGAACAACCCTCGCCAAAGAGCTTGTCCGGTCCACCCATCATCATCTTTGAGCACTCGAAAACCAAAAAGCGATTTGAATGAGCACAAACAAAAGTGCGTGATGATAAAAAGAACAAGGATGCAGGTTGAGCCTCTGGACTATCTGCAAACTAAGTCTAGTGTGCAACCAATCTTGCTGCACATGGGACTAGGTTTATGTACAACCCCTTGCCTTGCATTGTGTCACATAACAAATAATTGGCCATTAGGTAAGCATGATGCAAGCAAAACTATAAGACCTCAAATCATTGAACACCACAATTAATGCTATTCAACCAAGTACAAGGCACAAGGAGTGTTTGCGTTTTCTACAAGGTTGGATAGCATCAAATGTGGTGTCATTTGGTTGACACTTCACATCACTGGCCAAAAACAAGGCAGACCTCATTGGGTTTACACATCATATCATAGGCCAAACAACGAAGTTAAAACGGAACAACGTTCACAAATCAAACAACATATCGTACTAGTTGGGATCATACAACAAATCACACATAAACAAGGTTAGCAATGCAAACAAAGGCTAATTATCCTACATTACATGCAAGCTTATCTTTCATTACTCATAAAAGTAGCCATAATCCTCTTCAATTTATCCTTGTTTACATAACCCTGTTTCGGGAGATAAGAGACGACATAACTTTTTCTTATCTTCCTCAAGCGTCTCTGTTTCTTCCCGCAATGCCTCTCTTTCTCCCTCCCACTCCTTCCTAGCCTTTAATATTTGTGCTTACGTTCTCTGCACGCCCTACAACATAGTACCTGATTCTTCAAATTGTCCCGTTCATCTTGAGCTCGGTTCTGAACAAACTAGGGTTCAGTACTAACATATAATCATCGTCGGAAACATGCATAGCCATGCCTCATAAAATATAGCACGAGCAAGTGGATGAGATGTTTGATCAGAACCTATTGCATGATCAAAACAATGGATTTCGATCATGGCACTAGATTCTGAGTAAGAATTTGTTGCCAACAGTTATTACATTCATTTTTTTAATTATAGTAGAAACTACTTGTAGATGCTTCAGTTGGTGTGGTGTAAATTGTAATAGAGAACTAGATGAATCTTACCTGAATTTTTTGGGTGTGCAGGCAAAGTTGAACAATGGATTGCTAGAGATGTTCCGCAATGAGTACATAGGTGATGCACCATACATATCATGCATACCTTCTCTTTGCCACCGCAAGCTCACTGCAAGGGACCAGTTTCTGGTTCTTTCTTCTGACGGCTTATATCAGTACCTGAGCAACGAGGAGGTACTTCTCCATGTTGAGAATTTCATGGATAGGTTTCCTGAAGGTGATCCAGCACAGAGTTTAATTGAGGAGCTTCTTTCGCGTGCAGCAAAGAAAGCCGGTAAGCTTTGGTTTGTTGTGGATGCCTCCGGCGACACACGCCGGGCAGCCCCTCCGTCGTTGTCCCTCTCTTTCTCTCGCTCAAACGAAGGTGGAAGAAGGAGATGAACAGGTTTTCCGGCCGGCGCACGAACGCCGCCACGGGCACACCGACACCCTAGTTTCTTTATTTCAGCTGGCTCATACCAGCACACACTTTCGATCAGTACACATGGAGGTATTTATACCCGAGGCTAACACAGAGACGCACCCACGCTGCCCACCTCGCAGTCGCTGCGCCTACGACGCTCTCCACTAACTAACTTGATCCTCTTCACCCGCAAGTCTCCTCCTGTGCTGCCGATTCTTCAGCCACGCCCACACGCGGCTCATGCATGAAGACTTGGCCAGCACACTGATCGGACGGCCGGACATCCACTGCAGCAGCTAACTACGTACACGCGCACACACTAACAAACCAAGAGTCTCGCCGTCGACGTCGCGCCGGCGTGGCTTATTCCTAACATTCTCCCCCTAAGCCACAACTCCCCCTTAAACCAGGCCTGCCATCGCCAGAGTTGTTGCAGCTCCAGTCGTTGTCCTCATCACCATGGCCGTCACTACGGCCTCACGGAACGTGAACACCGCTGCATGATTTCCGCACAGACGCCGGAGCGCACTTTCATCTTCTTCCTCAGCGACACACGCAGAGCTCCGCCGGCGACACACGCCAGACTCCGCCACCGAGCTCCTCGGCGACACACGCCGAGCTCCTCCATGACGCCACGCCCTGCACGCCCCGGCTCGCGCACACGATCACGCACTGACGTGATCGATGCGGCCGTCCTGCGCTCCGCTGGACGTGTTCTCCTCCGGTGATCCGCACGCCCTCGGCTCACGCACATGCCGCGCCCTGACGCAAGCAACGTGGCCGCTCGAGCTGCCTCACCCGCCGCACGAACGGCTTCTCCTCCACACCGTGCCACCGCAGCCTCTGCGCCACCACGCAGGTCCGCCGCGGCCGCCGCGCTCCCGGCCTCAGGCCATGAAGGCTCTGATACCAAGTGTTGTGGATGCCTCCGGCGACACACGCCGGGCAGCCCCTCCGTCGTTGTCCCTCTCTTTCTCTCGCTCAGATGAAGGTGGAAGTAGGAGATGAACAGGTTTTCCGGCCGGCGCACGAACGCCGCCACGGGCGCACCGACACCCTAGTTTCTTTATTTCAGCTGGCTCATACCAGCACACACTTTCGATCAGTACACATGGAGGTATTTATACCCGAGGCTAACACAGAGACGCACCCACGCTGCCCACCTCGCACTCGCTGCGCCCACGACGCTCTCCACTAACTAACTTGATCCTCTTCACCCGCAAGTCTCCTCCTGTGCTGCCGATTCTTCAGCCACGCCCACACGTGGCTCATGCATGAAGACTTGGCCAGCACACTGATCGGACGGCCGGACATCCACTGCAGCAGCTAACTACGTACACGCGCACACACTAACAAACCAAGAGTCTAACCAATCTACGCGCATGACACACACACTGGTCGACGTCGCGCCGGCGTGGCTTATTCCTAACATGGTTGTGATGCCTGTTCTTTCATACCGCGTCTTTCCTTATTCCAGTTCCTTGATTTGTTTGCATGTGACCACCACTTCTAGCTGTAATCAGTATTGCGTGTGTACATATATGATATGATTATATGCAAATGTTCCTGTGCTTCGCTGCAAACTCCAAATGGAGCTCGGTTTTTTAAAACTTCCAAAGCTTTTGGTCACATTTCAACTTTTGTTGAAAAAATATGCAAGTACATATAGATGTCTAGTATCTATGTACAAGTTTCTGTTGAATTATGTTTTCATCTGTGACCTACACAAAAAAGAGAAATGTGAAGTCTACTATCAAGAGTTTTTTGGCCTATTTAGAACCGCATTTTTGTGATTTTTTGTAGCCCAAAATACAATGTATTACAACAACATCAACATCAAAACCTTTTTCCCATGCAAGTTGAGGAAGGATAGATATGAAACCCAAAACACAACGTATTATTTTGAAAAATACAGGTTTGTGGAATTCATCTGTATGTATCTGTGTAAATAATTATGATTTTTTTCAAAAAAATTAAATAACATTTCCTTTTTTTTTTCCAAATACTGAACTCGCCGGAGCTCGGGCTCCAAAATGCAAAACTCATGCTTCTCCCAAATTGAACTATTTTCTTGGACTTCCAGGGAGGATAAACTTCCCCATTCCATTTTCATTGTGTAGGTGAAACCTTGTTACCAAGCTCTCCAGTTGTACTATCGTAGGGTGCAAACTGATAGAGTTCCATTTTGATTATTTCCCTGAGGTTATTTAAAAAATATGAAGTTATCTTCACTATACAGTAATCAAAATTGTGTCCACATTCCTAGTTTGGTTACCCTACATGGCTACATTGTTTGTGTGAAGGACTTTGTATCATTTGATCATTTTCTAAAAACCATACGATAGTTCACATTGATACAGTCATTGGATCAGTGCTATCTGTTGATGCACCAAGAGCTGTTTTGAGTTGGCTTGAATGTCAGCAATACTGACATGTTAAGACTTTGGTTTTCCAGGTATGGATTTCCACGAGCTATTAGATATACCTCAAGGGGATCGGAGAAAATACCATGACGATGTCGCTGTCATGGTTGTTTCTCTGGAAGGTAGGATCTGGAAATCATCTGGAATGTATGTGTGATGTTCAGCTGAAACAATGTCAGCGTCAGCACTTATGGCGTGACCTCGTCAGCTGGTCAGCGCCTCTGACCAAGTGCATACATGCTCATCAAGAGAGAAAGATCGAGACTCCACAGCATGGCGTACAGATGATGTGCTCCATGCGTTTCTGAAAGCTGTATTCTCCAATCGGAGATCATTGCTGGTCCAGAACTCAGCTCCAGCACAAAACACAGCCCATGAATGTGCCCATGAGTCAAACTCTGGGGTGGATTAACACTGCAGAGAAATGACAGAAAAGAGGGAAGAAACTCCCCTTTTTTTTAAACAGAAGGTTCGAAAGCACAGCTTTGAATTAACAAAGCCATCAACCGGCCAGGAATTACAAAAGTACACCGCACCACGCACACCACGGCAAGAAAGATACAGAGGTACACATAGAACGTATTACAACACTGCACTAAGAGCGAGGACAAGCTTGCAGAAGTGCAGACCACCGCAGTTCGACACCAAGGACACCAGCCAGGAAGCACCGCGAGGCACTGCCAAGAGCAGAATTGCAGTCTAGAACCAGGGGAGAACAGCCGGGACTGCGAGCACCAGAAGCACCAATTTGTTCTCATGCCGAAGAGGGTCCCTGCCCTCTCGCCTGGCTCGAAGGCGTCGACCCATCGGACATGAGAGAATCTCACCCGAGAGCTGCAGAGGTGATGTGCTCCGGACCCGGCTCCGCCCTGGAGGAAGGCTACCTTGACGAAGATCACACCATACCGGCCACACTGCCGAGCACTTGGACACCCACCTGCAACGAGAAATCCGTCGGGAGCACCAGAGGACGGGGCAGACTGCCGTCGACACACGCATACGGGCCAGAGATCACCACAACTGCTCGAAGACCGACACTGCCCAAAAGCTGCAACCTTCAGCTCCGCCACCCTACCCAAACCTCCTCAGGCGGCGCCTCCAAGAAGGTCACGGCGCAACAACGCGTCGCCGCCGCCCAATCAGCGAGATTTTGACTTTCGTTCAGGAGGTGGGGAAGAGGTGAGAAGGAGCCAAGGACGACAACTACTACCTCAGAAACTGACGTGAACCGGATATCCACGCCGCAGCCGCCGCCCGTCGCCGCCTCACATCCCGAGGAGTCGAGGACGCCGGACCGAGGCACCCACCACGATGCCCGCTGCAGGACATCGGGGGAAGACGAGCCAGCGCCCTCGCCACTCGTCGACCAGACGGATCGGGGCCGCCCGACCCGAGGCAGTCCAGATGAGGCCTAGACCTAGGCCCGCTGGCCCAGATCTGGGCCCGCCGCTGCCACCCATGGCCACGGCCACACCGTCGCAGGGCCGCACCGCCACCCCATTGGAGCTATGTCTTCACCACGACGTGGTCGAGCCACCGCGCCAGACGTCGAGCACGGCACCCCCGCCGACCGCGCCAGCCCGCGCCACCAAAGCCACGCGGGGGAGAGAGATGCCCCGCCGGCGCCGGCACCCCGGGGCTTTACCCGGCGACGCCCTCTGGCGGCGGCGAGGGAGGGACGGAGGGAGGAGGGGCTGGAGGTTGGGGTTGCTAGGGTTCCGCCCTGCGCTCGCTGGAGCTGCAGGACGAAATGCTTCGGGAAGAAACTCCACTAGCAAAGCAGAGTTGAATTTTGCTATGTCCCGCCATCCACAGTGTTGATTGGTCGCAGTACTCACCTGTGACGATTTTCTCCACAGTGTTGATTGGTCTCATTTCCTCTAATCAAACAAGGGACTATTGTAGTCCCGTGCGCCCTCAAGTCCCATTCCCTCTATCTAATTCCCCCCAACCAAACATGCTGTTGGGGACATGCAATTTTTCTCGGTCATGTGTAGGGTATGAGCCTGTACTATGCTGGAATTGTTCGTCAGAAAAGAAAATGGCCATTCGTGCCCTCATTTTGTGCTTTATGTTGTCTTCATCGAGCCTTGATTGTTCGTCAGGATGGAGATTGGCAATTGCGCCAAGCATATTGACAGGGACACTACTCGGATATAGGTACTGCTCCCTCTGTTCACTAATATAACACTTCAGATATTTGAAAGTGGACCGGATACAAAGCAAAATGAGTGAACCTACACACTAAAAATGCCTTAGATACAAACTAAAGTGAGTTAATCTACAAGAAAGCTAAAATATCTTATAAAAGAGAATGGAGGAGTAGAAGTTTTGCTAGACCTTTGGTGACGACGCTCACAAATGCTAGAAACCAGCGACTGCTCAAGAAGATGCGTTGTCGCCGATTATGCCCATGGAAGGGTGTCGGCGGAAGACAAAAAGAGCCAATACGTTATCCATGAAAAATGACGGGGATAAACACTTCGAAGCTCCTCGGCAATGCCGGACAAAGCACCACCATAACAAGATTGGAGCAGCTCATTGAACCCCATCCAATCTTTGATCAAGTCGCAAAGGCGAGTAGTGAAGCGGCAATGCACAAATAGGTGATCAATGGTTCTTGTACATTGCTTGTAAAGATGATAGAACCCGCAATTAGGTCATTTGTGCTTAGCCAGCTGATTGGTCGTCCAAATTCTACCTTGGTTGGCTAGCCAAGCAAAAAAAATCACTTTGGAAGGAACCCAAGCTTTCCAAATTATCTTTTTCATGGGAGAGGAAGTTGAGCCCAAAAATTGCAGCTCATATGCCGATTTTGCCATGTAATGGCCACTAGAGTAAGTCTCCAAACAATATCATCATCAACCTCTGGGTCAAGGTGAGTGTTGGAAATAAGTGTCCAAAGATCCACAAACTGGGAGAAGTGCTCAATGTTGAAAGAGTTATCCAAGGCAATTTTCCTCACCCAAGCCTCGCCGCAAAGCGCTTGTGAAACCTTCCAATTCTTCCTCTTTGACACCGCGAAGATGAGCAGGCAATGTTGATCGGCTTTCTCCCCTCCAGCCATGGGGCATGTCCAAAGTGTGTCCTCTTCCCATTCCCAAGAGTTATAGTGGTGGCCGAATAGAAAATATCCATGTCATACTCGGTTCAGGTTCCCAGAGCCCACCCAAATCTTGGAGGGGTCTTTCTATTGTAGCCAAGGCCATCACAAACGAAGCGTTGTTGCAAACTTCCCCAAATGTAGAACACCAAGGCCCCCAAGCTTCTTTGGACGGCAAACTTGTTCCCGGTTAACTTTGCACTTGCTCGCGGTGGTCGTCTCTTTGGCGGACCAAAGGAAAGAGCGAGCAATCTTGTTGATGAACTTGAGGGTGCCCGGAGGGATCGCCAACGTCGTGAGGTATTAGATAGCTTGGAGGTGATCATCGATTTAATCATGGCGGTACCGCCGGCCGTAGTGATTAGCTTCCCATTCCATGTGGGGAGCTTTCTCGCACATTTGTCCTCAAGGTGTTGGAGGTCTCCTCTTTTTAGATACCAAACCGAGAGAGGAAGGCCAAGATATCTAAGCGGGAAGGTCCTACGGGTGGCGGGAATCTCCGCAAGGATGTCGTCAAGATTAATATTACCGCACCCGATAGGAATGACCCAACTTTTTTGGAAGTTGGTACAGATGCCCGTGACCTCCCCGAAGTTATGAAGGATGGACCAACTTTGATATTTCCAATTGGTGAAATATAAGGGCGGGTGGGCGCATGCCTAGTCGCAAGGCTATGGTTTCCATCACCTTGCTCGTGACATGGGAGGTGTGGAACGAGCGAAATGCTAGGATCTTCCGAACCAAGAATGCACCGTCATTTGTCGTCTTCGATAAGATTAAATGGGAGGCGCGTCTATGGGTTCTAGTGGGTGCCAAAAGGTTGGGCTATTTGATGCCACGAGAGAGTGATTCTTGTAATAATCGTGTAGGCCCGTGTGTCTTGTATTTTGCATATTGAACTTCTTAATCAATCGATTGGGGCAAAGCTTTTGCCCCGTTTAAAAAAAGAATAACAAGATTGGAGGAGGAAGACTTTTATTTAAGACAAGCCATCACCTTGAGAGGAATGTAGCCGTGACATAAGTTTAAACAAAAGATCTTACTACATAGCAGGCTAGAGACCAGAATTTTCTCCCTTCCATCTCTCGGACAGCCGGAGGCAGAGGTAGGAGCGATGGAAACAATTTTCAGCATCACAAACCCATAGCCTGGAACTGCATTCATGTCGAATGCGATTTCCACGCTCCATTCAACCATTCGTTCTGAAATGAACAGCTGAAACAATATGTTCAGGCTTTTCAAAAAGTAATAAAGCATCCTTTATCGAAAAAAGAGATAGTAGATCACTTGGCATTTCACTGCACCGGAAATCTAGAGGTGGATTTCTACAAGCGTTGCATTGGAGAGATCCCGAGATTGAGATGGACGAATCAGATCTTTGAGATGCGCTTGTCTATGGGTGGAGCTGGAAGAAACTGAATATATAAGGTAAAAAAGAACGGAATTGACAGAACGAATCACGACTTCTGCGATCTCACAGCAGATTACTCCCATGTAACGGACGGGTATTATAATACCATGCGGTCGGTGATAATTCTCCAGATGGATTTCTTTATGTGGTTGGTCAACTGTTGGAGGTGATTCCCGGTGATCATCAGCCACATTTAGCATTCTTGATCGTGGTACTAGAAGAGTAGAAGAAGAAAAAATAAAGCCAAAATGATGACCAGTCAAATTTATGGATCAAGAAAGTCTTGCTTGCAGTGCTGGTGTAATGATCGTAGGCTTTTTTTTTTTTTTTTTCGGAATTGTAGGCTTAATGCTCAATGAACACTCTTGTATTCATTCTCCCCTTTTCCACGTCTTCGTCTGGACAATAACATGTGGGGATGTGTGATCATGGCTAGGTGGTATGTGAAATTTAATAAAAACCCTGTGGCTTTATTCTGTCCTTTTTGAGGTCTTCCGGGTAAGGTGATTTGTTAACCTCCTTTCAGTTTTTAATTGTAGCTGATAAGACTTGTTGCAACGTGAAGTACAGATCCATGGCACTATTCCGACTGTCAACGTTAAGGCCGAACACAGTTTGGGCTGAAACTGGCCAAACCATGAGCTCGCACCGCACTTTTAGGATACAAAGGAATATTTATAGAGCAATAGTGCGTAAACATCTACATGCTAATTTTACCGTATATGATCTTCATGAAATTTGTAAATATATTTTAGAAAACAATAAAAAATAGTAAAATATGTTCATATCCTACCTATAGTGGAAGATGTAACACTTCTGGCTAGTGCTGTAAACATATTATGTTATTTTTTTTATCTAGAAGTTAATTACACATGCTAAAGATGGTGTATGCATAGTTATAGAAACCAGCCCGATGAGCTTTGGACCTCTGACCGCAGGTACATGCACGAGCTTTAGGATTGGCCTAGTGCTTGTTTCACTTGCTTGCAAGACGAACACAATGTGGAGCATATATTCCGAGGCAAGTCTGGCATGGTTGCCTCGCCGAGGTAGGGTTAGCTCTACAGGAACCACAACTTGACATCAACCTGGAGCCTTGGTGGCTTTCAGCTAGAGATCGTGTCACCGCCTCCGATAGAAGGAAATTTGACACCTTGGTCATCCTGGTGGCATGGTCCCTTTGGAAGCAACGGAATGCTCGCGTCTTTGGCAATGTCCGTGAGCGGTTTGGGGTTCTGCAACTTATCAACCGTATTAAGGATGAGTTAATATCTTGAGAGAGTGCCCATGCTCGAGGGAGTAGAGCTGGAGGGAGAGAGTAGGCTTTAGCTATGTGGGAGGTGGAGTGTGTCGGAGTTTGTGTGTGTGTGGTGTCTAGCAGCCTAATTGCTCGCAGTTAGTGTTGCTCTCTTGTATATAAGTTCTCTGCCTTCTATAAAGATAAAGCACGTCTTTGACGCGCTCTCGAAAAAAAAGATTACAAGAGACACATGTTCTGGTTTTTTCTAGCGAACGGGCAATCTGGTTCGGTTTTTTCAACTAGGGGCATACCTGCTATTTTACGAGTCACTCAATGTGCTAGTTTACTTGAACACTATCATAGATTTTGTTCTAACGGAACCCAAATACCTCTATATACTTACTTGAGTAAGGAGCACTGTTTGCTCTTACCTGAGTATGTATCTTCTTCTTGACTTCGAATGTTGAAACTTTCGGCATTGACCTATAACAAGTGGTGTCTCATATCCGTATCCACTTGTTTACTTTTGGGAAATCTTTCTAGCGCGTCCCACATTCGGGATAGGAAACAGGCTGGGAAGCATCGTCGTGCCGAGGACTCAACCGCCGGCAACAAAAACCAGTATGGACGGACGTAATGACTGACAGAAAATAGAATGAGATCAAAGGTTATAATACTGTATGAAATCAATACGATCCAGTAAAATATGGTTTTAATCAGTATGACTATCTTCCAAATAACGCACCAATTGCCAGCATCACTGACAATTATGACCCCTTTGACTATTGACTTGCGGAATTGCCGGCCTATGTATATGTAGCCCTGCCCATCTGTAGCCTTCGTCGCATCATCTCAGCTGTACTACTTCGAACGCGCAATTAATACAACAAGGTGGTGTGCATCGCGATCTATGGACATGGAGGAGCCTCCCCACCTGTTCCTGTGCCCCATCTCCATGGAGCTCATGGAGGATCCCGTCACGGTGTCCACCGGCGTCACCTACGACCGTCGCAGCATCGAGCGGTGGCTCTTCTCGTACGGCCGGACCACCTGCCCGGCGACAATGCAGCCCCTCGCCAACCTCGACCTCACGCCAAACCACACCCTCATGCGGGTCATCTCCTCCTGGCTCGACCGCGGCTCCTCCTCCTCGTCCTCTTCGTCGTCGCCGTCCACATCGTCGCTCTCGAGTCCGGTCCATGGGCTGGAAACGCCGCTGTCGAGGATGCTGGAGGAGGAACGGCTGCGGTCGGCGCTGGCCGACCTCGAGGAGACGCCGTTCAAGGTAACCGCGCTCAAGAACATGAGGAGCTACATGGCCGGCGACGTGGCCATGCAGAGCGTCTTCGTCGCCTCGGGCGGCATCGAGGCGGTCGGCCGCGTGATGGCGCAGGCGCTAGCGGAGAGCGGCCTCGGAGGCGACTTCTCCTCGTTCGCGGCGTGCGAGGAGGCCGCCGCGGTGCTCGCCCTGCTCCCGCTGTCCGACGAGGCGTCGGTGGGGCTCGTTCTTGCGCCGGAGCGCCTGAGGCCCGTCATGGTGTTGCTCCAGCGCGGCAGTGCGGAGGCGAGGCTCCACGCCATGGATATCCTCACCAAGATCTCCAATGCCGGCGCCGGGGGCCGGTGGGCTGCCGGCATCGACGTGGACGACGTGCTCAAGTCCCTCCTCGAGCTCCTGGCCGACGAGGTCTCCGCGCGCCTCAGCTCTCGCGCGCTCGACGTGCTCCTTGACGTCGTGGAACGGTCGCCGAGCGGACGGGCCAAGGCCGTGGAGGTCGGCGCGGTGCACGTACTCGTCGAGCTCCTCGTCGTGGACGCCGACGACCGCCACGTCGCCGAGCGGATACTGCTGCTGCTCAAGCGCTTGTGCAAGTGCCCCGAGGGGCGCCTCGCCTTCGCCGAGCACGACCTGTCGGTGCCGGCCGTGGCGAGGACGATGCTGCGGGTGTCGGATCTGGCCACGGAGCTCGCCGTCAAGGTGCTGTGGCTCGTGTCCGTGGTGGCGCCGTCGGAGAAGGTCCTCGAGGATATGGTGCTCACCGGCGCCGTGTCGAAGCTGCTGGGGCTGCTGCACGTCGAGAGCGCGCCGTCGACGAAGCAAAAGACGGTGAGAATGGTGAGGATCAACGAGGTGTTCTGGAGGCAGTACCCGTGCTTCCCTACCGACCTCAAGGATAACCTGAGCTTACTCGATTGATTTGTTCATCGGTTGCTTGATTTCTTTTCCGGGTGATCCGCAAGAAAGTGAACGAAATCCTTGAATTTCTTGCAGAGAAGTTTTGTAAGAAATCCGTGTGATTATAAATGTAAATAAATATGGAATATATGGCGTTAGAAATTTTGTGGAATATGTACATGAAACAACATCAACATGATTCACTCCGTAATCTCCAAAGGAAAACCATTCAATCCTAGGTGACACTCGCAATTCTCTTCAACAAATTTTGCCCTTATGGGCTCTCCTCTTGCGCTATTACACGACCTCCCAATCCCCAACCATAAAGAAATTAGGACATTATCGACAATGTGAGTACGGATATCACAAGAGCACTCATTTCATAACAAGATCACCAGAGGTTTATAGAATTTTCAAGACGAGTTAGTCATAGTATATAGCAATTGTTCAAGCTCACACCCGAGCCGGGCTGCTAAATAAAAAATCTTTGCCAATATGTTTCAAACAAGATCATTATAGGTTGCCCTACCAACAAACCTGTATCGGACACCAACAAACAAGGGTCCATGTTTTCTTCGATCGAAATCCTAGTTTCGTGTCATTGATCACTATAGAACGGTGGCAACATGTGGGGCCAAGGATGCATGAAATGAATAAAAAGAAAGAGGATAACTCAATGCCATGACCATGTACACCATGCGTGAAATATCCTCAAAAGAAAGCAGAGTTATATTCAAATTTGCACCAGCCAAGAGGAGCGCCACCGGAGCCAATAAAGGTGCAATAAGAAGGATAAGTAAAACTTGGCACATAAGCGCGCGTACACACACCGACATACACATGCACATTACGACAAGGACCAAATGCGGACTAACTAGGTATCATTAATGTGTTAGCCACAAGTCTCAAGGTGTGTACTCTAGGGCAAAAAGAGAAGATAGCCCATAAGGGCACACTCCACTTGATCCTCACCGAGTCGATTAATCAATGAACCGTGAATGCCCTACTAACTTATTACCATGTTTGTATCACTAGAAGCTCTCAGCCCCATGAAATTGGGGCTCTACCACTCTAGTTACTCAAGGGTCGAGTGGTGGGGTTGGCTTGTCTGTAGCTGGCTTGCACGTCATCCACACATTGTTTACGTGTAACACAAGACGACGACAACTCTTTGACTACTAGCACAATTGGGCTAGTGATGTGTGAGAGGGGGATGACATATCCCGCTCTGCTGGTTGTCGTGCTTCACTCCAGCGACCAAATTCCGCGTAGTATGTCTAGTTCACTACAATCCAAAGAAAAATCAATCGTAACCTATTAAAAGAGACGCAAACTGAACCCACCAGATATAAAAGAAAACAATGGTAGATATAGAGTGATGCCGCAAGTCGCGAGATGGCCACCATCTCAACGATTATGTGCAAGCTGCCAAGCTGCTGACGCCATCTTCAAATCCCTAACCGGGATAGAAGAAAATAACGGAGTGAATAGTTTATTCACTCAAATTACACATATTTGATGATTATGTATAATTTTTAACATTAGATAATTGTGAGTGATATTTTTTCTTTACGGTTTTACTATGTCTCAATGGACTGAGAATTTCTTAAACCTCAAACACCCAAGGAAAAGTTCAACCACAGCTAAAAAAAGTGCAACTAAAACCAATTCCACTTTTCTACCAAAAAAATGCAATTGAAACAAGTTGTATTTTCTTATGTGACCCTGTGGACCTAGACTTAACAAAATCCATGTTGAAAAATCTTATTTCTTAACTTTGAAAAAATACCATAAGTGTACATACCAGATAAAATTGGCATGTTGTTCATATATCCCCTTGTGAAAAAAGTACCATGACTCCATGAGTACACCAAGGGCATGATTGCTTGCCCGCATCAATTTTTTGCGTTTCTGCCCATCGCGTGCAACTTGGCTCAACAACTACCATATGAGTGGAAACTTGATGTACTATGTTTGGATGCCAACAATTTCGCTTCAGTTCGGTTGGAGAAACCAGAGGCAGATCGTTTGGTAGGTTGTTTTACGCTCGGAAGAAACATAACAACGTGTTTGGTTATGTAAACGAGGAATGTGATAACCTCTTTCCCAAATGGTGAGAATACCACCCCTTTTCAGCATCAAGCATACATTCTTTGGTACCACATACCATACATTGTTCAGCAGGACATATCACACATTGTTCACAACGACATATCAGACATTTTTCAACACGATATAGCAGACATTATTTATCACGGAATTAAACAAAAGTATGAGACAAATACAGACACATATTTTAGTCGTCGCTCATGGAAAGGGCTGAATAATGCTTTCGGCACCTTTCGACCACCTCCGTCATGGAGTAGTCGAAGATGGTGACCTTGAAGACGTTGCCGCACATCACCTTGAAGGTCATGAAGTAGCATATCTTCACCTGGTGGGCAATGGCAAATCCTGGCCACCCCTAATCCAGGCAGATAGTGCCTTTCACGTCCCTCAGCTTCACCGTCCACGAGAAGCCGGTGTTCATCCTGAGGATGATCGTCCTAGGTACGGTGCCAAGGTAGGGCGGAAGCCTATGGGAATTGGTAGCATTTCCAACCCCGGAGACAACACCACTTTGGCAAAGTGGGTTGGTCCGACGTTGTCATGGAAATGCCCAACCTTCACAGGCCTCCCCTAGGCCTCTTTGCAGAGCTTCTCTCTCCAGCTGCCTTGTTAGAAGTGCCCTCGCAAAAGGGTATGTCAGCTCCACCCATCATCAGCTTGGAGCACTACAAAATGAAGAAACAATTTCAATGAGCACAAATAGATGCAGGCCTAGACTCATATGATAATATGCATGTGAGACCAAATAATAACATGACATAGAAGGCCTCTTACCTATGAACACCACATGCAAAGGGATTTTCAACAAACAAAGTCTAGCGTACAAACAATTTCTTGGACAAATGACTAGGTTTACAGCCAGCTCCTTGCCTATGATTGTGCTATATTTTAATCATTGGCCAAAGGAGAAACAATATTGCAAGAATGATGCAAGATAAACAAATAAGGTCTCATACCTATGAATACCACATCTAAAGGGACTGTTCATATACTAAGTCTAGTGTACAAGCAATGTTCTTGAACAAAGGACTAGGTTTACGGTCAGCCCCTTGCCTATGATTGTGCCATATTTTAATCACTGACCTAATGAGAGGCGAGATTCCAAGAATAATGCAAGCAAACAATAAGACATCAAATCTATAATCACCACAATTGATGATATTCAACCTAGTACAAGGAACAATGAGGAGTGTTTGTGCTTTTTTACAAGGTTGGATAGCATTAAATGTGGTGCCATTTGGTTCACATGTTCATATCATGGATCATAAACATGAACATATCACATATAGTAGTTGGGATCATTGCACAGATCCCCACGTGAAGTTACATCAAGGTTCACAGTGCAAACATAGGCTAATTATTGCATTGCAATCCAGGTTATCTTACATCACTCGTTACAAATAGCCTTAATCCATTTCAGTTTATCCCTGTTAACTGATGTCTACGTGTGCTTCTATTCTTGTAGACAGTGTTGGGCCTCCAAGAGCAGAGGTTTGTAGAACAGCAGCAAGTTTCACTTAAGTGAATCACCCAAGGTTTATCAAACTCAGGGAGGTAGAGGTCAAAGATAGTCCTCTCAAGCAACCCTGCAATTAAGATACAAGAAGTCTCTTGTGTCCCCAACACACCTAATACACTTGTCAGATGTATAGGCGCACTAGTTCGGCGAAGAGATAGTAAAACACAGGTGGTATAGATGGTAGTAATATTGCAGGAAGTAAAGATGCAGTAAAACAGTAAACAAGCGATGTTTGCAGTATTTGGAAACAAGGCCTAGGAATCATACTTTCACTAGTGGACACTCTCAACATTGATCACATAATAAATAAATAACTTTTCCTCACTTGTGCTACATACACTCTCTTGTTGGATGACAAACACCATTCATTGTGTAGGGCTACAAGAGCTCCCTCAAGCCGGAGTTAACAAGCGCCACAACATTCGACATTCATATTTAAGTAACCTTTAGAGCATAATAGATCTTTGCAATTTAGACCGAGTACTAACATAGCATACACACTGTCACCATTACACTATGAAAGGGGGAATAGATCACATCAATACTATCGTAGTAATAGTTAACTCCATAATCTACAAGAGATCATAATCATAACCTATGCCAAGTGATACATGATGCACACACTGTCACCGTTACATCATGAAGGAGGAATAGACAACTTTAATAACATCACTAGAGTAGCACATAGATTAATAGTGATACAAAGCTCATCATATGGATCTCAATCATGCAAGGCAATTCATGAGATCATTCTATTGAGGTACATGAGAGAGAGATTAACCACATAGCTACCGGTACAGCCCTTAGCCTCGAGGGAGAACTACTCCCTCCTCATCATGAGAGACAGCAGTGTTGATGGAGATGGCGGTGGTGTCGATGGAGATGCCTTCCGGGGGTAATTCCCGTCCCGGCGGCGTGCCGGAACAGAGGCTTTTGTCCCCCGAATCTTGGCTTCGCGATGGCGGCAGCTCTGGAACTTTTCTCGTATCGTGGCTTATGTTTTTAGGGTTTTCGCGACGGAGGCTTTATATAGGCGGAAGGGCAGCCTTGGGGGAGCCCTGGTGGGGCCTCACCATAGGGGGGCGCGCCCCCCCTTGGCCGCGCCGCCTTGTGGGGTGGGGCCCCCTGGCTCCCCTCTGGTCCCCCTTCGGTGCTCTGGAAGCTTCCGGGAAAAATAAGATACTGGGCGTTGATTTCGTCCAATTCCGAGAATATTTCCTTTGTAGGATTTCTGGAACCAAAAACAGCAGAAAACAGGAACTGGCACTTCGGCATCTTGTTAATAGGTTAGTTCCGGAAAATGCATCAAAACATCATAAAGTGTGAACAAATCATGTAGGTATTGTCATAAAACTAGCATGGAACATAAGAAATTATAGATACGTTGGAGACGTATCAAGCATCCCCAAGCTTAGTTCCTGCTCGCCCTCGAGTAGGTAAACGATAACAACAAATAATTTCTGAAGTGACATGCTACCAACATAACCTTGATCAACATTATTGTAAAGCATAGGAGATGAATGGAGTGATCTGAAGCAAAAGATTGCTAACAAAAAGACAATGACTAAACAAATGAATCATATAGCAAAAAATTTCATGAATAGTACTTTCAAGACAAGTATCAATAAGACTTGCATAAGAGCTAACTCATAAAGCAATAGATTCAAAGTAGAATGCATTGAAGCAACACAAAGGATGATTAAGTTTCAGCAATTGCTTTCAACTTGTAACATGTATATCTCATGGATAATTGTCAACATAGAGTAATATAACAAGTGCAATAAGTAAACATGTAAGAATCAATGCACACAGTTAACACAAGTGTTTGCTTCTAAGATAGAAAAAAGTAGGTAAACTGACTCAACATAAAGTAAAAGAATGGCCCTTCGCAGAGGGAAGCATGGACTACTATTTTTGTGCTAGAGCTTTTGTTTTGAAAACATAGAAACAATTTTGTCAACGGTAGTAATAATTCATATGTGTTATGCATAATACTTCCTACAAGTTGCAAGCCTCATGCATAGAATACCAATAGTGCCCGCACCTTGTCCTAATTAGCTTGGATTTACATGGATTATCGTTGCATAACATATGTTTCAACCAAGTGTCACAAAGGGGTACCTCTATGCCGCCTGTACAAAGGTCCAAGGAGATAAATCGCATTTGATTTCTCGTTTTTAATAGATCTCAACTTAGGACATCCATACGGGACAACATAGAAAACAGATAATGGACTCCTCTTTAATGCATAAGCATTCAACAACAAAAAATATTCTCATAAGAGATTGAGGATGAATGTCCAAACTGAAAACTTCCACCATGATACATGGCTTTGGTTAGCGGCCCAATGTTCTTCTCTAACATATGCATACTCAAACCATTTGATCATGATAAATCACCCTTACTTCAGTACAAGACGAACATGCATAGCAACTCACATGATATTCAACAAAGGTGTAAAAAGTTGATGGCGTCCCCAGAAACATGGTTACCGCTCAACAAGCAACTTGTAAGAACTAAAACACATAGCTACTGATGACCCACAAGTATAGGGGATCGCAACAGTCTTCGAGGGAAGTAAAACCCAATTTATTGATTCGACACAAGGGGAGCCAAAGAATATTTGTAAGCCTTAACAGCGGAGTTGTCAATTCAGCTGCACCTGGAAACAGACTTGCTCGCAAGAGTTTATCAGTAGCAACAATTTTATAAGAGTAGGAGTAGTGAAATAACAGCAGCAGTGTAACAAAGACAGCATTAGTAATTATAGTAAACAACAGGATGATGACCCACAAGTATAGGGGGTGTATCGTAGTACTTTCGATAAATAAGAGTGTCGAACCCAACGAGGAGCAGAAAGTGTTGACAAGCAGTTTCGATGAAGGATTCACTGTAAATGCTCACAGACAAGTTTTCAGGGGGTTTTGATATAGCAGATAAATAAAGTACAAGTAAATAAAATGCGAGAGAAATAATTGCAGCGAGTGGCCTGATACGTCTCCAACGTATCGATAATTTCTTATGTTCCATGCTACTTTATTGATGATACCTACATGTTTTATGCACATTATATGCCATATTTATGCATTTTCTGGAACTAACCTATTAACAAGATGCCGAAGAGCCGATTCTGTTGTTTTTCGCTGTTTTTGGTTTCGAAATCCTAGTAAAGAAATATTCTCGGAATTGGACGAAACTTTCGCCCAGGGTCCTATTTTTGCACGAAGCTTCCGGAAGACCGAAGACCTAACGAAGTGGGGCCACGAGGCGGCCGGAGGGAGGCCGGCGCGGCCCGGGCCCCTGGCCGCGCCGACCTACCTCCTGGGCCCCTCGTGTGGCCCCTCGCGTTGACCCTCCGCCTACTTAAAGCTTCCGTCGCGAAACCCCCAGTACCGAGAGCCACGATACGGAAAACCTTACAGAGACGCGGCCGCCGCGAATCCCATCTCGGGGGATTCGGAGATCGCCTCCGGCACCCTGCCGGAGAGGGGATTCATCTCCCGGAGGACTCTACACCGCCATGGTCGCCTCCGGAGTGATGAGTGAGTAGTTCACCCCTGGACCATGGGTCCATAGCAGTAGCTAGATGGTCGTCTTCTCCTTGTTGTGCTTCATTGTTGGATCTTGTGAGCTGCCTAACATGATCAAGATCATCTATATGTAATTCTATATGTTGTGTTTGTCGGGATCCGATGGATAGAGAGTACTATGATTATGGTGATTATCAATCTATTGTTCATGTGTTGTTTATGATCTTGCATGCTCTCCGTTACTAGTAGAGGCTCGGCCAAGTTTTTACTCTTAACTCCAAGAGGGAGTATTTATGCTCGATAGTGGGTTCATGCCTCCATTGAATGCGGGACGAGTGACGAAAGTTCTAAGGTTGTGGATGTGCTTGTTGCCACTAGGGATAAAACATTGATGCTATGTCTAAGGATGTAGTTGTTGATTACATTACGCACCATACTTAATGCAATTGTCTCGTTGCTTAGCAACTTAATACTGGAGGGGGTTCGGACGATAACCTGAAGGTGGACTTTTTAGGCATAGATGCAGTTGGATGGCGGTCTATGTACTTTGTCGTAATGCCTGGATTAAATCTCACTATATTTATCATATCATGTATATGCATTGTTATGCCTTTCTCTATTTGTCAATTGCCCGACTGTAATTTGTTCACCCAACATGCTTTTATCTTATGGGAGAGACACCTCTAGTGAACTGTGGACCCCGGTCCTATTCTTTAAATAGCATAAATTCTACTGTACTTGTGTTTTATTATTTTCTTTGCAAACATCTTCCACTCGATACGTTTAATCCTTTGTTACAGCAAGCCGGTGAGATTGACAACCTCACTGTTTCGTTGGGACAAAGTACTTGGATTGTGTTGTGCAGGTTCCGCGTTGGCGCCGGAATCCCTGGTGTTGCGCCGCATCACATTTCGCGACCATCAACCTTCAACGTGCTTCTTGGCTCCTACTTGGTTCGATTAAACCTTGGTTTCTTTCCGAGGGAAAACTTGCCACTTGTGCGCATCATACCTTCCTCTTGGGGTTCCCAACGGACGTGTACATCTACGCGCATCAAGCACTTTTTCCGGCGCCGTTGTCGGGAACTGAAGAAAAGCTACACCACGAGAGATTTCTAACTCCCACGTCAACTACACGCCAGACACTTTTTCCGGCGCCGTTGCCGGGAGATCAAGACACGCTGCAAGGGAGTCTTCACTTCTCAATCTCTTTACTTTGTTTTTGTCTTGCTTTATTTTATTTACTACTTTGTTTGCTGCACCTAAACAAAACACAAAAAAATTAGTTACTTGCATTTAATTTATTTTGTTATCATGTCTAGTCCTGTACTTGTTTTTATTTTCACTAGTTAGGCATAATGGAAAACAACAAAAATATGAGAGATCTTTATGAACTCTATCTTGAATTAGGACATGATGTGTTTGAAGAAAGAATTAAGAAACCCATGGAACTTTATATGCATGCTAATGGTAATGTTATTAATATGAATGCTTTGAACACCATTGTTGCTAATGCTATGGAAAATTCTAAGCTTGGGGAGGTCGGTTTTGATGAAAATGATCTCTTTAGCCCTCCGGGTATTGAGGAGAAAGTTTATGTTGATTATGATATGCCTCCCATTTATGATGATTATAATGATAGTAGTATTTTGTTACCACCTGTTATGGAGGATAAATTTGATTATGATTACAATATACCTCCTATATTTGATAGCTACTTTGTTGAATTTGCTCCCCCTACAATTAATAAGAATGACTATGCTTATGTTGGGAGTAGTAATTATTTTATGCATGAGACTCATGATAAGAATGCTTTATGTGATAGTTATATTGTTGAGTTTGCTCATGATGCTACTGAAAGTTATTATGAGAGAGGAAAATATGGTTGTAGAAATTTTCATGTTACTAAAATGCCTCTCTATGTGCTGAAATTTTTTAAGCTACACTTGTTTTATCTTCCTATGCTTGTTACTTTGCTCTTCATGAACTTGTTTATTTACAAGATTCCTATGCATAGGAAGCATGTTAGACTTAAATGTGTTTTGAATTTGCCTTTTGATGCTCTCTTTTGCTTCAACTTCTATTTCTTGCGAGTGCATCATTAAAACTGCTGAGCCCATCTTAATGGCTATAAAGAAAGAACTTCTTGGGAGATAACCCATGTGTTTTTTTACTACAGTACTTTGTTTTATATTTGTGTTTTGGAAGTTGTTTACTACTGTAGCAACCTCTCCTTATCTTAGTTTTGTGTTTTGTTGTGCCAAGTAAAGTTTCTATGTCAAAGTTGATGTTATATTTGGGGTCGCTGCGCAGAAACAATATTGCTGTCTGTCACGAATCTGGGCACAGTTCTCTGTAGAAAATTCGAAAAAATCTGCCAATTTACGAGCTTGATCCTCAGATATGTACGCAACTTTCATTAGTTTTGAGTTTTTCCGTTTGAGCAAGTCTGGTGCCATCTTTAAATTCGTCTTTACGGACTGTTCTGTTTTTGACAGATTCTGCCTTTTATTTCGCATTGCCTCTTTTGCTATGTTGGATATATTTATTTGATCCATTAATGTCCAGTAGCTTTATGCAATGTCCAGAAGTGAAAAGAATGTTTGTGTCACCTCTGAATGTGTGAATTATTAATGATGCACTAACCCTCTAATAAGTTTGCTTGAAGTTTGGTGTGAAGGAAGTTTTCAAGGGTCAAGAGAGGAGAATGATATACTATGATCAAGAGGAGTGAAAGCTCTAAGCTTGGGGATGCCCCCGTGGTTCACCCCTGCATATTTTAAGAAGACTCAAGCGTCTAAGCTTGGGGATGCCCAAGGCATCCCCTTCTTCATCAACAACATCATCGGGTTCCTCCCCTGAAACTATATTTTTATTCAATCACATCTTGTGTTCTTTACTTGGAGCGTCGGTTTGTTTTCGTTTTTGTTTTTGTTTGAATAAGATGGATCCTAGCATTCACTTTGTGGGAGAGAGACACGCTCCGTTGTTGCATATGGACACATGTGTCCTTAGGCTTTACTCATAATGTTCAAGGCGAAGTTTCTTCTTCGTTAAATTGTTATATGGTTGGAATTGGAAAATGCTACATGTAGTAATTCTAAAATGTCTTGGATAATGTGATACTTGGCAATTGTTGTGCTCATGTTTAAGCTCTTGCATCATATGCTTTGCACCCATTAATGAAGAAATACATAGAGCTTGCTAAAATTTGATTTGCATATTTGGTTTCTCTAAGGTCTAGATAATATCTAGTATTGAGTTTTGAACAACAAGGAAGACAGTGTAGAGTCTTATAATGTTTACAATATGTCTTTTATGTGAGTCTTGCTGCACTTGTTCATCCTTGAGTTTGCTTCAAATAACCTTGCTAGCCTAAACCTTGTATCGAGAGGGAATACTTCTCATGCATCCAAAATCCTTGAGCCAACTACTATGCCATTTGTGTCCACCATACCTACCTACTACATGGTATTTCTCCGCCATTCCAAAGTAAATTGCTTGAGTGCTACCTTTAAAATTCCATCATTCACCTTTGCAATATATAGCTCATGGGACAAAATAGCCTTAAAAACTATCGTAGTATTGAATATGTACTTATGCACTTTATATTTTATTAAGTTGCTTGTTGTGCGATAACCATGCTTCGGGGAACGCCATCAACTATTGTTGAATATCATGTGAGTTGCTATGCATGTCCGTCTTGTCCGAAGGATCTATCATTTTAGTGGTTGGAGCATGCAAAATTGTTAGAGAAGAACATTGGGCCGCTAACTAAAGCCATGAATCATGGTTGAAGTTTCAGTTTTGGACATATATCCTCAATCTCATATGAGAATAATAATTGTTGCTACATGCTTATGCATTTAAGAGGAGTCCATTATCTCGTTGTCCATGTTGTCCCGGTATGGATGTCTAAGTTGAGAATAATCAAAAGCGAGAAATCCAAAATGCGAGCTTTCTCCTTAGACCTTTGTACGAGGCGGCATGGAGGTACCCCTTTGTGACACTTGGTTGAAACATGGCATGCGAAGATCCGGTAGTCCAAGTTAAGTAGGACGAGGTGCGGGCACTATTAGTATACTATGCATGAGGCTTGCAACTTGTAAGATATAATTTTCATAACTCATATGCTTTATTACTACCGTTGACAAAATTGTTTCATGTTTTCAAAATAAAAGCTCTAGCACAAATACAGCAATCGATGCTTTCCTCTTGAAGGACCTTTCTTTTACTTTTATTGTTGAGTCAGTTTACCTATCTCCTTCCACCTAAGAAGCAAACACTTGTGTGAACTGTGCATTGATTCCTACATACTTGCATATTGCACTTGTTATATTTCTTTATGTTGACAATATCCATGAGATATACATGTTATAAGTTGAAAGCAACCGCTGAAACTTAATCTTCCTTTGTGTTGCTTCAACACCTTTACTTTGATTTATAGCTTTATGAGTTAACTCTTATGCAAGACTTATTGATGCTTGTCTTGAAGTACTATTCATGAAAAGTCTTTGCTTTATGATTCGAGTTGTTTACTCATGTCATTACCTTTGCTTTGATCGCTGCATTCATTACATATGTTTACAAATAGTATGATCAAGATTATGATGGCATGTCACTTCAGAAATTATCTTTGTTATCGTTTTACCTGCTCGGGACGAGCAGAACTAAGCTTGGGGATGCTGATACGTCTCCAACGTATCGATAATTTCTTATGTTCCATGGTACTTTATTGATGATACCTACATGTTTTATGCACATTATATGCCATATTTATGCATTTTCTGGAACTAACCTATTAACAAGATGCCGAAGAGCCGATTCTTGTTTTCTGCTGTTTTTGGTTTCGAAATCCTAGTAAAGAAATATTCTCGGAATTGGACGAAACTTTCGCCCAGGGTCCTATTTTTGCACGAAGCTTCCAGAAGACCGAAGACCTAACGAAGTGGGGCCACGAGGCGGCCAGAGGGGAGGCCGGCGCGGCCCAGGCCCTGGCCACGCCGACCTACCTCCTGGGCCCCTCGTGTGGCCCCTTGCGTTGACCCTCCGCCTACTTAAAGCTTCCGTCGCGAAACCCCCAGTACCGAGAGCCACGATACGGAAAACCTTAC
Organism: Lolium rigidum; assembly: GCF_022539505.1. Taxonomy (NCBI): domain Eukaryota; kingdom Viridiplantae; phylum Streptophyta; class Magnoliopsida; order Poales; family Poaceae; genus Lolium; species Lolium rigidum. The sequence goes on along the minus strand of NC_061509.1, from coordinate 139,930,952 downwards.
AGAGACGCCGCCGCCGCGAATCCCATCTCGGGGGATTACGGAGATCGCCTCCGGCACCCTCGCCGGAGAGGGGATTCATCTCCCGGAGGACTCTACACCGCCATGGTCGCCTCCGGAGTGATGAGTGAGTAGTTCACCCCTGGACCATGGGTCCATAGCAGTAGCTAGATGGTCGTCTTCTCCTTGTTGTGCTTCATTGTTGGATCTTGTGAGCTGCCTAACATGATCAAGATCATCTATATGTAATTCTATATGTTGTGTTTGTCGGGATCCGATGGATAGAGAGTACTATGATTATGGTGATTATCAATCTATTGTTCATGTGTTGTTTATGATCTTGCATGCTCTCCGTTACTAGTAGAGGCTCTGGCCAAGTTTTTACTCTTAACTCCAAGAGGGAGTATTTATGCTCGATAGTGGGTTCATGCCTCCATTGAATGCAGGACGATGACGAGAAAGTTCTAAGGTTGTGGATGTGCTTGTTGCCACTAGGGATAAAACATTGATGCTATGTCTAAGGATGTAGTTGTTGATTACATTACGCACCATACTTAATGCAATTGTCTGTTGCTTTGCAACTTAATACTGGAGGGGTTCGGATGATAACTCTGAAGGTGGACTTTTTAGGCATAGATGCGGTTGGATGGCGGTCTATGTACTTTGTCGTAATGCCCCGATTAAATCTCACTATATTTATCATATCATGTATATGCATTGTTATGCCTTTCTCTATTTGTCAATTGCCCGACTGTAATTTGTTCACCCAACATGCTTTTATCTTATGGGAGAGACACCTCTAGTGAACTGTGGACCCCGGTCCTATTCTTTAAATAGCATAAATTCTACTGTACTTGTGTTTTATTATTTTCTTTGCAAACATCTTCCACTCGATACGTTTAATCCTTTGTTACAGACAAGCCGGTGAGATTGACAACCTCACTCGTTTCGTTGGGACAAAGTACTTGGATTGTGTTGTGCGGGTTCCGCGTTGGCGCCGGAATCCCCGGTGTTGCGCCGCATCACATTTCGCGACCATCAACCTTCAACGTGCTTCTTGGCTCCCTATCGGTTCGATTAAACCTTGGTTTCTTTCTGAGGGAAAACTTGCCACTGTGCGCATCATACCTTCCTCTTGGGGTTCCCAACGGACGTGTACATCTACGCGCATCATGGCCCAATCCTTTTTAGCACAAAGGACAAGCCGGTTTGTTTACTTATAATGACCAAACGTTCTTGAGGACACACGGGGCTTTTAGTCTAGTGCTTTCGCTTCATACAGTTGATTAATCTTCATTGTTTTGATAAGTGTTGTGTGGGTGAACCTATGCTAATGCACCGCCCTTCCTAGGACTAATACATACTTGTGATTATACCCCTTGCAAGCATCCGCAAATACAAGAAAGTAATTAAGATAAATCTAACCACAGCCTTAAACTCTGAGACCCTGCTATCCCTCCTGCACCGATATACTAACGGGGGTTTAGGTTTCTGTCGCTCCGGCAACCCCACAATTAGCAAACGAATACAAGATGTACTCCCCTAGGCCCATAAAGGTGAAGTATCATGTAGTCGACGTTCACATGACACCACTAGAAGAATAACACCACAACTTAAATATCATAACATTGAATATTACTCAACCATAATTCACTACTAACATTTAGACTTCACCCATGTCCTCAAGAACTAAACGAACTACTCACGAGACATCATATGGAACATGATCAGAGGTGATATGATGATAAATAACAATCTGAACATAAACCTTGGTTCAATGGTTTCACTCAATAGCATCAATAACAAGTAGTAATCAACACCGGGAGAGTTTCCCCTATCAAACAATCAAGATCCAACCAAAATCGTTACAGCGGTGACGAGATGCAGCGGTGGAGACGGCGGTGTAGATGGTGAAGATGATGGTGATGATGATGGAGATGATGTCCAGCTCGATGACGATGGCGATGGCGTCGATTTCCCCCTCCGGGAGGGAATTTCCCCAGCGGATTCCTGCCCGCCGGAGAGCTCTTTTCTCTCTGGTGTCTTTCCGCCCTGTAGAGGCGGCTCTGTCAATTCTCCGTAACTCACTGTGGCTTAGGTTTTCGGGGCGAAGAAGTACGCGAAAGAGAGGCGGCCAGAGGGGGCTGTGGGCCCCCTCCCCACATGGCGGCGCGGCCAGGCCAGGGCCCGCACCGGCCTATGGGGGGGCCATGGCGGCCCCTCTCGGCCCCTCCTTTTGGCTCCCTTCGTCTTTTGGAAAAATAGGATTTTTCATGTAATTTCCGTCAATTGTTGATCTTCCGAAATATGGTGTCCTGACGGTGCTTTTTCCAGCAGAATCCTGACTCCGGTGAATAATTCTCCAATGATCATGAAACATGCAAAATAGGTGAAATAACATAAGTATCATCTCTAAATATGAAATCTATCAATGAATAATAGCAAATTATGATATAAAATAGTGATGCAAAATGGACGTATCACAGGATTAAAATACTGTAGGCACAGGGATGGATGAACGGGCGTTGCATGGATGAGAGAATTCATGTAACAATCAAGGCAGGGCATTTGCAGATAGTAATAAAGTGGTATCCAAGTACTAATCAAACCATAGGCATGTGTTCCGTATATAGTCGTACGTGCTCGCAATGAGAAACTTGAACAACATCTTTTGTCCTACCAGCTGGTGGCAGCCGAGCCTCTAGGGAAACTACTGGAAATTAAGGTACTCCCTTTAATAGAGTACCGGAGCTAAGCATTAACACTCCGTGAACACATGTGATCCTCACATCACCGCCTTCCCCTCCGGTTGTCCTAATTTCTGTCACTTTGGGGCCTCGGGTTCCAGACAGCAATATGTGTATACAACTTGCAGGTAAGATCATAAAACAATGAATATCTTCATGAATCAATAACATGTTCAGATCTGAAATCATGGCACTCGGGCCCTCGTGACAAGCATTAAGCATAACAAGTTGCAACAATATCATAAAAGTACCATCTACGGATACTAGACACTATGCCCTGACAATCTTATGACTATTACATGATCAATCTCATCCAATCCCTACCATCCCCTTCAGCCTATGATGTCTACGGGTGCTTCTATTCTTGTAGACAGTGTTGGGCCTCCAAGAGCAGAGGTTTGTAGAACAGCAGCAAGTTTCCCTTAAGTGGATCACCCAAGGTTTATCGAACTCAGGGAGGAAGAGGTCAAAGATATCCCTCTCATGCAACCCTGCAACCACAAAGCAAGAAGTCTCTTGTGTCCCCAACACACCTAATAGGTGCACTAGTTCGGCGAAGAGATAGTGAAATACAAGTGGTATAAATGAATATGAGCAGTAGTACGGCGCCAGAAAATAGCTTGCTGGCGTGCAGTTGATGGTAGTAATATTGTAGGAAGTAAACAAGCAGTAGTAACGCAGCAGTAGTAACGCAGTAAAACGATAAACAAGCAGCGATAGCGATATTTAGGAACAAGGCCTAGGGATTAGACTTTCACTAGTGGACACTCTCAACATTGATCACATAACAGAATAGATAAATGCATACTCTACACTCTCTTGTTGGATGATGAACACATTGCGTAGGATTACACGAACCCTCAATGCCGGAGTTAACAAGCTCCACAATTAGATGTTCATATTTAAATAATCTTAGAGTGCATGAAAGATCGACACGACTAAACCAAGTACTAACTTAGCATGCACACTGTCACCTTCACGCATGTAGGAGGAATAGATCTCATCAATACCATCATAGTAATAGTTAACTTCATAATCTACAAGAGATCATAATCATAGCCTACGCCAAATACTAACACGGATGCACACACTGTCACCATTACATCGTGCAGGAGGAATAAACTACTTTAATAACATCACTAGAGTAGCACATAGATAAATTGTGATACAAAACACATTGCAATCATAAAGAGATATAAATAAGCACTTCACTATGCCATTCATAACGGTGAATAAGTATTCTGTGAAATATAGCCTAAGAGACCCACACGGTGCACACACTTGTCACCTTTACACACGTGGGACAAGGAGTCTCCGGAGATCACATAAGTAAAACTCACTTGACTAGCACAATGACATCTAGATTACAAGCATCATCATATGAATCTCAATCATGTAAGGCAGCTCATGAGATTATTGTATTGAAGCACATAGGAGAGAGATGAACCACATAGCTACCGGTACAGCCCGAGCCTCGATGGAGAACTACTCCCTCTTCATGGGAGCGGCGGCGGTGATGAAGATGGCGGTGGAGATGGCAGCGGTGTCGATGGAGAAGCCTTCCGGGGCACTTCCCCGTCCGGCGGCGTGCCGGAACAGAGACTCCTGTCCCCCAGATCTTGGCTTCGCGATGGCGGCGGCTCTGGAAGGTTTCGCGTACCGTGGATTATTCCGTATCGTGTTTTAGGTCAGGGACCTTTATATAGGCGAAGAGGCGGCGTCAGAAGGTCGAAGGGGCGACCACACCATAGGGCCGCGCGGCCAGGGGGTGGGCCGCGCCACCCTATCATCTGGGGGCCCTGTGGCCCTCCTCTGGCGGCTCTCGGGTGTTCTGGATGCTTCCGGGCAAAATAGGAACACGGGCGTTGATTTCGTCCAATTCCGAGAATATTTCGTTACTAGGATTTACGAAACCAAAAACAGCGAGAAAACGAGAGCTGGCACTTCGCCATCTTGTTAATAGGTTAGTTCCGGAAAATGCGTAAATACGACATATAATGTGCATAAAACATGTAGATATCATCAATAATGTAGCATGGAACATAAGAAATTATCGATACGTCGGAGACGTATCGGCATCCCCAAGCTTAGTTACTGCTCGCCCGAGCGAGTAAAACGATAACAAAGATAATTTACGGAGTGACATGCCATCATAAACTTGATCATATTATAAACATATGTAATGAATGCAGCGATCAAAACAATGGTAATGACATGAGTAAACAACTGAATCATAAAGCAATGACTTTTCATGAATAGCACTTTCAAGACAGGCATCAATAAGTCTTGCATAAGAGTTAACTCATAAAGCAATAATTTAAAGTATAGACATTGAAGCAACACAATGGAAGATTAAGTTTCAGCGGTTGCTTTCAACTTGTAACATGTATATCTCATGGATATTGTCAACATAAAGTAATATAACAAGTGCAATATGCAAGTATGTAAGAATCAATGCATAGTTCACACAAGTGTTTGCTTCTTAAGGTGGAGAGAGATAGGTAAACTGACTCAACAATAAAGTAAAAGAATGGCCCTTCAAAGAGGAAAGCATCGATTGCTATATTTGTGCTAGAGCTTTGATTTTGAAAACATATAGAGAGCATAAAAATAAAGTTTTGAGAGGTGTTTGTTGTTGTCAACGAATGGTAGCGGGTACTCTAACCCCCTTGCCAGACAAACCTTCAAAGAGCGGCTCCCATTTTATTTTATTTTTGGGTGGCACTCCTTCCAACCTTTCTTTCACAAACCATGGCTAACTGAATCCTCGGGTGCCTGCCAACAATCTCATACCATGAAGGAGTGCCTTTTTATTTTAGTTTTATTATGATGACACTCCTCCCCACCTTTGCTTTCTCAAGCCATGGCTAACCGAATCCTTCGGGTGCCGTCCAACAATCACATACCATGGAGGAGTGTCTATTTTTGTTAATTAATTTGGGACTGGGAATCCCATTGCCAGCTCTTTTTGCAAAATTATTGGATAAGCGGATGAAGCCACTAGTCCATTGGTGAAAGTTGCCCAACAAGATTGAAAGATAAACACCACATACTTCCTCATGAGCTATAAAACATTGACACAAATCAGAGGTAATAACTTTTGAATTGTTTAAAGGTAGCACTCAAGCAATTTACTTTGGAATGGCGGAGAAATACCATGTAGTAGGTAGGTATGGTGGACACAAATGGCATAGTAGTTGGCTCAAGGATTTTGGATGCATGAGAAGTATTCCCTCTCGATACAAGGTTTAGGCTAGCAAGGTTATTTGAAACAAACACAAGGATGAACCGGTGCAACAAAACTCACATAAAAGACATATTGTAAACATTATAAGACTCTACACCATCTTCCTTGTTGTTCAAAACTCAATACTAGAAATTATCTAGACCTTAGAGAGACCAATTATGCAAACCAAATTTTAGCAAGCTCTATGTATTTCTTCATTAATAGGTGCAAAGTATATGATGCAAGAGCTTAAACATGAGCACAACAATTGCCAACTATCACATTATCCAAGACATTTTAGCAATTACTACATGTAGCATTTTTCAATTCCAACCATATAACAATTTAACGAAGAGGAAACTTCGCCATGAATATTATGAGCTAAGAACACATGTGTTCATACGAACCAGCGGAGCGTGTCTCTCTCCCACACAAGGATAAACTTATTCAGAGAACTAAGATAACAAAACAAAAATAAAAGCACACACAGACGCTCCAAGTAAAGTACATAAGATGTGACCGAATAAAAATATAGTTTCAAGAGAAGGAACCCGATACTTTGTCGATGAAGAAGGGGATGCCTTGGGCATCCCCAAGCTTAGACGCTTGAGTCTTCTTGAAATATGCAGGGATGAACCACGGGGGCATCCCCAAGCTTAGAGCTTTCACTCCTCTTGATCATAGTATATCATACTCCTCTCTTGACCCTTGAAAACTTCCTTCACACCAAACTTCAAGCAAACTCATTAGAGGGTTAGTGCATAATCA
>NC_061509.1:139836461-139924114 GCF_022539505.1 Lolium rigidum | reverse complement strand
GGTTGTGAAGATGGGCATAGAAAGCCGGGTAGCATATTGGAATTGCTGAAATGGAAGGCAGAGGTCGGTGTGACTCGACTCGGGATTTGAGAAATTGATGATAATATTAAAGAAGTCTGTTTCCAAGAAATAATGAGTTGCCCGTCGTACATATGAAGCAAAGAAGCTTATCTCGCCCTCTAGGATTAGATGTGCAGTAAGATACATGCATGCATTAATGACCGTATCCTCTACCGCGGTGAGAAGTACGAGAATTTGAATAAATGTCCGATATGTGGTGCATTGCGGTATAAGATCGAAAAGATGACCCCGGTGATGTTGAGGGGCGAGCCACCCAGAAGAGGGTTCCCGCGAAGGTGATGTGGTATGCTCCAATAATACCACGGTTGAAACGTTTGTTCGTAAACAAAGAGCATGCCCAGCTTGTTGCGATGGCACATGGAAGAACGTAAGAAAGACGCGATGTTGAGGCACCCCGCTGATGGTCGGTAGTGGAGAAACATCGGGAGAGAGTTCCCGGATTTTGCAGGTGAGGCAAGGAACTTATGGTTTGGTCTAAGTACAGATGGCATGAATCCTTTTCGGGAGCAGAGCTGCAGCTACAACACCTGGCCCGTGACTCTATGTATCTACAACCTTCCTCCTTGGTTGTGCATCAAGCGGAAGTTCATTATGATGCCAGTGCTTATCCAAGGCCCAAAGCAACCGGGCAACGACATTGATGTGTACCTAAGGCCATTAGTCGATGAACTTTTGGAGTTGTGGGCCAAACCAGGTGTACGTGTGTGGGATGAGCACACCGAGCAAGAATTTGACCTACGAGGGTTGCTATATATTCGTAACCATCAATGATTGGCCTGCTCTCAGTAACATTTCAGGACAGACGAACAAAGGATACAATGCATGCACACACTGTTTAGATGAGACTGAAAGTAAATATTTGGGAAAAAGCAGAAAAGTTGTGTACCCGTTCAATCGTCGTTACCTTCCGCGCAAGCATCCCTTAAGGAAAAAAGGAAAGCATTTCGATGGCGAGGCAGACCACCGTCCGAAGCCCGTCCCCCGTAGTGGTGCTCGATATATTTGACATGGTCAAGGATTTAAATGTTATCTTTGGAAAGGGTCCAGTGCAATCGACCTGTTCCGAAAGACGCCGACGGACACGCGCCCATGTGGAAGAAGAAATCTATTTTTTGGGAGCTAGAATACCGGAAAGTCCCGGAAGTCCGCTCCGCAATCGACGTGATGCACCTGACCAAGAATCTTTGTGTGAATATTCTAGGTTTTCCGGGCGTGTATGGAAAGACAAAAGATACACCGAAGCACGGGAGGACCAGGAACTTCATAAAGGACGAAACGGCAAACATCCAGGGCAGCTTTGTAGGGCCTGCCGCCTACGCTCTTACCAAACAAGAGAAGGAGATCTTTTTTGAAGCCCTATTCAGCATCAAGGTTCCGTCTGGTTTCTCGTCGAATATAAAGGGGATAGTAAATATGAAGGAGAAAAATTCCAAAACCCGAAGTCCCATGACTCGTCACGTGCTTATGACACAATTGCTTCCGGTTGCATTGAGGGGACTTCTACTCGTAAAATGTTCGACTAGCCATTGTGAAGATATGTGCATTCCTCAACGCAATTTCTCGAAGGTAATGGATCCGTAAACTTTGTCGGATTACAGTGAAGATGTGGTCCAATGTCTTGTCGCCTTCGAGTTGTTGTTCCCACCATCCTTCTTCAATATTATGACGCACCTCCTCGTTCACCTAGTTGAAGAGATTAGAATTCTCGGTCCCGTATTTCTACACAATATGTTCCCATTCGAGAGGTTCATGGGAGTCTTAAAGAAATATGTTCATAACCGAGCTAGGCCGGAAGGAAGTATCTCAAAGGGCTACGGAACCGAGGAGGTCATTGAGTTTTGTGTTGACTTTCTTCCCGACCTTAAGCCGATTGGTGTTCCCGAATCTCGGTATGAGGGGAGGCTCGACCGGAAAAGGCACACTAGGAAGGAAATCAATGGTGTGCAGGGACAAGATTTCTTTCAATCAAGCACACTACACAGCTTCTATACAATTCCATCTTGGTGGCTCCGTACATCGAGAAACATAAGAATGCTTTACGAGAAATAAAACCGGGGCAGCCCGAGTCCTTGATTACATGTCAACACATGAATACCTTCGGCAGCTTGGTTGCAAAGACATCTCATTAATGACCCATCTCGTTGTGGAGCAGACTGTTCTTGTTGGCCAGAGTTACCATCTTCAAACATATGTACATTCCAAGGGTACGAGATAAATGGGAATACATTTTACACGATCGACCAAGATAAAAAGAGCACCAACCAAAACAGCGGTGTCCGCTTCGATGCAAAAGACGAGAATGGGCAGACCACCACATATTATGGATACATAGAGGAGATATGGGAACTTGACTATGGTCCCACTTTTAAGGTCCCTTTGTTTCGGTGCAAATGGGTGAAGCTCAGCGGTATACATATTGATGATAAGTACGGTATGATAACAAGTGGATCCCAACAATCTTGCGTACCTTGACGAGCCATTTGTCCTAGCCAGCCGAGGTGGCTCAAGTTTTCTACGTGAAGGACATGTCTAGCAAATCAAGAAAAAGAAATCAACAAAAGAATACATCAACCGAGGAGCCAAAGCGCCACATAGTTCTTTCGGGGAAAAGAAACATCGTGGGAGTGGATGACAAGACAGACATGTCGAAGATTATAATAGGTTTAAAGAAATTCCGCCCTTCACTGGTGAAAATTGACCCAAGCATCTTACTAAATGATGAAGATTCTCCATGGCTACGGCGTAGAAGATCACAACACTAGATGGCGATGTAATAATGTATTCTTCATATATAGTTCCCAAGACAATCTCTACATTTATGTAATAATGAGAACCCTTTCCCCAACACTCGTTAGAGGAGACGGAGTATTCTTTCATATAATGTATTCTTTCACGGGCTTGCAGTGGAAATTTTTCGAGGAGTAGCTTCCGAAGATGCCGTAGGGCGTGTGCACCAACGACATCTTCGAGAAGCTGCGCCACGGGAGATTTCCCAACCCTTTCCTTCATCCATGGGAATGAAACCGTGCTTGGCTTGTTGATCTCGCTTGGCAAGGCGTATTGATGCTCCTTTTATAGGCACGGCACCGCTTCTACTTTGTCTTGTTCCTTCGACAGGCGTCGTGCGCTACATGCTTTATCTCATCGAGCAGTTGCGTCCACCCACGCTTCCTTATCCTCGCCGACAGCTTTAGTCCCGGTTGCAGCCCACCAACCGTGACAAAAGGTTACCGACGCATCCTTATCCCGCCGACAGCTTTAGTCCCGGTTGCAGCCACCAACCGTGACAAAAGGTTACCGACGCATCCTTATCCTCGCCGACAGCTTTAGTCCCGGTTGCAGCCACCAACCGTGACAAAAGGTTACCCGCACATCATCCCCCGCATAAGGCCCTCCTAGATAAGCCTCCCCAGCGCTTTTGTCCCGGTTTGAGCCTCCACCCGGGATGAAAGTTTCGCGCGCCACTTCGTTCCCGCCTATTTTCTTCCCGCATTCCCGCCATTTTTCCACTATATATATGTAGGCCTTGGACTCATATCTCGCAAACCTCATCACTCTCTCCCATGGCTTCCATCGTATGTCTAACACCCCGGGAGGCGGAGGCGCTTTGCGCCTCGAACTACCCCTGCCCGCCCGGCTACCGCGTCCCGACCGGCTGGTTGCCGAGCGTCGGAGGCGTACCGGTCCCTCCTATCCCCGTAGGTGTGCCACGCGAGATGGCCATCACGAACCACTACTATTTCGAGCTCACGCCCGAGCAGCGGAGGAATCCCCGGTGGCATCCCGACTACAGCCCGACTTGGGACAGCTTCTTCATCAATCGGCGTGAGAGGGCGGTTGCCGTGTACGAGGAGGACGGCCCGCCATCTTCGAACTTCAACGAGGCCGGCCGTCGGATGTGGTGGCGCGGCCGGACTCTCCAGAGCGTCATGGCCTATCGTGGCCCCCGCCTGCGCTACCCTCAATCCCAGCTCACGCGTGGTCATCCGCCGAGGTTCGACAACCGCGACCCCGATGCTAGCGATGATGACGTCGGCGACTTTGATGACTACAATGGCGACGTGTATAGGACTAGGCACGACTATGATTGAATGGCTCCAACATTCGAATCCGGCCATGTATCTTATTTTTCAGCTTGAGCTCGTACTTTAATTTCAGTTCAATCGTAATAAATTTCGTGTCAACCACTTTATTGAACAAAAACAACCGACAACAACTTTATAAACTAAATTTAAACTAATAGAACCGACAACGACTTTATTGAAATTACAATAAAATAGATAAATTACTAGTCTAGTCTCTACTCGTCGTCGGAGGTTGTCTCCGTCCAAAGGTCATCCCACCGAGGGTCGTTTTCGGTCCAAGTTGTATTCGAGTTCTCGAGCTCGAAGGCGGCGACGGCCCGACGGTGGCGTCTGTTGGACCTTCGTTGTGCCCTAAGGTTAGCAAAGAACGCGTCGGGGGACCACGCCCTCCACTGGCGCATCAACTGCTCGTCGCGCTCGGCGATGGCGATCCTGCGCTGCACCTGGCGATGCCGGCGACGGTCCTCGTCGGTGACGAGGCACGGCGGTGGCGCGAGGAACTCCGCCTCCTCTAGCGATTCAACATCCGGGAAGTTCATGTCGTGCCCTGGCCGCCGAAAGCGCCACGCCGCCGCGTCGTAAGCGCGCGCCGCCTCTTCCGGCGTGTTGTACGTGCCGAGGGTGAGGCGGAAGCCACCGGCGCGTATCTCGGCGGTGAACCTACCGCTCGGACGCACTCGAACGCCACGGAAACCGGACGCCCTCGACGACATGGAGGCATCCCGGAGATGAATGAGCGGAGGCGGTGGCGACGTGTGGTTGCGCCCGCACTCGTCGCTCTATATAGCGCACGCGGGGCATGGCACGTGTCAGCGGTGGCTACACGTCGCACGCCGGCGTCGGCGGGGCGAGGCACGTGTCAGCGGTGGCTACACGTCGCACGCCGGCGTCGGCGGGGCGAGGCACGTGGAAGCGGTGGCGACACGTGGCACGGGGACGCGACACGAGTGGCACGGCGGCGGTGCACAGGGATGAAACATACACGACTATCCGTTTTATATGATGCGAGATGCAAATAGTTATATGGATGTCATATTCATGTTCATTGGATTTTTCTGATCAATTTTCATATATAAAACTTTTCTTTTTGAGTTACCATTTAAAAGTTATTGAAATAATAGTTTTTATTAAAAAAACAGAAAAACAAAAAACAGAAAAAAACAGAAAAACAAAAACGGTGCCGCAGGCTCGATCCGCGTCCAACGGCTCCAGGCCGTTGGATTCAAACGGCCGGAGCCGTTGGATGCGCTTCACGCGGATCGGCCGCCTCCCTCCCACCCCTTTGTCGCGGGTCGAGCCACGGCCCGCGATAAAAGGACCCCCCTTTTATCGCGGGTGGTGGCACGACCCGCGATAAAAGGGGGGCCTTTTATCACGGGTCGTGCCACCACCCGCGACAAAAGGGGTTAGGTATAAATACCTAACCCCGCGGGCGGAGCCCCCACCCGCGACACCCGGAGGCCATTCCTTAGCAAAATCGCGCCGCCAGGCTGCCCAAATCCACCGCCGCCGCCGGCCATCTTCGCGCCGCCGTCGCCGCGCCGCGATTCCCTCTGCCGCGCCGCGATTCCCTCTGCCGCGCCGCCGTCGCCGCGCCGCGATTTCCTCTGCCGCGCGCGCCGCCGTGCCGCGCGCGCCGCCGGCCGATCTCCTCTGCCGCGCGCCCCCCGCCGCCGCCCTGTGCCCGTGCCGGCCCCGCCGCCGCGCCGCCGCAGGTACAAACGTGTGCGCCGCCGCAGGCGCCCCCGGCCGGCCCTCTTTTTTTTTAATTTTTTTTTCTTAGTTAGATAATTAGTAGTTCAAATTTTGTATGTTAGTTTAAATTTTGTATGTTAGTTTAAATTTTGTATGTTAGTTCAAATTTTGTATGTTAGTTCAAATTTTGTATGTTAGTTCAAATTTTGTATGTTAGTTCAAATTTTGTATGTTAGTTCAAATTTTGTATGTTAGTTTATTTTTGTTGTAATTAGTTAGTTCAAATTTGTAGTTTAAATTTTGTAAGTATTTTGTTGTAATTAGTTAGTTTATTTTTGTTAAATGTAATTAGTTAGTTCAAATTTGTAGTTTAAATTTTGTTGTAACCGCCGACACCCCTCTCGCAAACACACCCCACTCGCAAACACCCGCCGAGACCCCCCTCCCAAACAACCGACGTCGACTCCCTCCCCTCGCAAAAACCCGTCGCCGACACCCTCCCCTCTCGCAAACACGCGCCCTCTCCCCCTCGCAAACCCGCGCCGACACCCCTCTCCCTCTCGCAAACACGCGCCGCCGACACCCTCTCCCTCTCGCAAACACGCGCACTCCCCCTCTCGCAAACACGCGCCCTCTCCCTCTCGCAAACACGCGCCGACACCCCTCTCCCTCTCGCAAACACGCGCCGCCGACACCCTCTCCCTCTCGCAAACACGCGCACTCTCCCTCTCGCAAACACGCGCCGACACCCCTCTCCCTCTCGCAAACACACGCCGCCGAGACCCTCTCCCTCTCGCAAACACGCGCCGCCGACACCCCTCTCCCTCTCGCAAACACGTGTCGCCGATTAGGGTTAGGGTTTGGTTTGTGTTTGATTAGGGTTAGGGTTTGGTTTGTGTTTGAACATTTACTTATCGATTTAATTCTTTTGCAGTAAACAATGGATCAATTCGAACGGGACTTGGAACAGGAAGACATATTCGCGGACATAATCCGCGATGGTACAGAAGCCGACCGAGCCGACTCCGGTGATGGAGAAGCCCGCGGCTCCGGTGATGGAGAAGCCGACGGCTCCGGTCATGGAGAAGCCGACGGCTCCAGTGATGGAGAAGCCGACGGAGCCGGTGACGGAGAAGCCGACGGCTCCGGTGACGGAGAAGCCGACGGCTCCGGTCATGACGAGGTATTAATGGAATTCTATATGTACATATGTATTGAGGCATTAGTATAGAGGCATTAATGCAATTCTATATGTATTCTCTTAGGCCTCCAAAGATAAGATAGAGAAACGAGGCCCGGCAAAGAAGTTGAGCAAAAAGACCACTTCACAATTGAAGCTATATCACCGGAAGGCCAACCGGTGGTACCCGCGAGTGTCGGAGTGACATTCAAAAATCAGTGCGGAGTTGTGGTTAGAGATCGTATCCCGATCACCGTCGGAGAATGGAACAAGACCAAGAATGTGACAGAAAATCAGGTTGCCGATAGGTACAAAGACACACTTTTCAGCGACCTCATGGCACATTTCACTTTGCCAGATTTGGGATCGGAGTCTGAGAATGCTAAGCAGCGGGCGCTAGTGAAGAAATGGGCTCTTAAGAAGATGGGGGAACTTTTCCGGGCGTATAAGAACCGGTTATGGCAAAATTATAAGAAAGACAAGAAGCCTCCATTATTCGAGAACTACCTAGCGAAGCAGGAGCATAACTGGGAAGAATTTGTGAGGTACAAAGAATCAGAGGAGGTTGTGAACCTGTCAACGAAAAACAAGAAGAATGCAAGCTTAAAGGAATATCACCATCATACGGGGCGAGGGGGCTACGGAGGGGCCATGCCTAAGTGGGATGCACAAGAGGCCGAGATGGAGCCGAAGGGGATCACTCCGTAACCCACGCGAGAAGGATGGGACACTAGGGCTCGAAATTGGTTCCTCGCGCATGGCCGTGAGTATGACATGAAGACAGGGAACATTGTTGAAACCGACACCAGGGTTAGGGTTCCCGTGAAAAAATGGATTGAAGTGACTGGCAGATATAAAGGCGGGAAAACTTAAGTTTGCTCCCGATAGAGAGAAAGATTTGCCGACGCTTGTCCTCGGTAATCCCGAGAAGGGAGGACGAACAAGAGGCTTCGGCCCTAGTGTTCCATGGTCGCTTGGGTTTCCGGCCGACGCGGAGACTTATAGAAGCCGAGCGAGAGCTAAACAACGCCAGCTGGAGGTGCAGAATGACCAGATGGCCGAGTTCCAACGCCGACTTGACCAGCAGCAGCGGGAGCTTCAGCAGCGAGCAGCGGGAGATAAATAAACTAAAAGGACAGCGCCGCCGTATAATACCGCCGACATATCTCAGCGACGAGACGACAGCGCGTGGCCGACTCGGAGGCCCCTTCTACACGGATGATGATAGATGCCGGTCCCGGCGACCCCTTGGATGGAATCAAGGAGCAAACACCTTGTGATCTCCATGAGGTGTTCAGGAAGGTTTCGTTAAGGTGGCGGTCGGCTATGTCTTACCGGCATTTGGACCCGAAGGTGAGCCAGCAACATGGCATGGCAATCCGATTCCAGCCGGCTATGCTCGTGTCGGGGTGGATTCGGCTTGTCCCGTCGTGGGGGACATTGGAGCTCGATATCCCCGGAGGTGATGGGGGCTTACACTCGGAGAGGTGCCGGGAGAAGTCATTCTCTCGGGAAAAGAAGAACATCAAGCCGCCAGGCCGGGTAGCCCCTAGTACCGCGTCGTCCGAGCAGGTCACCATCACCTCCTCCAGCATGATCGCAGGCCACCATCACCTCCTCCTACCGATCACATGTCGCCACCATCACCCCATGGGTACGACGTCGACCACGACATCGGTAGTCCATCTCCATCTCCAGCCGCCGCCGCCTCCGCCCAAAAAGACTCGGAATGCACCCAGCCGGAAGCGTTTCAAGAGTCCTGTCCGCAAGATGTCGCCCCTCCCAAAAGTACCAAAGGTTCCTCCCCCCGTCCTTACGATCGTACCCCGGAGGAAAATGATGCCATTGTTAAGAAAATCAATTATGATTTTTTTCATAAGCCAAAACCTCCTGCGCCAGAGCCATACACAGAGAAGCAAATAGCATATGCTACTAGTTTTCTCGAACACACCATCGCAAGTATGACTTACACGAGAAGAAGGATGACTATACACGCACTCTTGCGAAGGTAATTGAACAAAAGAAGGCTGAAAAGGCTAAGGAGAAGGACATTGCCGGCACGAGCAAATCATCGCCTAGAAGTGCAACCGAGAATAAGTCAACTTCAACAAGTGCACCCCTCAAGGCCAAGCCAACGACAAAAGGCAAAAAGAGAAAGGAAGTTCCCCTCCTCGGTGCTCAGCCCAAACAATCGATCCCAAGACTCAAAGTGCTTAATGTTCCCAAGTTGTACCAGGAACAGTGGTGGTTTCGATATGGAAGAAGCCGCAAAGCTAGCGGCTGCCCGTGACGTTACCGTGGAGGAATTGTCGTCTGCGCAGCAGATTGTGCACTACCCACCGCTGATATAGCTCCTAAATTTGTCTACGGGGCCGACTTGGTCAGCACAGAGCAGCTGCATAAACTGCCAACACATATGCGGAATTTGCATCGCTGGTACCTTGATGCATGCAAGGAGAACATAATGTACATCGTGGCGAGTATACCATGGGAATATTACTACCGAAAGGAGGAGATCCATATTGAGATGAATGAACTCGCGCAGTTATTCAATCTAGATGCCCTCGACAAATCTCTCATGAGTTGCTATTGCTTGTAAGTTGTTAACTACATATAAGTTCATTTTCATTCAGTTCATGTTCATTTTCATTGCATATATATACTCATTATATCTTATGTGTTCTCTTATGCAGATCGAAGATCGTTGAATGCAGAAGTAATAATATTATCAATGTTGGGTTTATTGACCCAGTATAAAATACATGTTGAAACGGTGAAGCATAAACGCGAAGAAACGGGGGAAACCTACTAAGGTTTTTGGGGAGCAATATTTCTGTGATTCAATATTGTTTCCTTACAACTACGAGTGAGAGTCTTAATGATCTTTTATGCACATTCAATTTTTCTTACTCGATGTTAAGTGTAATTCCCGACGTATATGCATAACATGTGCAGCTTCCACTGGATTCTACTAGACATTCAACCCGATAAGGGAATAGTTGAAGTAAAAGACCCACCGAGTAGAGGCGTGGACGGGTTCAAGGACTTGCGTAAGTTGCTCCAAGTGTAATTTCCTTCATCGCCGCGCTTTATCATTCGTGAGATATCAATTAATTATCCACTCATTCAATCATTCTTTTGCCCTGGCAGGGCTTGGACCGCTTTCAAGAGACATCGTAAGGACGGTACTCGGGCGAGAAGCTAACATTTACTCCCGTACCGTGCCCCCAAGCAGCCACAAGGGACGAATCTATGTGGATACTACGTTTGCGAGTCCATTCGCATGTTAACCACTCGAGAAGCGTAACAATAATAAATTCAACGTAAGCAATAACATTCACAACTTTATTTATTATCATCAATATTTCGTTATCAAGACCGATATAGTCATACTCATCTCATTTTCGTATATAGGTCGACTTCATGCGGGACGTACTCCAACCAAAGGAACACGCACTAGGAGTCGCGGAGGAACTGGCGGGACTTTTGATTAAAGAAGTACTAAACAACAAAGGCTTGTTTAGTCCAAATAGATGCTCTACCTCCAAGTAGACGGTCGTTACTACCGCTTGTCGATCGTGAGCTAAATGTATATATGTAGGGAATCTACGAATATGTGTAAGGGGAATCGACTTTTGCTTCCAATATTTGTTTGATCGATCTATATATATATATTGAATGAACGTGTACAACTTCTAGTAGCGTACAAATATATGCAACTTCTATTTTAGAACGAAAAAAATGAAATAACAGGCGGTCGGTGGCGGGGGGGGGAGGGGTGCTGCACCCCTCAAACCCTAAAGCAAGCAGCCGTTGTGCGCGCGCCACGTAGAGGGCCTTTTGTCGCGGGTGGTAATACCGCCCGCGACAAAAGGGCTTGTGCCGTGCGCGCCCCGCGGCTGCCACGTGGTGGACCTTATGTCGCGGGTCGTAAGTGACCCGCGACAAAAGGTTGACCCTTTTGTCGCGCCACCTTTGTCGCGGCTGGCCGCCCGCGACAAAAGGGCCTTACCACCCGGAACAAAAGGCCTGTTATCTACTAGTGTGTGCTCGTGGATGAGGGTGGGCGCGGCTATCATGAATTCGTATAACACGTTGGGTGATGTGTAGATGATGTTCTTGTAGAAAAAATCAATCGATCTGCTCAGGTCTATATATGTTCAAAGGACAATACAGATGTGTCAATTGCCAATATCCTTGGCCAAATGGCCGAAAATGCTCCAGATTTGTACCCCCAACTTGGCCGCACAAATGGCCGAACAAGTCTAGGGAGTCCATCCTGTTGGGCGGTGCCAAGGCGGTGGACTGCGAACAAGGACCAGGTGTCGCTGCCGTCTTGTGTGTTGGAGGCCAGCGGAAGAGTCAACGACGTCACATCAGGGTTGTGTCGCGGGGGGAAGGGGCACGCCCTTCGTGGCAATTGGTTTATGTGCCACTGTCGGACGGGTCCTGAAAGGTAGAAGATGGAGACTGTGCTGACGCATTCCTACCCAACTTTAGGAGCAAATGCATCGCCACACACGTGCTGGTTTATTTTCGTCGGGTCGCTGGGCTATGATTTTGGTGTCCCGTGTCCAAGTGGACAAAAATGACCACCGAGATGTTCGTTTGCGTCTGAAAACTAACCTAATATAGGTGACTGAATAAAATATACACATTTTTGTAATTTTCTCTGAACTCTTTGTCGTTTGTGATGCAGCAGCAGCTCATCGCCAACTCTGCATCTCGGCAAGAGTCTCCACGGTGGTGGTTCAGATCATCCACTGCAATTTGATTTCAGTGGGATGGCGCATTGTCATCTCCAGTTCGGGCAGCACATTCAAAAGCCAAGAGGGGGCATAAAGGCCAATAATTCAAAGCGGATGCATGCATGCATCACATCTGCATGCTCACCAGCCACCATACACTGCCGTGCTTCAGTTCCTGATTCCTGCGGCGCTAAGAGCATCTCCAATCGCGTCCCCCAAATCGTCCCCCAAACCGCGTCGGATCGAGCGTTTGGGGGACGTGTTTTGTTCGTGCCGCGTTTGGGGGACGTCGCTCCCCAGCCGCGTCCCCCAAACGCCGCCCCCAAACATTTAAAATAATTTTTTTAACACATAAACCATTTATATCAAATGTAGCATATGAAAAAAATGTTTTCGAGGATTGTTTTCAAATTAAATTACAATAAACAATAAAACAAGTAATCAAATATAATAAAAAGGGCTAGATGATACATCAAGGTGCCACGGTATTTCCTTTGATCCTCCACAAATGCTCAACGAGATCAGCTTGAAGTTGCTCATTCTGTGCGCGGATGTATCAAATGACCAATCGCGCCTACCTGGCAAGTCGTCGAGCACCTTCTGTGCGCGGAGGTGGGGCGGATTTGACGGCGCGTTCTGGGAGGCGCTGGCGACGCGGCGGCGGCGGCACGACCGGCGGGAGCCCCAGCCGCGACACCGGTGCCGACTCGCAAGCACGCATCGGACGCCCAAACGGCCGAGAAATCCAGCGGCGGCGGCGGGGTGGAGGCGCGGGAAGGAAGGAGCGACGAGAAAGAAGCGCGAACCAACGGTTTATGCAAATAGTCGCCGACATGTGGGAGCCCGCCTCGCTGTTGTGTCCGGCGTCCTCGGAGCGTCCCCGTGGGACGGGGACGGGCTCGGAGGCGCCGGACACCGTATCGGGGCGCGCCGGACAAAAATGGGCTTTGGGGGACACGGCTGGAACGCTTTTTTTGTCCGGCGCGCCCCAAATCGCTTTGGGGGACGGTTTGGGGGACGCGACTGGAGATGCTCTAAGTCATTCCGCAACCGTCTAGAAAACAGAACAGTATCGTCTCGGTAGCGTACCCTTCTTCTCCGCATCGATCTTACCCGAATGATCCGTCTAGGAAGATGCGCTTTTCCGCGCTTTCCAGGTGCGTGCGGACTGTGGCTGCATGTTTCTCTGGAAATGCCGTTCCTGTACAACAAAAGAATCACCAGTGTAATCGCCCGCGATGAAAGAAGAGAGGATTGCAAACCAGTGCAATCCAGCAAATAAACGATTTCGTAGGCATTGCGTGCTGCTGCAATTTCCATGGCGGCTAGAGCTGCCGAGCAACGCGGAACCGGTCGCGTGCGCACGACAGGGTCGCCGCTTCGTTTAGCCAGCTGAATTATGTGGTGGTATCTGCAGATTGGTCAGTACTATACTCGCTACTACGTCGCGATCCTATTGTGGCCGTCACAGCGCGGTATCGTTCGGCCAGGACCCAGGAGGAAAATGGAAAGAACCTGAGGGAATAGCGAGTTTTGTAAACCATCGGCTGCTAGCTGTCTATCTGACGCTATGGATACAAATAAGATAAATGAGTCGGACCACGGCAAGGATGATTGCTCCCGAAATGGGTATTCTAACATGGGCTCTCTGCCGGCTCGACACGTCTGGTCCTCATCCTCGGATTATGTCACGTTCTGTTACCGGATGAAGCTCTCGCGTTCAGAGGTTCACTGTAGGGCTGTAGCTCCCTGGAATAGTGTGGAGGGGAGGCCCCGATAGAACAAGGCGAGTTTCAGATCTGCTCGTTCTAGATCTGCACGTGTTTTTACCTTGTGACGTTGGAATGTTGCCATGAATCACCGATGGAAGTAATCTGCAGGTCTAGCAAGATTTCACCGTACGTGGATACGAGCACCTCCAAGGACTGAACAGACCTTTTATAAAAAAACAAAAAGGAGCAAAGATGGAGAGTCTTGCCTACGTGGGCCGTCGGCCACACAATCGCCTTTCGGTCACCTACTCACCACAGTACTCATGGCCCACCTTAAATTGGGCTTTGAAACTGTAAGACCGGCAACTCTTATTTACCGCTCAGTGCGGGCATATGTGGCGCCAAGGAATATGTAGTGGGCCTGTCCTGTTATATCTGGTAGCTTCTCTACCTCCTTCAAGCAATTGATCCAAAGCTACAACACACTGCAAGCATAGATCCAAAGCTAAAAGGTATAAACAACATAATCTGGCCTTCCTGCAGATCCCATTCCCATGTTGTCGCAAACGAACACAGACAAAAGGAAATCAAGGCCCTCCCATAATCCTCGTTGTAGGTGGCATCCATCCATGATGCCTTGCATAACCCTCTCGGATCATCAGCTTCGGTTTGTCACTTCCAAGTTTTATTTACTGTATTTCTGAGCTGGTTTTTCTTCAACATTCCCCGCGTGTTAATCATATTGTGAAGTCCGTAGACCACATTCGTAAGCATTTCTGCATTAGCAACACCCGTCTTCTATCAGCAAGATTGTGTCATCAGCATGTTGGAGAACAATAATTTCGCCAACAACAAGATGTGGAACCAAACCGGATATGAGACCCTCCCCCTTAGCTTTTTTAGAGGATCTACAATAGCGTCACCTAAACCGTTCTTGAAAGCGATTTGGAACGCGTCGGACATTTAATCACCCCCAGCCGCGCGTCCAAAAGGCCGATTCAATCCGGCGCGACCATGCATAGTGTTCAACGCCTCCTGCCCGTTCCCAATACACATGGGTCGTCGCGGGGGAGCTAGACGCAACGCGAGGGTGACGGGCCAGCTGTGTCATCCACAGATAACCGAAGAGCTGCAACTTTTTCTTAATGACGAATTGGCGGCGATGGTTTCCAAGGCGGAGGCAGGCGAGACATCACGTCGGAGCCGCCCCTCTCCCACGCGTCGCCGCTGCCCGCCCTTCCCGCCCTTTCCCTGTTGCTTCCCGCCCTTTCCTCTCATCTTTTCCTAAAGAAAAGCCTCCCTATTCATTAACTCTTTTTGTTGCTCCTCTCTAAAGGAAAGCAGTTTCCAGAACCCCCTATACTTACACTACAGAAATGGGCTCAGACGCCGACGGCCGGCTGCCCTCGGCGTAGCCACGCCTGGCCCTCGGCGTAGGCTACGCCGACGGCAGCCCTCGGCGTACCGCGTCGGCGTACAGCTCCCTCGGCACAAGGCACGGTGCCGTCGGCGTAGTCCCTGCCGTCGGTGTACGCTGCCTATGCCGACGGTGCGCTTGAACCCTCGGCGTCTCGTGCCGTGGCACCGTCGCCGTTAACGGGAAGCCACCATACGCCGACGGCCTGGCCCTCGGCATAGGGAAGGCGGCCTCCTCGCGGGTGAGCGACGTGGCCCGTCGTGGCGCTACCAGGTGGCCGTCTACGCCGACGGCAACACCCTCGGCGTATGCATGGCCCATGCAGGCGGCCTCCTCGCGGGTGAGCGACGTGGCCCGCCGTGGCGCTGCCAGCTGGTCCTCTACGCCGACGGCAACACCCTCGGCATAGGCGGCGACCCTGGCAGGCTACGTGGCGGCCGTCCAGACGAGTGTCTATGCCGACGGCAATGCCGTCGGCGTAGGTCTTGCAACATTTTTTTTTCTTTTTCTTTTCCAGTTCCTGTTCGCTGTTGCAATTCAAATGCAATTCAGCAGGTCCAATTCATCCAAATTCATCCAAAATCGACCAAATTCGCCATAATTCACATAAATATCATATAATCCACATAATACCATACATGGTGCACATAATAGCATACAAGCGGAGAGCGGGAGAGTGCCATGTCATCCAAATACATAGTAGTAGCAAGCAAACCCTAGTTCTAAGCTGACTAGCGGAGGAAGGACCCGGGCGGGGTGTGTCCGCCCACATCGTTGGCGAAATGAGCAGCCCGGGGTTGCGCTCCGGTAGAAGCCGCAGAAGAACCACCCGGAGAAGGACCGGTGCTACGCCCGGGAGAAGTCGACGGAGAGGCACCGGGAGTAGTCCCGGGAGTAGTCGACGGAGAGGCACCAGCGAACGCCCGAGAGACCGACAACCTTCATGAACCGGTGTGACCTCGCGCCCATCCGGCGAGGCCTCGGTTCCCGGACCATCCCGTTCCCTACGTGTTCCCTACATGTTAGCAACTTGCGAGGCAAAGGAAAGTGGTAACTACCGGTTTGGCAAAGAACTTACCTCCGGTGTGGATCCGTAGTAAGTCGCAGCGAAAGCTGCCCTCGATGGCATGATAGGCATGTCCCCCGCCACGGTAACTCGATCCGGTGGCGGTGTACCGATAGACATAGAAATCATCATTTCTGCAAGATAGGTTACAAGTCGGGCTTTGCGAAATAAAGCATCAAACCGAGACTTGTCATCTACTAGCGAGAAGAAAGATTCGGACTTACTCCTATATACGCCATGTAGGCCGTATTCTTCCTATTCCACCGGGCAGCGGCCTGCTGATACGCTTCATTGCAGGCTTCGAAGGCTGCCTCGAACTCAGAGCTACAATTTCGAAACAATGAATCTCGTCAACACTTAGCCATGTAGGAAGGAAAACCGGAAAGAGGATGAAAATGAGGAAAACTTACATCGTAGGCGGGTGGACGAGCATGCCGTGGACGAGGCTGTGGGCTGTCGGCGGTGAGGGTATGCTTGAGACACGTGTAGCTCGTGGCGTGGGTAGGCTTGACCACCTTATTCAGAAAGGGGAAACGGCCATGCGGACGCCCGCGACTCGACACGACCAACGACTCCTCGTCGGTCGGGATGCGCAAGGGGTCATCCACCTCCGGGTGACGAGACCTCACCATGTCGCAAGTAGTCATCCTTGGCGGCCTTGGCATTGCCGTAGTACCGTGGCCGAGGCAATGCGGGATTGGGCTTCGCTTCGTCCGCATCATGTCATATATCTCGGCATCATGAAGCACCACCCCGGTGGTGCCTCGGCCACCCGCATCGCGAAAAGAAGAGTTATGCGTATCACAAATGAGACATGACGGGAAATGAAAGAAGGTCGTTCCATGTATATACATACCTTTTTCCCCTTGAAGCGGGTGTAGTCGCGGCTTCCCGCGCGAGTGTGTGCCACCGGTGCCTCGGTTCTCCATGTTACGCCTCGACACGGCCGCAAACTCCTCATCCTCGCCTGAGCCACCTCGCCGTAATCAGCTCCTCCCATGCCTCCCTATGCTGCTCGGCCCACTCGGGACAAACCTGAAAACGCAATACTCAACTCAAGATAATTCAATGAAAACTTAGCAGCAATGTAGAATCTCATTGACATTTTACTCACCGACATGTACTCCTCAATGGTCATTGCCCATTCCTCCGTAGGCTGGTTACCAACATAGTACTCCTTCTTGACCCTCTTACCCGTGTTAGCCCAGAAGGCACTAGCGCAGGTGACCTTTTGGTTGTACCACTGCTGCGGTGTCAACCTCTCGCAAGCGCCACACAAAGTGAGACGCGCCTACGTGTCATGCTCCGGGTCCACACGATAGAAGCACTTCAATCATGCATAAATCAGTTGTGAAAGTCATGAGTTAGCACATTAGGGTCATCAACTATGAACGGTGCTCGAGAAATATATGCCTTACCCGTAACTTGGTGGTCACAGCCCTCGGCAGCTGTCGCGAAGCCTACGGCGAGGGCATCCTCATAGTCCGCCCAAGTAGTGGCTAGCTTCGTCGGGCCACCGGGGACCGTGCTAAGGGGAGTGTATCTCGCCGGGCCGTAACTTCTTAATCGTAGCCCCAAGCAAGCTGTTAGGCATGCGGGGGGCTTGGCCTCCCATGTCCAGATTGCTGCAAATAAATCACACATTAGTACACATGCCAAATTGTTTATTATGCCCAAGATGAAAATACATGTTCGAAATTTCGAAGTAGTACACTTACTCATCGCTCGAAGGAATGATAAGGGCCTTGTCATCATGGGTCTTCGGCTCCTTCCTCGCATCGGGGACTCTAGCTTCTCCACGAATCTTCAAGGGCTTCGGCGCACCTTCACCCTCCATGACCTCCAACTCAGCCCTAGAGTCCGACTCGTGTGTAGACTCCGTCTCCATCTCCACCTCCCCACTAGACGGACCCTGAAGGTACAACTCAAGAGCCACGTCGCCAGAAGCGGAGGGTGGCTCGTCAAACTCCATGTGTACCCCGCCGCCACCTCATCCTCCTCGTCCTCGTCCTCGACCTCCAACTCGTCCTCCTCGTCCTCGTCCTCCATCGGTACCATCGGCGTGATGCGTGTAGTTGACACGTCCGTTGGGAACCCCAAGAGGAAGGTGTGATGCGCACAGCGGCAAGTTTCCCTCAGTAAGAAACCAAGGTTTAATCGAACCAGTAGGAGTCAAGAAGCACGTTGAAGGTTGATGGCGGCGGGATGTAGTGCGGCGCAACACCGGAGATTCCGGCGCCAACGTGGAACCCGCACAACACAACCAAAGTACTTTGCCCCAACGAAACAAAGTGAGGTTGTCAATCTCACCGGCTTGCTCGTAACAAAGGATTAACCGTATTGTGTGGAAGATGATTGTTTGCAGAGAAAACAAGTAAAAACAAGTATTGCAGACAGATTTGTATTTCGGTATTAAAAGAATGGACCGGGGTCCACAGTTCACTAGAGGTGTCTCTCCCATAAGATAAAAGCATGTTGGGTGAACAAATTACAGTCGGGCAATTGACAAATAGAGAGGGCATAACAATGCACATACATGACATGATAAGTATAGTGAGATTTAATTGGGCATTACGACAAAGTACATAGACCGCCATCCAACCGCATCTATGCCTAAAAAGTCCACCTTCAGAGTTATCATCCGAACCCCTTCCAAGTATTAAGTTGCAAAGCAACAGTACAATTGCATTAAGTATGGTGCGTAATGTAATCAACAACTACATCCTCGGACATAGCGCCAATGTTTTATCCCTAGTGGCAACAAGACAACACAACCTTAGAACTTTCTCGTCACCGTCCCGGTGTCAATGCGTGCATGAACCCACTATCGAGCATAAATACTCCCTCTTGGAGTTAAAAGCAAAAACTTGGCCAGAGCCTCTACTAGTAACTGAGAGCATGCAAGATCATAAACAACACATATGTAATAACTTGATAATTAACATGACATGGTATTCTCTATCCATCGGATCCCGACAAACACAACATAGAGTATTACGGATAGATGATCTTGATCATGTTAGGCAGCTCACAAGATCCAACAATGAAGCACAATGAGGAGAAGACAACCATCTAGCTACTGCTATGGACCCATAGTCCAGGGGTGAACTACTCACTCATCACTCCGGAGGCGACCATGGCGGTGTAGAGTCCTCCGGGAGATGAATCCCCTCTCCGGCAGGGTGCCGGAGGAGATCTCCGTAATCCCCCGAGATGGGATCGGCGGCGGCGGCGTCTCGCAAGGTTTTCCGTATCGTGGTTTTTCGCATCGTGGGTTTCGCGACGGAGGCTTTAAGTAGGCGGAAGGGCAGAGTCGGGGCCCGACGAGGGGCCCACACCATAGGGCGGCGCGGGCCCCCTTGGCCGCGCCGCCTTGTGGTGTCGCCACCTCGTGGCCCCACTTCGTATGTTCTTCGGTCTTCCGGAAGCTCCGTGGAAAAATAGGCCCCCGGGTCTTCGTTTCGTCCAATTCCGAGAATATTTCGTTACTAGGATTTTTGAAACCAAAAACAGCAGAAAACGAGAACCGGCACTTCGGCATCTTGTTAATAGGTTAGTTCCAGAAAATGCACGAATATGACATAAAGTGTGCATAAAACATGTAGGTATCATCAATAATATGGCATAGAACATAAGAAATTATCGATACGTCGGAGACGTATCAAGCATCCCCAAACTTAGTTCTGCTCGTCCCGAGCGGTGTAAAACGATAACAAAGATAATTTCTGAAGTGATATGCCATCATAACTTTGATCATACTATTTGTAAACATATGTAGTGAATGCAGCGATCAAAACAATGGTAATGACATGAGTAAACAAGTGAATCATAAAGCAAAGACTTTTCATGAATAGTACTTCAAGACAAGTATTAATAAGTCTTGCATAAGAGTTAACTCATAAAGCAATAAATCAAAGTAAAGGTATTGAAGCAACACAAAGGAAGATTAAGTTTCAGCGGTTGCTTTCAACTTGTAACATGTATATCTCATGGATAATTGTCAACATAGAGTAATATAACAAGTACAATATGCAAGTATGTAGGAATCAATGCACAGTTCACACAAGTGTTTGCTTCTTGAGGTGGAGAGAAATAGGTGAACTGACTCAACATAAAAGTAAAGAGAATGGTCCTTCAAAGAGGAAAGCATCGATTGCTATATTTGTGCTAGAGCTTTTATTTTGAAAACATGAAACAATTTTGTCAACGGTAGTAATAAAGCATATGAGTTATGTACATTATATCTTACAAGTTGCAAGTCTCATGCATAGTATACTAATAGTGCCCGCACCTTGTCCTAATTAACTTGGACTACCGGATCTTTGCAATGCACATGTTTTGACCAAGTGTCACAATGGGGTACCTCCATGCCGCCTGTACAAAGGTCTAAGGAGAAAGCTCGCATTTTGGATTTCTCGCTTTTGATTATTCTCAACTTAGACATCCATACCGGGACAACATGGACAACAGATAATTAATGGACTCCTCTTTAATGCATAAGCATGTGGCAACAATTATTATTCTCGTATGAGATTGAGGATATATGTCCAAACTGAAACTTCCACCATGAATCATGGCTTTAGTTAGCGGCCCAAAGTTCTTCTCTAACAATATGCATGCTCCAACCATAAAGGTGGTAGATCTCTCTTGCTTCAGACAAGACGGACATGCATAGCAACTCACATGATATTCAACAAAGAATAGTTGATGGCGTCCCAGAAGCATGGTTATCGCACAACAAGCAACTTAATAAGAGATAAAGTGCATAAGTACATATTCAATACCACAATAGTTTTTAAGCTATTTGTCCCATGAGCTATATATTGCAAAGGTGAATGACGGAATTTTAAAGGTAGCACTCAAGCAATTTACTTTGGAATGGCGGATAAATACCATGTAGTAGGTAGGTATGGTGGACACAAATGGCATAGTAGTTGGCTCAAGGATTTTGGATGCATGAGAAGTATTCCCTCTCGATACAAGGTTTAGGCTAGCAAGGTTATTTGAAACAAACACAAGGATGAACGGTACAGCAAAACTCACATAAAAGACATATGGTAAACATTATAAGACTCCATACCGTCTTCCTTGTTGTTCAAAACTCAATACTAGATGTTATCTAGACTCTAGAGAAACCAAATATGCAAACCAAATTAGCAAGCTCTAAGTATTTCTTCATTAATGGGTGCAAAGTATATGATGCAAGAGCTTAAACATGAGCACAACAATTGCCAAGTATCAAATTATCCAAGACATTTTAGAGTTACTACATGTAGCATTTTCCAATTCCAACCATATAACAATTTAACGAAGAAGAAACTTCGCCATGAATACTATGAGTATAGCCTAAGGACATATTTGTCCATATGCTACAGCGGAGCGTGTCTCTCTCCCATAAAGTGAATGCTAGGATCCATTTTATTCAAACAAAACAAAAAACAAAAACAAACCGACGCTCCAAGCAAAGTACATAAGATGTGACGGAATAAAAATATAGTTTCGGGGAGGAACCCGATAATGTTGTCGATGAAGAAGGGGATGCCTTGGGCATCCCCAAGCTTAGACGCTTGAGTCTTCTTATAATATGCAGGGGTGAACCACCGGGGCATCCCCAAGCTTAGAGCTTTCACTCTCCTTGATCATATTGCATCATACTCCTCTCTTGATCCTTGAAAACTTCCTCCACACCAAACTCGAAACAACTCATTAGAGGGTTAGTGCATAATAAAAATTCACATGTTCAGAGGTGACACAATCATTCTTAACACTTCTGGACATTGCATAAAGCTACTCGGACATTAGTGGATCAAATAAATTCATCCAACATAGCAAAAGAGGCAATGCGAAATAAAAGACAGAATCTGTCAAACAGAACAGATCCGTAAAGATGGATTTTATTAGGCCACCAGACTTCTTAAACGAAAATGCTCGAATTGAATGAAAGTTGCGTACATATCCGAGGATCATGCTCGTAAATTGGCTTAATTTTCTCGAGCTACCTACAGGGAGATAGACCCGGATTCGTGACAAAGAAAGAAATCTGAAACTCGCGCAGTAATCCAAATCTAGTACTTACTTTTCTATCAAAGACTTTACTTGGCACAACAAAACATAAAACTAAGATAAGGAGAGGTTGCTACAGTAGTAAACAACTTCCAAGACACAAATATAAAATAAAGAACTGTAGTAAAAACATGGGTTGTCTCCCATAAGCGCTTTTCTTTAACGCCTTTCAGCTAGGCGCAGAAAGTGTATCTCAAGTGTTATCGAAGGGTGGTGCACCTACAGCGGGGTTTGGAGTTTTCTCAACCATGCATAGTATATTGGATACATAAGTTTTAGCGTCTCCCTTCTCATTAGTCTTGGGCTTGCTACTCTCATCGAACAAATTTTCAGGAACAAGCCAAGCATAGTTATGTTCTAGTGCATCATTCATAGCTAGGAGTTTACATGGTATTGGTGCTTTGATCTCCCCACCATCATTAGCATTATTAGTGTAACTTATTCTATCCATATCCATTTTTTCAAGGAGACCAACAAAATTAGTATGAGAACCAAGCATATTAAATTTAGCAAAGACCTTTCTAGCCTCTCTTGCTAGACCACCAAATTCTCTAAGAAGGGTTTCTAAAACAAAATCTTTCTTTTCCCCCTCTTCCATATCACCAAGTGTAAGAAACATGTGTTGGATTATAGGATTTAGATTAACAAATTTAGTTTCCAACGAAGCGAACTAAAGCAGCAGCAGCAATTTCATAAGTAGGAGCAAGTTCTACCAAGTGTCTATCTTCAAAATCTTCAACGGTACTAACATGGGTGAAAAATTCTTCTATATTGTTCCTCCCAATTATAGACCCTTGTCCTACCGGTATGTTCTTTGCGGTAAAATTAAAAGGAAACATGATGAAATAAGTAAAGTAAATGCAAGTAACTAATTTTTTTGTGTTTTTGATATAGCAAACAAGACAGTAAATAAAGTAAAACTAGCAACTAATTTTTTTTTGTTTTGGTATAATGCAGCAAACAAAGTAGTAAATAAAATAAAGCAAGACAAAAACAAAGTAAAGAGATTGAGAAGTGGAGACTCCCCTGCAGCGTGTCTTGATCTCCCCGAGCAACGGCGCCGTAAATTTGCTTGATGCGTGTAGTTGACACGTCCGTTGGGAACCCCAAGAGGAAGGTGTGATGCGCACAGCGGCAAGTTTCCCTCAGTAAGAAACCAAGGTTTAATCGAACCAAGTAGGAGTCAAGAAGCACGTTGAAGGTTGATGGCGGCGGGATGTAGTGCGGCGCAACACCGGAGATTCCGGCGCCAACGTGGAACCTGCACAACACAACCAAAGTACTTTGCCCCAACGAAACAGTGAGGTTGTCAATCTCACCGGCTTGCTGTAACAAAGGATTAACCGTATTGTGTGGAAGATGATTGTTTGCAGAGAAAACAAGTAAAAACAAGTATTGCAAAGCAGATTTGTATTTCGGTATTAAAAGAATGGACCGGGGTCCACAGTTCACTAGAGGTGTCTCTCCCATAAGATAAAAGCATGTTGGGTGAACAAATTACAAGTCGGGCAATTGACAAATAGAGAGGGCATAACAATGCACATACATGACATGATAAGTATAGTGAGATTTAATTGGGCATTACGACAAAGTACATAGACCGCCATCCAACCGCATCTATGCCTAAAAAGTCCACCTTCGAGGTTATCATCCGAACCCCTTCCAGTATTAAGTTGCAAAGCAACAGACAATTGCATTAAGTATGGTGCGTAATGTAATCAACAACTACATCCTCGGACATAGCGCCAATGTTTTATCCCTAGTGGCAACAAGCACAACACAACCTTAGAACTTTACGTCACTCGTCCCGTGTGTCAATGCAGCATGAACCCACTATCGAGCATAAATACTCCCTCTTGGAGTTAAAAGCAAAAACTTGGCCGGAGCCTCTACTAGTAACGGAGAGCATGCAAGATCATAAACAACACATATGTAATAACTTGATAATTAACATGACATGGTATTCTCTATCCATCGGATCCCGACAAACACAACATAGAGTATTACGGATAGATGATCTTGATCATGTTAGGCAGCTCACAAGATCCAACAATGAAGCACAATGAGGAGAAGACAACCATCTAGCTACTGCTATGGACCCATAGTCCAGGGGTGAACTACTCACTCATCACTCCGGAGGCGACCATGGCGGTGTAGAGTCCTCCGGGAGATGAATCCCCTCTCCGGCAGGGTGCCGGAGGAGATCTCCGTAATCCCCCGAGATGGGATCGGCGGCGGCGGCGTCTCGCAAGGTTTTCCGTATCGTGGTTTTTCGCATCGGGGGTTTCGCGACGGAGGCTTTAAGTAGGCGGAAGGGCGAGTCGGGGGCCCGACGAGGGGCCCACACCATAGGCGGCGCGGGCCCCCTTGGCCGCGCCGCCTTGTGGTGTCGCCACCTCGTGGCCCCACTTCGTATGTTCTTCGGTCTTCTGGAAGCTCCGTGGAAAAATAAGCCCCCGGGTCTTCGTTTCATCCAATTCCGAGAATATTTCGTTACTAGGATTTCTGAAACCAAAAACAGCAGTAAAACGAGAACCGGCACTTCGGCATCTTGTTAATAGGTTAGTTCCATAAAATGCACGAATATGACATAAAGTGTGCATAAAACATGTAGGTATCATCAATAATATGGCATAGAACATAAGAAATTATCGATACGTCGGAGACGTATCACGACGTAACGCGGATTTTGCACCGGGGCTCGATCACTCCGTCTAGGCACTCTAGGAATATTCCTCTTCACCTGCGCCAGCGTCTTAAGCAAGCTCTCGGAGTCTGCCTTGCCGCTGCTCATATTGTTCACATCACCCGCATTGAGAAGAATAAAAGAGTTAAGCACAAAGACATATTATATGAAGATACTAAGAATAAAAGGCACAATGCAATTAAGAAGCATGTTGACATAATAAAATGAAGATACTAAGAATAAAAGGCACAATGCAATTAAGAAGCATGTTGACATAATAAAATGAAGATACTAAGAATAAAAGGCACAATGCAATTAAGAAGCATGTTGACAAATAAATACTAAGAATAAAAGACCCTCACCAGCCATCATCGCTCTCACGCTCACTCTCATACTCCATCTCTTTCTCTTTCTCTGGCCCACTATCACTATCACTATCTTGTGAGTACAAAGTTGAAGGGTCGACGGGTGGAGGCTCATCATAATTATCATTCACCTCAAGTAACTTCTCGAGCATAGATATGTCCTTTAGATCCACCACTGACTCACCACGAGTTTCTGCATCGTTCCCGAGGTCCTCTTGAACAAACGGTTCTAAAAATATATTCCCCGAAGTCCTGTTCCTCTTGATAGAAAATCCCCTCGTATGTCATGGGGTCAATGTTGTTGTAATCATCCTCAGAGGGAATCGGTAGGTTACCATGTGGCGATACCTGGAAGACGACTTCCCAACCCTTGAGTTCCGCTTTCTGGCATGGGTATGGCAAATAATAAAATTGCTTGGCTTGGTGAGCCACAACAAAGACATCGGCTCCGCTATAGGTGGTTGAAGGCTTAACTTCAACTAACCCAATGGACTTATCACTTCTCTGTCCACCTATTGGGTCGAACCAATGACACTTGAACACGACGATATTGAGTTGCACATTCGTACGATTGAATGTCAACTCGTATACACTTTGTAACCTTCCGTAGTAATCAAAGTTGTTGGCTCCTTTGGTGAAGACCCCAGTATTTATCGTTTTGGGATTCGCCCGGCCCTTCTGGTGCGTCTCTGTGTGGAAGCGAAACCCATTCACATCATACTTCTCATACTTGGTCACCTCACGGCTACAACCTTGGGAAACACATTTCAACTCATCTATCATATCAACGTTTCTCTCACGGCCCTACAAGAACATTTCAAATTTGTTGTGTGCATTAGTTACGTGTAATAAGAGGGACAAGTCACATGTTGCAATGTAAGAGGAAAGGTTAGAAATTACTTTTTCCATGAACCATGTCACAAAGTTTTTATTAATTCCGGGAGCACCCTCTTTCGGTAGAGTGTCCATCTCCGAGGGTTCGGGCAATTCATCATACGGCCACATTTCATTCGTGAATTCGCTGAAAGGAGAAAATAAGCATTAGACCGAGACGAGGTTACTAGCTGCAAAGTAATTTGTTCACCATTTTACCTTACGAATGGGATCACTTCCTCCATGTTCATAAGCACATATAGCATTATACAATCCTTCTCTTCGTTCTCCAATTTATATTTTGTTCCTTTACCAGCCTTGCCACCGGGGAATTGGAATAGTTTTAGCTTGGGGTCATTCTTGGGCACGTCGACATTGTAACGAGTGACCGGGTTATGCTGAGTGGGAACATCATCGGGATAGTACGTTGTCGCGGCATCTCGCCATCTCCCGAAGGCATATTGCCTCAGCTATGCATGCTTCAATCTTGGCCTTGTTTCCAGCTATCTTTCGAATATACTTAAACTCTCTCTCAATACAGAACTGCCAACGAAACTGCACCGGGCCACCCAAGAGTGCCTCGTTGGCTGTTTGGCTGTCTCCTCGTGCATGTAAAGCCGCTGGATTCTTTTTATGAATGGGAGATATCGAAGAATCGACTTTGCGGTGCTTGACTGCCTCACCCGACCATCCTTTCCCGTCACCTCTCGCATACCTAGACCGCCTACGGATGGGACAAGATACTTGTCCTCCGCAAAATGTCTCCAAAATAGAACGCAGCCTTTCGGACAACAGACTATCTTTTGATAATCCATGTTGAGATCATTCATCATTCTCCTCGTCTCGTGCAGGCTTTTAGGCAGACAATGACCTTTGGGCAACATGTTACCAATTTTTTCAGACTTGCTTCGAAGCCCTCACGGGTGGTGTTGTACCGCGTCTTGTCGGCTAGACATTGGCAGATGGCATCGAGCTGAGAAATCGCGAAGCCCTCGTACAGAGGCTTCTTAGCCGCGGAAATCATATCATAGAAGGCCTTCGCGGTTGGCTCTGGTTCCTTCGGTTCTGGAGGTTCCTCCGGCTCGGCGGCGCCTCCGGCTCGGAGGTGGCGAATCCGGGACATCGGCATGGACGAGATCATCTAGAAAGTCTCTAATTCCATCGTACTCATTGCCATTGAGCCGCCGCCGCATCACCTCACCTCCGTCACGTTCGCGCTCATCAAAGTCGATTTCCGTGACGTACCCATGCATATACCCATATTGCGTAAGGTGTCTATACATTTCATCCTTCCCACGACGTTGACGCTTCACGCAATGAACACGAGGGCAAAGTGCCCGAACCAGCCCCTTTGTACCACGCGCTAACTCTACCCCGGTCCAAGTCAGAATTTCGGCAGCACCTCCCTGCTGCTCTCCCGATACACGTCTCGGCAAAAAGCCGAGAGGATGTGCATCCGGAGAACAACGGGGAGGCGCCGCCGAAATCCTGACTCGGACCGGAGTAGAACATGGAAAACGTAGACAACTACGCATCCGCCGTCTGTCCCGTAAATGCCGCAAGCGTTACTGTTCAAAATATGCGGACCACTAACCCTAGGGGCTATGCCGAGGGCCAGGGATATGCCGACGGCTACCCTCGGCATAGCCGTTTTTTTTTGTTTTTTCATTTTATTTCTTATTTAATCTCTATGCCGACCGCGCCCAAACCCTAACCCTATGCCGAGGGCCAGGCATATGCCGAGGGCTGCCCTCGGCATAGCCCCTTTTTTCTTTTTCAATGTATTTTCAATTTTAAATTTTATTAATGTCAATTATATTTATAAAATATGTTAATATAGGTCCATTCTAAGTTGTTTCAATCTTCTACATTTCCAAGCTATGCTTATAATTTTTTTACCATATCTTAACTTAATATCTCCGGTAGACGAGACCCTATCTCGCGAGCCCCGCAGATCTACCCCTTTGACCGGCCTCCAATAACAGCTTGACTCATGGACTTTTCTCTTACTTTGTGTTTTGTTAGGTCATTGTAACATGTAGTATCAATAGTTACCCTATCTTACATCAATATTCCTCTCGGTAGACGAAACCCTAATCCGGGAGCCCCGCAGATCTACCCCTTTGATCGCATCCCATCGGGGTTCCTCGGTGGGCATATGCCTCCATTTGAGCTTGGTTAGGTCATAGGTACATGTGGAAACAAGGATCATCCCATATGATCTCAAGTTTCTCTCCGGTTCACCTACGAGGGAGTTCCCCCTATACATGCATAATCTGCCTAAGTGTAGTAACCCCTCGTCCGAGAAGCCGGACACACCTGGGGGGTAGCCTTGGATATAAAACCATCTCAAATCACTTTTGTGCATTCCATGTGGACACATACAAGTTTTGGGGCCATTCCCTAGATCCGATGCTCGATTTCCGACGCAACCCTAGTTCTGTTGACCGCGCGGTCTACCCCTTTGACTGCATCCAATCGGGGGTCCCCCGGTGGGCATATGCCTTCATTTGAGCTTGGTTAGGTCATAGGTACATGTGGAAACAAGGATCATCCCATATGATCTCAAGTTTCTCTCCGGTTCAACTCCGAGGAGTTCCCCCTATACATGCATAATCTGCCTAAGTGTAGTAACCCCCCGTCCGAGAAGCCGGACACACCTGGGGGGGGTAGCCTTGGATATAAAACCATCTCAAATCACTTTTGTGCATTCCATGTGGACACACACAAGTTTTGGGGCCACTCCCTAGATCCGATGCTCGATTTCCGACGAAACCCTAGTTCTGTTGATCGCGCGGTCTACCCCTTTGACTGCACCTTATCGGGGGTCCCCCGGTGGGAATATGCCTCCATTTGAGCTTGGTTAGGTCATAGGTAGATGTGGAAACAAGGATCATCCCATATGATCTCAAGTTTCTCTCCGGTTCACCTCCGAGGGAGTTCCCCCCTATACATGCATAATCTGCCTAAGTGTAGGAACGCCCTGTCCGAGAAGCCGGACACACCTTTGGGTAGCCTTGGATATAAAACCATCTCAAATCACTTTTGTGCATTCCATGTGGACACACACAAGTTTTGGGGCCATTCCCTAGATCCGATGCTCGATTTCCGACGAAACCCTAGTTCTGTTGACCGCGCGGTCTACCCTTTGATCGCATCCCATCGGGGTCCCCGGTGGGCATATGCCTCCATTTGAGCTTGGTTAGGTCATAGGTACATGTGGAAACAAGGATCATCCCATATGATCTCAAGTTTCTCTCCGGTTCACCTACGAGGAGTTCCCCCTATACATGCATAATCTCGCCTAAGTGTAGTAACCCCCTGTCCGAGAAGCCGGACACACCTGAGGGTAGCCTTGGATATAAAACCATCTCAAATCACTTTTGTGCATTCCATGTGGACACACACAAGTTTTGGGGCCATTCCCTAGATCCGATGCTCGATTTCCGACGAAACCCTAGTTCCGTTGACCGCGCGGTCTACCCCTTTGATCGCATCCCATCGGGGGTCCCCGGTGGGAATATGCCTCCATTTGAGCTTGGTTAGGTCATAGGTACATGTGGAAACAAGGATCATCCCATATGATCTCAAGTTTCTCTCCGGTTCAACTCCGAGGAGTTCCCCCTATACATGCATAATCTGCCTAAGTGTAGTAACCCCCTGTCCGAGAAGCCGGACACACACTGGGGGTATCCTTGGATATAAAACCATCTCAAATCACTTTTGTGCATTCCATGTGGACACACACAAGTTTTGGGGCCATTCCCTAGATCCGATGCTCGATTTCCGACGAAACCCTAGTTCTGTTGACCGTGCGGTCTACCCCTTTGATCGCATCCCATCGGGGTCCCCGGTGGGCATATGCCTCCATTTGAGCTTGGTTAGGTCATAGGTACATGTGGAAACAAGGATCATCCCATATGATCTCAAGTTTCTCTCCGGTTCAACTCCGAGGGAGTTCCCCCTATACATGCATAATCCGCCTAAGTGTAGTAACCCCTCGTCCGAGAAGCCGGACACACCCGGGGGTAGCCTTGGATATAAAACCATCTCAAATCACTTTTGTGCATTCCATGTGGACACACACAAGTTTTGGGGCCATTCCCTAGATCCGATGCTCGATTTCCGACGAAACCCTAGTTCCGTTGACCGCGCGGTCTACCCCTTTGATCGCATCCAATCGGGGTCCCCGGTGGGCATATGCCTCCATTTGAGCTTGGTTAGGTCATAGGTACATGTGGAAACAAGGATCATCCCATATGATCTCAAGTTTCTCTCCGGTTCACCTCCGAGGGAGTTCCCCCTATACATGCATAATCTGCCTAAGTGTAGTAACCCCCTGTCCGAGAAGCCGGACACACACGGGGGTTAGCCTTGGATATAAAACCATCTCAAATCACTTTTGTGCATTCCATGTGGACACATACAAGTTTTGGGGCCATTCCCTCTCCGGGAGATGAATCCCCTCTCCGGCAGGGTGCCGGAGGAGATCTCCAGAATCCCCCGAGATGGGATCGGCGGCGGCGGCGTCTCAGTAAGGTTTTCCGTATCGTGGTTTTTCGCATCAGGGGTTTCACGACGGAGGCTTTAAGTAGGCGGAAGGGCAGAGTCGGGGGCCTGACGAGGGGCCCACACCATAGGGCGGCGCGGGGCCCCCCTTGGCCGCGCCGCCTTGTGGTGTCGCCACCTCGTGGCCCCACTTCGTATGTTCTTCGGTCTTCTGGAAGCTCCGTGGAAAAATAGGCCCCTGGGTCTTCGTTTCGTCCAATTCCGAGAATATTTCGTTACTAGGATTTCGAAACCAAAAACAGCGAGAAAACGAGAAGCGGCACTTCGGCATCTTGTTAATAGGTTAGTTCCGGAAAATGCACGAATATGACATAAAGTGTGCATAAAACATGTAGGTATCATCAATAATATGGCATAGAACATAAGAAATTATCGATACGTCGGAGACGTATCAAGCATCCCTAAGCTTAGTTCTGCTCGTCCCGAGCGGGTAAAACGATAACAAAGATAATTTACGAAGTGATATGCCATCATAACTTTGATCATACTATTTGTAAACATATGTAGTGAATGCAGCGATCAAAACAATGGTAATGACATGAGTAAACAAGTGAATCATAAAGCAAAGACTTTTCATGAATAGTACTTCAAGACAAGTATTAATAAGTCTTGCATAAGAGTTAACTCATAAAGCAATAAATCAAAGTAAAGGTATTGAAGCAACACAAAGGAAGATTAAGTTTCAGCGGTTGCTTTCAACTTGTAACATGTATATCTCATGGATAATTGTCAACATAGAGTAATATAACAAGTACAATATGCAAGTATGTAGGAATCAATGCACAGTTCACACAAGTGTTTGCTTCTTGAGGTGGAGAGAAATAGGTGAACTGACTCAACATAAAAGTAAAGAGAATGGTCCTTCAAAGAGGAAAGCATCGATTGCTATATTTGTGCTAGAGCTTTTATTTTGAAAACATGAAACAATTTTGTCAACGGTAGTAATAAAGCATATGAGTTATGTACATTATATCTTACAAGTTGCAAGTCTCATGCATAGTATACTAATAGTGCCCGCACCTTGTCCTAATTAACTTGGACTACCGGATCTTTGCAATGCACATGTTTTGACCAAGTGTCACAATGGGGTACCTCCATGCCGCACTGTACAAAGGTCTAAGGAGAAAGCTCGCATTTTGGATTTCTCGCTTTTGATTATTCTCAACTTAGACATCCATACCGGAACAACATGGACAACAGATAATGGACTCCTCTTTAATGCATAAGCATGTGCCAACAATTATTATTCTCGTATGAGATTGAGGATATATGTCCAAACTGAAACTTCCACCATGAATCATGGCTTTAGTTAGCGGCCCAAAGTTCTTCTCTAACAATATGCATGCTCCAACCATAAAGGTGGTAGATCTCTCTTGCTTCGGACAAGACGGACATGCATAGCAACTCACATGATATTCAACAAAGAATAGTTGATGGCGTCCCCGTAAGCATGGTTATCGCACAACAAGCAACTTAATAAGAGATAAAGTGCATAAGTACATATTCAATACCACAATAGTTTTTAAGCTATTTGTCCCATGAGCTATATATTGCAAAGGTGAATGACGGAATTTTAAAGGTAGCACTCAAGCAATTTACTTTGGAATGGCGGATAAATACCATGTAGTAGGTAGGTATGGTGGACACAAATGGCATAGTAGTTGGCTCAAGGATTTTGGATGCATGAGAAGTATTCCCTCTCGATACAAGGTTTAGGCTAGCAAGGTTATTTGAAACAAACACAAGGATGAACGGTACAGCAAAACTCACATAAAAGACATATGGTAAACATTATAAGACTCCATACCGTCTTCCTTGTTGTTCAAAACTCAATACTAGATGTTATCTAGACTCTAGAGAAACCAAATATGCAAACCAAATTAGCAAGCTCTAAGTATTTCTTCATTAATGGGTGCAAAGTATATGATGCAAGAGCTTAAACATGAGCACAACAATTTCCAAGTATCAAATTATCCAAGACATTTTAGAGTTACTACATGTAGCATTTTCCAATTCCAACCATATAACAATTTAACGAAGAAGAAACTTCGCCATGAATACTATGAGTATAGCCTAAGGACATATTTGTCCATATGCTACAGCGGAGCGTGTCTCTCTCCCATAAAGTGAATGCTAGGATCCATTTTATTCAAACAAAACAAAAAACAAAAACAAACCGACGCTCCAAGCAAAGTACATAAGATGTGACGGAATAAAAATATAGTTTCGGGGGAGGAACCTGATAATGTTGTCGATGAAGAAGGGGATGCCTTGGGCATCCCCAAGCTTAGACGCTTGAGTCTTCTTATAATATGCAGGGGTGAACCACCGGGGCATCCCCAAGCTTAGAGCTTTCACTCTCCTTGATCATATTGCATCATACTCCTCTCTTGATCCTTGAAAACTTCCTCCACACCAAACTCGAAACAACTCATTAGAGGGTTAGTGCATAATAAAAATTCACATGTTCAGAGGTGACACAATCATTCTTAACACTTCTGGACATTGCATAAAGCTACTTGGACATTAGTGGATCAAATAAATTCATCCAACATAGCAAAAGAGGCAATGCGAAATAAAAGACAGAATCTGTCAAAACAGAACAGTCCGTAAAGATGGATTTTATTAGGCCACCAGACTTGCTCAAACGAAAATGCTCAAATTGAATGAAAGTTGCGTACATATCCGAGGATCATGCTCGTAAATTGGCTTAATTTTCTGAGCTACCTACAGGGAGATAGACCCAGATTCGTGACAGCAAAGAAATCTGAAACTGCGCAAGTAATCCAAATCTAGTACTTACTTTTCTATCAAAGACTTTACTTGGCACAACAAAACATAAAACTAAGATAAGGAGAGATTGCTACAGTAGTAAACAACTTCCAAGACACAAATATAAAATAAAGAACTGTAGTAAAAACATGGGTTGTCTCCCATAAGCGCTTTCTTTAACGCCTTCAGCTAGGCGCGAAAGTGTATCTCAAGTGTTATCGAAGGGTGGTGCACCTACAGCGGGGTTTGGAGTTTTCTCAACCATGCATAGTATATTGGATACATAAGTTTCAGCGTCTCCCTTCTCATTAATCTTGGGCTTGCTACTCTCATCGAACAAATTTTCAGGAACAAGCCAAGCATAGTTATGTTCTAGTGCATCATTCATAGCTAGGAGTTTACATGGTATTGGTGCTTTGATCTCCCCACCATCATTAGCATTATTAGTGTAACTTATTCTATCCATATCCATTTTTTCAAGGAGACCAACAAAATTAGTATGAGAACCAAGCATATTAAATTTAGCAAAGACCTTTCTAGCCTCTCTTGCTAGACCACCAAATTCTCTAAGAAGGGTTTCTAAAACAAAATCTTTCTTTTCCCCCTCTTCCATATCACCAAGTGTAAGAAACATGTGTTGGATTATAGGATTTAGATTAAAAAATTTAGTTTCCAACAAGCGAACTAAAGCAGCGAGCAGCAATTTCATAAGTAGGAGCAAGTTCTACCAAGTGTCTATCTTCAAAATCTTCAACGGTACTAACATGGGTGAAAAATTCTTCTATATTGTTCCTCCCAATTATAGACCCTTGTCCTACCGGTATGTTCTTTGCGGTAAAATTAAAAGGAAACATGATGAAATAAGTAAAGTAAATGCAAGTAACTAATTTTTTTGTGTTTTTGATATAGCAAACAAGACAGTAAATAAAGTAAAACTAGCAACTAATTTTTTTTGTTTTGGTATAATGCAGCAAACAAAGTAGTAAATAAAATAAAGCAAGACAAAAACAAAGTAAAGAGATTGAGAAGTGGAGACTCCCCTTGCAGCGTGTCTTGATCTCCCCGGCAACGGCGCCAGAAATTTGCTTGATGCGTGTAGTTGACACGTCCGTTGGGAACCCCAAGAGGAAGGTGTGATGCGCAC
Source organism: Lolium rigidum (assembly GCF_022539505.1). Taxonomy (NCBI): domain Eukaryota; kingdom Viridiplantae; phylum Streptophyta; class Magnoliopsida; order Poales; family Poaceae; genus Lolium; species Lolium rigidum. The sequence goes on along the minus strand of NC_061509.1, from coordinate 139,889,658 downwards.
AGCGGCAAGTTTCCTCGCAAGAAACCAAGGTTTAATCGAACCAGTAGGAGTCAAGAAGCACGTTGAAGGTTGATGGCGGCGGGATGTAGTGCGGCGCAACACCGGAGATTCCGGCGCCAACGTGGAACCTGCACAACACAACCAAAGTACTTTGCCCCAACGAAACAGTGAGGTTGTCAATCTCACCGGCTTGCTGTAACAAAGGATTAACCGTATTGTGTGGAAGATGATTGTTTGCAGAGAAAACAGTAAAAACAAGTATTGCAGCATATTTGTATTTCAGTATTAAAAGAATGGACCGGGGTCCACAGTTCACTAGAGGTGTCTCTCCCATAAGATAAAAGCATGTTGGGTGAACAAATTACAGTCGGGCAATTGACAAATAGAGAGGGCATAACAATGCACATACATGACATGATAAGTATAGTGAGATTTAATTGGGCATTACGACAAAGTACATAGACCGCCATCCAACCGCATCTATGCCTAAAAAGTCCACCTTCAGGTTATCATCCGAACCCCTTCCAGTATTAAGTTGCAAAGCAACAGACAATTGCATTAAGTATGGTGCGTAATGTAATCAACAACTACATCCTCGGACATAGCGCCAATGTTTTATCCCTAGTGGCAACGAGCACAACACAACCTTAGATCTTTATGTCACTCGTCCCGGTGTCAATGCGGGCATGAACCCACTATCGAGCATAAATACTCCCTCTTGGAGTTAAAAGCAAAAACTTGGCCAGAGCCTCTACTAGTAACGGAGAGCATGCAAGATCATAAACAACACATATGTAATAACTTGATAATTAACATGACATGGTATTCTCTATCCATCGGATCCCGACAAACACAACATAGAGTATTACGGATAGATGATCTTGATCATGTTAGGCAGCTCACAAGATCCAACAATGAAGCACAATGAGGAGAAGACAACCATCTAGCTACTGCTATGGACCCATAGTCCAGGGGTGAACTACTCACTCATCACTCCGGAGGCGACCATGGCGGTGTAGAGTCCTCCGGGAGATGAATCCCCTCTCCGGCAGGGTGCCGGAGGAGATCTCCGAATCCCCGAGATGGGATCGGCGGCGGCGGCGTCTCGGTAAGGTTTTCACGTATCGTGGTTTTTCGCATCGGGGTTTCGCGACGGAGGCTTTAAGTAGGCGGAAGGGCGAGTCGGGGGCCCGACGAGGGGCCCACACCATAGGCGGCGCGGGCCCCCTTGGCCGCGCCGCCTTGTGGTGTCGCCACCTCGTGGCCCCACTTCGTATGTTCTTCGGTCTTCCGAAAGCTCCGTGGAAAAATAGGCCCCCGGGTCTTCGTTTCATCCAATTCCGAGAATATTTCGTTACTAGGATTTCGAAACCAAAAACAGCGAGAAAACGAGAACCGGCACTTCGGCATCTTGTTAATAGGTTAGTTCCAGAAAATGCACGAATATGACATAAAGTGTGCATAAAACATGTAGGTATCATCAATAATATGGCATAGAACATAAGAAATTATCGATACGTCGGAGACGTATCACGGCGTAACGCGGATTTTGCACCGGGGCTCGATCACTCCGTCTAGGCACTCTAGGAATATTCCTCTTCACCTGCGCCAGCGTCTTAAGCAAGCTCTCGGAGTCTGCCTTGCCGCTGCTCATATTGTTCAGTCACCTGCATTGAGAAGAATAAAAGAGTTAAGCACAAAGACATATTATATGAAGATACTAAGAATAAAAGGCACAATGCAATGAAGAAGCATGTTGACATAATAAAATGAAGATACTAAGAATAAAAGGCACAATGCAATTAAGAAGCATGTTGACATAATAAAATGAAGATACTAAGAATAAAAGGCACAATGCAATTAAGAAGCATGTTGACAAATAAATACTAAGAATAAAAGACCCTCACCAGCCATCATCGCTCTCACGCTCACTCTCATACTCCATCTCTTTCTCTTTCTCTTTCTCTTTCTCTGGCCCACTATCACTATCACTATCTTGTGAGTACAAAGTTGAAGGGTCGACGGGTGGAGGCTCATCATAATTATCATTCACCTCAAGTAACTTCTCGAGCATAGATATGTCCTTTAGATCCACCACTGACTCACCACGAGTTTCTGCATCGTTCCCGAGGTCCTCTTGAACAAACGGTTCTAAAATATATTCCCCGAAGTCCTGTTCCTCTTGATAGAAAATCCCCTCGTATGTCATGGGGTCAATGTTGTTGTAATCATCCTCAGAGGGAATCGGTAGGTTACCATGTGGCGATACCTGGAAGACGACTTCCCAACCCTTGAGTTCCGCTTTACGGCATGGGTAGGGCAAATAATAAAATTGCTTGGCTTGGTGAGCCACAACAAAGACATCGGCTCCGCTATAGGTGGTTGAAGGCTTAACTTCAACTAACCCAATGGACTTATCACTTCTCTCGTCCACCTATTGGGTCGAACCAATGACACTTGAACACGACGATATTGAGTTGCACGTTCGTACGATTGAATGTCAACTCGTATACACTTTGTAACCTTCCGTAGTAATCAAAGTTGTTGGCTCCTTTGGTGAAGACCCCGGTATTTATCGTTTTGGGATTCGCCCGGCCCTTCGGTGCGTCTCGTGTGGAAGCGAAACCCATTCACATCATACTTCTCATACTTGGTCACCTCACGGCTACAACCTTGGGAAACACATTTCAACTCATCTATCATATCAACGTTTCTCTCACGGCCCTACAAGAACATTTCAAATTTGTTGTGTGCATTAGTTACGTGTAATAAGAGGGACAAGTCACATGTTGCAATGTAAGAGGAAAGGTTAGAAATTACTTTTTCCATGAACCACGTCACAAAGTTTTTATTAATTCCGGGAGCACCCTCTTTCAGTAGAGTGTCCATCTCCGAGGGTTCGGGCAATTCATCATACGGCCACATTTCATTCGTGAATTCGCTGAAAGGAGAAAATAAGCATTAGACCGAGACGAGGTTACTAGCTGCAAAGTAATTTGTTCACCATTTTACCTTACGAATGGGATCACTTCCTCCATGTTCATAATCACATATAGCATTATACAATCCTTCTCTTCGTTCTCCAATTTATATTTTGTTCCTTTACCAGCCTTGCCACCGGGGAATTGGAATAGTTTTAGCTTGGGGTCATTCTTGGGCACGTCGACATTGTAACGAGTGACCGGGTTATGCTGAGTGGGAACATCATCGGGATAGTACGTTGTCGCGGCATCTGCCATCTCCCGAAGGCATATTGCCTCAGCTATGCATGCTTCAATCTTGGCCTTTTTTCCAGTTATCTTTCGAATATACTTAAACTCTCTCTCAATACAGAACTGCCAACGAAACTGCACCGGGCCACCCAAGAGTGCCTCGTTGGCTGTTTGGCTGTCTCCTCGTGCATGTAAAGCCGCTGGATTCTTTTTATGAATGGGAGATATCGAAGAATCGACTTTGCGGTGCTTGACTGCCTCACCTGACCATCCTTTCCCGTCACCTCTGCATACCTAGACTGCCTACAGATGGGACAGTACTTGTCCTCCGCAAACTGTCTCCAAAATAGAACGCAGCCTTTCGGACAACAGTCTATCTTCTGATAATCCATGTTGAGGTCCTTCATCATTCTCCTCGTCGCGTGCAGGCTTTTAGGCAGACAATGATCTTTGGGCAACATGTTACCAATTTTTTTCAGATTTGCTTCGAAGCCCTCACGGGTGGTGTTGTACCGGGTCTTGTCGGCTAGACATTGGGAGATGGCATCGAGCTGAGAACTCGCGGCGCCCTCGTACAGAGGCTTCTTAGCCGCGGAAATCATATCATAGAAGGCCTTCGCGGTTGGCTCTGGTTCCTCCGGTTCTGGAGGTTCCTCCGGTTCTGGCGGCGCCTCCGGTTCTGGAGGTGGCGAATCCGGGACATCGGCATGGACGAGATCATCTAGAAAGTCTCTAATTCCATCGTACTCATTGCCATTGAGCCGCTGCCGCATCACCTCACCTCTGTCACGTTCGCGCTCATCAAAGTCGATTTCCGTGACGTACCCATGCATATACCCATATTGCAGAAGGTGTCTATACATTTCATCCTTCCCACGACGTTGACGCTTCACGCAGCGAACACAGGGGCAAAGTGCCCGAACCAGCCCCTTTGTACCACGCGCTAACTCTACCCCGGTCCAAGTCAGAATTTCGGCAGCACCTCCCTGCTGCTCTCCCGATACACGTCTCGGCAAAAAGCCGAGAGGATGTGCATCCGGAGAACAACGGGGAGGCGCCGCCGAAATCCCGACTCGGACCGGAGTAGAACATGGAAAACGTAGACAACTACGCATCCGCCGACTGTCCCGTAAATGCCGCAAGCGTTACGGTTCAAAATATGCGGACCACTAATACATATTTATCCGCGTAACGCTCGCGGACGGGAAGTGACACCTAGGTTACGCAACTGGACTTGGAAAATGAATCTAGTGACATAAGAAAATGCGGAGAAGAGGAGGCGATGTTTTAGCTCACCCTCGGCAGACGGAGAGAATCGCGTGGCGATATCGAACAACCGCGTGGCGAGGTCGATGGCTAGAGCGAATCGCGTCAAGATCCCGGGTCGTCACGTCGGGGTGCTCACGCCGGTGCCTATTTAAAACAATAAACAAAATACTCAATAAATAACGAACTAACTAACAAACTAAGCTAACTAGAAAATAACAATTTATCGTAACTAAGAACTAACTAACTAAGTGAATTAACCAATTTATCCTAACTAACAACTAACAAACTAACTAACTAAATTAACCAATTTATCCTAACTAACTAACTACCTAAATTAACCAATTTATCCTAACTAATAACTAACTAACTCACCATGCATGGAGCCGGCCGGCTGGTTTTGGTGGAGGAGACGGGGCCGGGGCGGGTGAGCAGCTGTGGCCGGGCCGGGGCTGGGGGCGGGCGCGGCGGCGCAGTGAGCTAGCGCGGCGGTGCGGTGAGGGGGGTGGGGCGGGTGGTGGCGTGGCGGCCGGTGTGGCGGTGGGGCTGGCGACGCGGTGGGGCTGCGGGGGGGGCCGGCGGCGCGGCGGGCCGTGGGGCTGGCGGCGCGGTCGGCTGCAGGTGGGGCGGGTGCGGCGGCGCGGTGAGGTGAGAGGGCCGGGGAGGGCGGCGGCGCTGCGACGGGTGGCGGCGGAGGCGCGGGCAGCGGCGCGGCTCGGGAAGGAGGAAGGGGCGCGTGTGGTGGGGGTTGACTCGAACGGGTCCGGCTCGACCCGTTCAAGTCCTAACCCTAGGGGCTATGCCGAGGGCCAGGGATATGCCGACGGCTACCCTCGGCATAGCCGTTTTTTTTGTTTTTTCATTTTATTTCTTATTTAATCTCTATGCCGACCGCGCCCAAACCCTAACCCTATGCCGAGGGCCAGGCATATGCCGAGGGCTGCCCTCGGCATAGCCCCTTTTTTCTTTTTCAATGTATTTTCAATTTTAAATTTTATTAATGTCAATTATATTTATAAAATATATTAATATAGGTCCATTCTAAGTTGTTTCAATCTTCTACATTTCCAAGCTATGCTTATAATTTTTTTTACCATATCTTAACTTAATATCTCCGGTAGACGAGACCCTATCTCGCGAGCCCCGCAGATCTACCCCTTTGACCGGCCTCCAATAACAGTTGACTCATGGACTTTTCTCTTACTTTGTGTTTTGTTAGGTCATTGTAACATGTAGTATCAATAGTTACCCTATCTTACATCAATATTCCCTCCGGTAGACGAAACCCTAATCTGGGAGCCCCGCAGATCTACCCCCTTTGACTGCATCCCATCGGGGGTTCCCCGGTGGGCATATGCCTCCATTTGAGCTTGGTTAGGTCATAGGTACATGTGGAAACAAGGATCATCCCATATGATCTCAAGTTTCTCTCCGGTTCACCTACGAGGGAGTTCCCCCCTATACATGCATAATCTGCCTAAGTGTAGTAACCCCCTGTCCGAGAAGCCGGACACACCTGGGGGGGTAGCCTTGGATATAAAACCATCTCAAATCACTTTTGTGCATTCCATGTGGACACATACAAGTTTTGGGGCCATTCCCTAGATCCGATGCTCGATTTCCGACGCAACCCTAGTTCTGTTGACCGCGCGGTCTACCCCTTTGACTGCATCCAATCGGGGTCCCCCGGTGGGCATATGCCTTCATTTGAGCTTGGTTAGGTCATAGGTACATGTGGAAACAAGGATCATCCCATATGATCTCAAGTTTCTCTCCGGTTCAACTCCGAGGGAGTTCCCCCCTATACATGCATAATCTGCCTAAGTGTAGTAACCCCCTGTCCGAGAAGCCGGACACACCTGGGGGGGTAGCCTTGGATATAAAACCATCTCAAATCACTTTTGTGCATTCCATGTGGACACACACAAGTTTTGGGGCCATTCCCTAGATCCGATGCTCGATTTCCGACGAAACCCTAGTTCTGTTGATCGCGCGGTCTACCCCTTTGACTGCACCTTATCGGGGGTCCCCCGGTGGGAATATGCCTCCATTTGAGCTTGGTTAGGTCATAGGTAGATGTGGAAACAAGGATCATCCCATATGATCTCAAGTTTCTCTCCGGTTCACCTCCGAGGAGTTCCCCCTATACATGCATAATCTCGCCTAAGTGTAGGAACGCCCTGTCCGAGAAGCCGGACACACCTTTGGGTAGCCTTGGATATAAAACCATCTCAAATCACTTTTGTGCATTCCATGTGGACACACACAAGTTTTGGGGCCATTCCCTAGATCCGATGCTCGATTTCCGACGAAACCCTAGTTCTGTTGACCGCGCGGTCTACCCCTTTGATCGCATCCCATCGGGGTCCCCGGTGGGCATATGCCTCCATTTGAGCTTGGTTAGGTCATAGGTACATGTGGAAACAAGGATCATCCCATATGATCTCAAGTTTCTCTCCGGTTCACCTACGAGGGAGTTCCCCCCTATACATGCATAATCTGCCTAAGTGTAGTAACCCCCTGTCCGAGAAGCCGGACACACCGGGGGTAGCCTTGGATATAAAACCATCTCAAATCACTTTTGTGCATTCCATGTGGACACACACAAGTTTTGGGGCCATTCCCTAGATCCGATGCTCGATTTCCGACGAAACCCTAGTTCCGTTGACCGCGCGGTCTACCCCTTTGATCGCATCCCATCGGGGTCCCCGGTGGGAATATGCCTCCATTTGAGCTTGGTTAGGTCATAGGTACATGTGGAAACAAGGATCATCCCATATGATCTCAAGTTTCTCTCCGGTTCAACTCCGAGGGAGTTCCCCTATACATGCATAATCTCGCCTAAGTGTAGTAACCCCCTGTCCGAGAAGCCGGACACACCGGGGGTATCCTTGGATATAAAACCATCTCAAATCACTTTTGTGCATTCCATGTGGACACACACAAGTTTTGGGGCCATTCCCTAGATCCGATGCTCGATTTCCGACGAAACCCTAGTTCTCGTTGACCGTGCGGTCTACCCCTTTGATCGCATCCCATCGGGGTCCCCGGTGGGCATATGCCTCCATTTGAGCTTGGTTAGGTCATAGGTACATGTGGAAACAAGGATCATCCCATATGATCTCAAGTTTCTCTCCGGTTCAACTCCGAGGGAGTTCCCCCTATACATGCATAATCTGCCTAAGTGTAGTAACCCCCGTCCGAGAAGCCGGACACACTCGGGGGGTAGCCTTGGATATAAAACCATCTCAAATCACTTTTGTGCATTCCATGTGGACACACACAAGTTTTGGGGCCATTCCCTAGATCCGATGCTCGATTTCCGACGAAACCCTAGTCTCGTTGACCGCGCGGTCTACCCCTTTGATCGCATCCAATCGGGGTCCCCCGGTGGGCATATGCCTCCATTTGAGCTTGGTTAGGTCATAGGTACATGTGGAAACAAGGATCATCCCATATGATCTCAAGTTTCTCTCCGGTTCACCTCCGAGGGAGTTCCCCCCTATACATGCATAATCTGCCTAAGTGTAGTAACCCCCTGTCCGAGAAGCCGGACACACCTGGGGGGGGTGGTAGCCTTGTATATAAAACCATCTCAAATCACTTTTGTGCATTCCATTTGGACACACACAAGTTTTGGGGCCATTCCCTAGATCCGATGCTCGATTTCCGACGAAACCCAAGTTCTGTTGACCGCGCGGTCTACCCTTTGATCGCATCCCATCGGGGTCCCCCGGTGGGCATATGCCTCCATTTGAGCTTGGTTAGGTCATAGGTACATGTGGAAACAAGGATCATCCCATATGATCTTAAGTTTCTCTCCGGTTCAACTCCGAGGAGTTCCCCCTATACATGCATAATCTGCCTAAGTGTAGTAACCCCCGGTCCGAGAAGCCGGACACACCTGGGGGGTAGCCTTGGATATAAAACCATCTCAAATCACTTTTGTGCATTCCATGTGGACACACACAAGTTTTGGGGCCATTCCCTAGATCCGATGCTCGATTTCCGACGAAACCCTAGTTCTGTTGACCGTGCGGTCTACCCCTTTGATCGCATCCCATCGGGGGTCCCCGGTGGGCATATGCCTCCATTTGAGCTTGGTTAGGTCATAGGTACATGTGGAAACAAGGATCATCCCATATGATCTCAAGTTTCTCTCCGGTTCAACTCCGAGGAGTTCCCCCTATACATGCATAATCCGCCTAAGTGTAGTAACCCCTGTCCGAGAAGCCGGACACACTCGGGGGTAGCCTTGGATATAAAACCATCTCAAATCACTTTTGTGCATTCCATGTGGACACACACAAGTTTTGGGGCCATTCCCTAGATCCGATGCTCGATTTCCGACGAAACCCTAGTTCCGTTGACCGCGCGGTCTACCCCTTTGATCGCATCCAATCGGGGGCCCCCGGTGGGCATATGCCTCCATTTGAGCTTGGTTAGGTCATAGGTACATGTGGAAACAAGGATCATCCCATATGATCTCAAGTTTCTCTCCGGTTCACCTCCGAGGGAGTTCCCCCCTATACATGCATAATCTGCCTAAGTGTAGTAACCCCCTGTCCGAGAAGCCGGACACACCTGGGGGGTAGCCTTGGATATAAAATCATCTCAAATCACTTTTGTGCATTCCATGTGGACACACACAAGTTTTGGGGCCATTCCCTAGATCCGATGCTCGATTTCCGACGAAACCCAAGTTCTGTTGACCGCGCGGTCTACCCCTTTGACTGCATCCCATCGGGGGTCCCCCGGTGGGCATATGCCTCCATTTGAGCTTGGTTAGGTCATAGGTACATGTGGAAACAAGGATCATCCCATATGATCTCAAGTTTCTCTCCGGTTCACCTCCGAGGGAGTTCCCCCCTATACATGCATAATCTGCCTAAGTGTAGGAACCCCCTGTCCGAGAAGCCGGACACACCTGGGGGTAGCCTTGGATATAAACCCATCTCAAATCACTTTTGTGCATTCCATGTGGACACACACAAGTTTTGGGGCCATTCCCTAGATCCGATGCTCGATTTCCGACGAAACCCTAATTCTCGTTGACCGCGCGGTCTACCCCTTTGATCGCATCCCATCGGGGTCCCCCGGTGGGCATATGCCTCCATTTGAGCTTGGTTAGGTCATAGGTACATGTCGAAACAAGGATCATCCCATATGATCTCAAGTTTCTCTCTGGTTCACCTACGAGGGAGTTCCCCCCTATACATGCATAATCTGCCTAAGTGTAGTAACCCCTTGTCCGAGAAGCCGGACACACCTGGGGGTAGCCTTGGATATAAAACCATCTCAAATCACTTTTGTGCATTCCATGTGGACACACACAAGTTTTGGGACCATTCCCAAGATCCGATGCTCGATTTCCGACGAAACCCTAGTTCTGTTGACCGCGCGGTCTACCCCTTTGACTGCATCCCATCGGGGGTCCCCCGGTGGGCATATGCCTCCATTTGAGCTTAGTTAGGTCATAGGTACATGTGGAAACAAGGATCATCCCATACGATCTCAGTTTCTCTCCAGTTCAACTTCGAGGGAGTTCCCCCCTATACATGCATAATCTGCCTAAGTGTAGTAACCCCCTGTCCGAGAAGCCGGACACACCTGGGGGGGGGTAGCCTTGGATATAAAACCATCTCAAATCAGTTTTGTGCATTCCATGTGGACACACACAAGTTTTGGGGCCATTCCCTAGATCCCATGCTCGATTTCCGACGCAACCCTAGTTCTGTTGACCGCGCGGTCTACCCCTTTGATCGCATCCCATCGGGGTCCCCGGTGGGCATATGCCTCCATTTGAGCTTGGTTAGGTCGTAGGTACATGTGTAAACAAGGATCATCCCATATGATCTCAAGTTTCTCTCCGGTTCAACTCCGAGGGAGTTCCCCCCTATACATGCATAATCTGCCTAAGTGTAGTAACCCCCTGTCCGAGAAGCCGGACACACTGGGGGGGTAGCCTTGGATATAAAACCATCTCAAATCACTTTTGTGCATTCCATGTGGACACACACAAGTTTTGGGGCCATTCCCTAGATCCGATGCTCGATTTCCAACGAAACCCTAGTTCTGTTGATCGCGCGGTCTACCCCTTTGATCGCATCCCATCGGGGTCCCTCGGTGGGCATATGCCTCCATTTGAGCTTGGTTAGGTCATAGGTACATGTGGAAACAAGGATCATCCCATATGATCTCAAGTTTCTCTCCGGTTCACCTCCGAGGGAGTTCCCCCTATACATGCATAATCCGCCTAAGTGTAGGAACCCCCGTCCGAGAAGCCGGACACACTCGGGGGTAGCCTTGGATATAAAACCATATCAAATCACTTTTGTGCATTCCATGTGGACACACACAAGTTTTGGGGCCATTCCCTAGATCCGATGCTCGATTTCCGACGAAACCCTAGTTCTCGTTGACCGCGCGGTCTACCCTTTGATCGCATCCCATCGGGGTCCCCGGTGGGCATATGCCTCCATTTGAGCTTGGTTAGGTCATAGGTACATGTGGAAACAAGGATCATCCCATATGATCTCAAGTTTCTCTCCGGTTCACCTCCGAGGGAGTTCCCCCTATACATGCATAATCTCGCCTAAGTGTAGGAACCCCCTGTCCGAGAAGCCGGACACACCTGGGGGGTAGCCTTGGATATAAAACCATATCAAATCACTTTTGTGCATTCCATGTGGACACACACAAGTTTTGGGGCCATTCCTGTGGTGACCCTGCATACCACTGCATGTTGTAGTATGCCAGTTGTTGATATAACATTCACGAAGTACCATTCCGCAAATATTACATCCCTCAGAGTAGTACAACAGAACATAGCAGTGGTCCATAACTCATTCACTTATTATTACAAGCATCAAACATATATTGTCTTGGAGCTCCTCTTGGGTCCTCGGAGGATACTCCCGGGTTCCGAGTGAACCCAACTTAGCTTACAATATAAGAGTCTCATTAAACTATACATTTATTGCCTCGAGCAACTAAATACTAAGAGTTCGGGCTGCTCGGTTACTACTACTACCGGATGTCTCTAGGCTTGATCTCCTCCGAAGCCTCTCCGGATCCGTAGACGATGAGGTAGTCTACACCTTCTATACCTCCGCAGAGGTCTCGGTTCTTCATAGCCGATGATCTCGGCTCCTTCATTGTTGTCGTAGTCCTCCTCCAGATGATTCAGGCAATCTAAGCATGGGATTTAAGAGTGGTATGAGTACGAGCGTACTCAACAAGTTCATTATAGATAAGAGGTGTTTAATGCACTAGCTATGATATTAGACCAGAAAGTCTAATACCAATGCAAGTTTTGGTAAACATTTCTTCAAGAGATTGCTTTTATTTCAAAGAGCTATGTCCGTCAGCCTTCACCGGTTTACTAGAACTTCATGGAGCTCCTTTCCGGCCGCGTTCGCAGTTCCTTATCCCGGAACCGGGAGTGACAGGTCACAGTTCTTTACACTCTGCAGAGGTGTGTTGCTTTACCCATAAGAGATCTTAACCTTGGTGCCAACCGGGCAGCTTTCCCGTCCACACTTCCTTCGGTGTGAGGCCCGGTATAAGGTCTAGTCAATATTGTTCCTCCGCTACCTCGAACACCCACCCTTTGTTCCATACCCCGACCCTGGGTCCTCGTCGGTCCTCTTACACCAATTAAGGATGGACCCCGACCACGACAACAGTTTGGGACTCGTTAACCAAACTCCTTCGCCGGTAGCTGCAACCCATCATAGACCACATTACCGTGGGGAATTAGAAGGGGATCCCCACCCTCAAGTTGTTCCGCAAGCAGCAACCGCTGCGGTAAGCAACAACTATACCGTGGGGAATTAGAAGGGGCTCCCCACCCTCAAGTTGCTCCGCAAGACACAACCGCTACGGTAAGCGCATCCGTTGATGAACGAGAGGTGGAAACACTTTTGACTACTCCGTCCCACTCCGGATCTTATGGTTAACACGGGTATTACGGCACAAGAATCACTGCGACATTTGTTGTTTAATCCTAAATGGATATTAACCCTTGCAATGGAACCTCCACCATATCAACACAATCCATGGTTCCATTGCCCACCACATAGTCATATTCATAGTTATGAAAGTAGTGGTTTTGGTTTTTATGCAATCGTGATAACCATAGTACTTTGCAAGTAATTTGATAAAAGTACTCAAATGACATGAGCAAGCGATGAACTTGCCTGAACACTGCAAAGTTTTGCAGTTGGATGGTGTGGACTGACCCTTGTCCTCTCGGTTCTGAAAAATAGCATCATTGTCCGATAAGGGCAATGGTTAAAGAAGCAATTATGCATGGTTCCAGTTTTAGGGTTTGTTTTCCCCCCTTCCGATGTCGTTATTATTTCATGTAAGAAGTTATTACTAGTCAAGGTGTTTTTGAAGTCCCAATTCATTAATGGACTTATTTTTATTATTGAAAATTTTATGTGTGATTTAAATGATTATTTAAATCATCAAATGAAGACTTATTCTTAATTGTCTTCAAAAATTCTCTTTTGTATTTTATTATGATAGAGAATTTTATGCTGATCTATTTTCATATTTTTAATTATTTTTTTAGAGCTTTTAAACATTTCTTATGTAATTTCAAAGTTTCTGTTTTAATTCATTTTGTGAAATGACTATAATGCCCCTGGGCCCACCTGTCAGGGTGGCCCGGCGGTTAGATCGAACCGACCGGCCCGGTCCGGCTCGACCAGCTCCATTCCCCTCTCTTCCTCTCACGCGCGACCAAACCCTATCCCTCTACCGTCGCTCTGGCGATCCGTGGTCGTCGCCGCCGTCGCCGAATTAATCCGACCAACTCCGGCGGTCGCCGCCGGCGAGATCAAGTGGATCTGATCCGCCTTTCGACGGCGGACACGGTGGTCCGCGTCGATCCGACGCCGGCGTCCTTGTTCGCTCGCCCTCGTCGCCTCTCGCTCGCCTCCCGTGGGGATCCATGGCGATCTCCTCGCCGCCGATGCTCCCGGTGCCGTGGCGGTGCCTGGGCGCCGCGCTCGGCGACGCCGGGCCAGGCGCGGCTTGGCGCCGCCGTGGTGGCCCGTGCCGCCGTGCCGCCGTGGCACGCTATGGTGCTCCGCTCCGGGCATGTGCGCCGCCATCCTCTTCCTTCTTCCTTCTCTACCGCTAGTTCATCCTCCTTTCCCGTTCTCTTCTCCCTTTCGTCCGGCTCGACCACCGGCCTCATCCCCCATGTGGAGATGTTGGCCGTGCCGATGCGCTCGTCGTAGCTTGCTAGCTTGTGCGCATGCTGCTATGCTGTGTGACTGTGCTGTTGTGGTGCTGCTGCTATGCTGCTGCTGTGTAACTGCTGGTCCTGGCCATGGCTTCAATGGCCATACCACTGCTTGTGATGTTGCCATGTGTAGCTCTGCCGCTATGCATTTCTTGCTTGAATCTCTCTCTCGTGCCTCTCGTTCTTGTTACTACTCTTGTTAGACTATCAAGTGTATTCAGTTATCTTGCCCTGGCTAGATGGTTGTGTGTAAATTCTTGTAAATTTGCAAGAACCAATGCTATCTCTCGTAGTGCTCTTAGGCTTTGCTTCACCGTAAGGCTCGTTTAGTTTGTGCATTGGCTAATTAACTCCACATCTTGTTGGTGTGCTTCTGGTTACAATTGTAAATCATGTATTTGCTTGTCTGTGATGCAATTGTTCATGATCTGTGACTGTTTAATTCATATGATCTATGGTTGATGCTAGGCTTGGCTCTATCATGTATTTTCATACTCTGTCAAGCCCTGATGATCAACTGATCATCAATTGCTTGATACTGGACTGCTATTCCAACCTCACTGAGGCTTTTCCTAGTGTCTGTGTGGCACAGATCAGTGCAAGTGCTTGCTCAAGCATCAGCCGACACTTGCAAGTGATCCACCGGATCATTAGCATGTGTCTCGTTTTATGATTTACTTGTTAATCTCAATTATCTATGTTGCTTTAATTGATGAAGTGGATAATTGATGTGAACTATACGATGATGATCATCATAATTGGTTGGATTAGGCTAGATGGATGCCCACAAGTGGTTGGGAACCCTAGCCCTTTTTTGAACCCAATCGTGGTGATGATATATGTATTTGGCTTGTTGGTGTGGTTGATCTAGGGTTTGAGGTGACCCTGGCAGTAATCATGTGCTGCCCTAGGGTAGCTCCCCTATTTGTTGGCTTGCTGTTGCTTACCAATTGTTTTCTGGGTGATCCATTTATTGGATTGCCAGTGGCTCTTGATGTTGAAATCAAACAGACAGTATTCTGTCTAGGTATGATGGTCAATTAGCTGTAGGTGCTAAGTGTGTGTAACTGGGCTGACTTATGCTCTCATCTCTTGCTGGATTTCTTCAGCTTATGCAATTATTGTCATATCTCGTTGTTCCCTTTTGATGATTGACCAAGTGGCCTTTCTCGCTCTTACTTGCACCATAGGGTTTAATAACCAGATGATGACACAATCTTGGGTATCACACCCTGTTGATCATGTGTGCTTGATGCATATGCTTATATATGAAAAAAACCATCTGGTTTGTCCATGATGCTTGGTATACCTCACTCCAGCTCCTAGAAATAGTGTGTTGGTGTAGAGGTTTTTCTTCTGGTGATTTGCTTGACTTGCCCTGCTCCTCCTTGTGCCTAGTGATTCTTGGTTTGGTTCAGTGGTGAGTTTGGACAGGTTGAACAGCACTGGCTATTCTTCTTGTTCTAGCTGTTCTTGGTGTTCTTGGTGACTTACCCCGTTGCTTGTCGATGGATGAAGCAAATAGCTAGGTTTTTGGCCGTGAAAAGCTTATATATGGCTGGCCTTTGCTTCCTCGCTCGACAGCCTTAGCCTCGGCATGTGTTGGTGACTCCCCCTGTGTGAGTGTGCTGGTGAGCATGCACACATGCAGTGTGAGCTGCCTGTGTGTGTGTGTGTTCCTGATACTTTGCACTTGGCTGTGAGAGGATCAGCTCGGCAGCTTTGGTCATATCCTCTCAACTTTCATTTTATTTCTAACCTGCCAAGTGGCATAGCCACTTGGCATAACTTGTGTTGGTTGTGTTTATGTGCAGGTTCAAAATGATGATCAAATGGACAAGATGATCTTCAAGCTCAAGATTAGATGATATTCACATTGTAGTATTTAGGATAGATTCGTACTTGTACTTTTCTTTTATCTTCTTTTTCTATTTATCCCAATTTGTGTAATGTGTTGTAATAATTCCTTTATTTCAATTCTGAATATTGTAATTGACAATGTATAATGTGTGATTATCAATAAAGCTCAAAGTTTTCTCTAATGAGCTTTACTTTATTTTAATTGTTCATATTGTTTATTATTTATAATTTACTTAATGAATTTCCTCACAACTGAATTTATGAGATATTTATTTGATGTTTGAATTTGAAATTCAAATTCAACTTAGGTTTGAATTCAATCATGCAACTTAAGTTGTGATGCAAACTCTCCCCTCTCTTCTCAAAACCCTAGTTTAGCTAGATAAGAGCAAGTTTGTCGCACTCTCGAAACCCTAACCCTGTAAGGTGTCGAGAGAGAAACTTGTCCCCCTTCGATGCAGTTTTTGTTTAAAAGCGCGAAATTTCCCCGTAAATTACAATGCAATGCACATCCCTTTCTAAAATCTACCCCTCGATCGTCTCTAAACCTGGGACATTACAATTCCCTAGATCTGATGCTCGATTTCCGACGAAACCCTAGTTCTGTTGACCGCGCGGTCTACCCCTTTGACTGCATCCCATCGGGGGTCCCCCGGTGGGCATATGCCTCCATTTGAGCTTGGTTAGGTCATAGGTACATGTGGAAACAAGGATCATCCCATATGATCTCAAGTTTCTCTCCGGTTCAACTACGAGGGAGTTCCCCCTATACATGCATAATCTCGCCTAAGTGTAGGAACCCCCGTCCGAGAAGCCGGACACACCGGGGGTAGCCTTGGATATAAAACCATATCAAATCACTTTTGTGCATTCCATGTGGACACACACAAGTTTTGGGGCCATTCCCTAGATCCGATGCTCGATTTCCGACGAAACCCTAGTTTTGTTGACCGCGCGGTCTACCCCTTTGACTGCATCCCATCGGGGTCCCCGGTGGGCATATGCCTCCATTTGAGCTTGGTTAGGTCATAGGTACATGTGGAAACAAGGATCATCCCATATGATCTCAAGTTTCTCTCCGGTTCACCTCCGAGGGAGTTCCCCCTATACATGCAGAATCTGCCTAATTGTAGGAACCCCCTGTCCGAGAAGCCGGACACACCTGGGGGGGGGGGGGTAGCCTTGGATATAAATCCATCTCAAATCAGTTTTGTGCATTCCATGTGGACACACACAAGTTTTGGGGCCATTCCCTAGATCCGATGGTCGATTTCCGATGAAACCCTAGTTCTGTTGACCACGCGGTCTACCCCTTTGACTGCATCCCATGGGGGTCCCCCGGTGGGCATATGCCTCCATTTGAGCTTGGTTAGGTCATAGGTACATGTGGAAACAAGGATCATCCCATATGATCTCAAGTTTCTCTCCGGTTCAACTCCGAGGGAGTTCCCCCCTATACATGCATAATCTGCCTAAGTGTAGGAATCCCGCCCTTTTTTCCCGCCCACCCTTTCCCGCTGCTTCTCTCCCGCCCTTTTTTCCCGCCATGATTTCCCGCCAAGTTTTCCCGCCCACCCTTTCCCGCTCATTCTCTCCCGCCAAGTTTTCCCGCCCACCCTTTCCCGCCCATTCTCTCCCGCCAAGTTTTCCCGCCGTTTCAGCCCCTCGTCGGCCTATATAGCCATGTCTTCTCCACTAACAGCACCAGCAACATTTCTCCCCTCATCACTTCTCTCATCCAACAGCACCACAAAATCCTCTGAGCTGAGCTGCCGCTGAGATGGCTCCTCGTCGCCGTAGCAACACGGGCTTCATCGGCGTTCGCCTGCGGCCTGCGGGGCATTTCGCGGCTGAAATCACCGCCGCTGGAACGTGTGTGTGGCTCGGCACCTTCTACACGAAGGAGGCTGCTGCCCGCGCATACGACGTTGCGGCTTGGAGGTTTGGCCGGCCGCGCCACGAAATGAACTTCCCGGAGGTCAGGTCTCTGACGGAAGCTCAGAGTCTCTCTACTGAGTCGCTACTTCGCGGCAGAGGAAGGCCGAGGTTGAAGCAGAGTACGCCAAAGGAGAGGCGTCGACATGGGGGGAGAATGATGAACGGTGGTCGTGGAACCTCACAACCACCGCTTCAGAGGACACCCCCGCGAGGATGAAGATTTCGACTTCTCCGATTAATATGTGTGTGTGTCGAGTCCGTGTGTCTAGCGGGTCATGCGTCGACCCAGTGTTAAGTGCTTTGTTCGTGTGTGGGTGTAGTTTCTTTAAATGTTTTGGTTTGTGTGTGGGTCTAGTTCTTTAAGTGTTTTGGTTCCTGTGTGGGTTTAGTTTCTTTAAGTGTTTTGGTTCCTGTGTGTGGGTGTAGTTCTTTAAGTGTTTCGGTTCGTGTGTGGGTCTAGTACTTTAAGCGCTTTGGTATGTGTGTGGGTCTAGTTATTTAAGTGTTTTGTATCGTGTGTGGGTCTTAAGTTCTTAAATGTATCACTTTTCTCTCCAGTTCACCTCCGAGGGAGTTCCCCCTATACATCCGGAATCGCGTAAGTGTAGGAACCCCCGTCCGAGAAGCCGGACACACCTTGGGGGGTAGCCTTGGATATAAAACCTTCTCAAATCACTTTTGTGCATGCCATGTGGACACACACAAGTTTTCCAGCGATTCCGACGCTCCGGTGGTCTGTATCTTGGAAAACCCTAGGGCGGGCACCCTGCAGATCTACCCCTATAGCTTTCTCCGTGCGAGGGTTTACCAATGGACTTTTTACTTGTTTTGCTTTGTTTAGGACATATGTACATGGAAACCATAGGTTGGGCATACTTTACCATAAAATAGGCTCCGTTTGAGCCGTGGCGGGAGTTTCCACATACAGATCCTGGATTTTACCAAGTGCTAGCCCATGCATGCGGAAATCGTCAACGCCGGGTACATGCAAGGTTAGCCAAACCTTACATCACAATTGTACACATATGTTATGGGCATATGCAAGTTTTCCAGCGATTCCGACGCTCCGGTGGTTTGTATCTTGGAAAACCCTAGGGCGGGGACCCCGCAGATCTACCCCTATATCTTTCTCCGTGCGAGGGTTTACCAATGGACTTTTTTACTTGTTTTGCTTTGTTTAGGACATATGTACATGGAAACCATAGGTTGGGCATACTTTACCATAAAATAGGCTCCGTTTGAGCCGTGGCGGGAGTTTCCACATACAGATCCTGGATTTTACCAAGTGCTAGCCCATGCATGCGGAAATCGTCAACGCCGGGTACATGCAAGGTTAGCCAAACCTTACATCACAATTTTACACATATGTTATGGGCATATGCAAGTTTTCCAGGGATTCCGACGCTCCGATGGTCTGTATCTTGGAAAACCCTAGGGCGGGGACCCCGCAGATCTACCCCTATAGCTTTCTCCGTGCTAGGGTTTACCAATGGACTTTTTACTTGCTTTGGTTTGTTTAGGACATATGTACATGGAAACCATAAGTTGGACATACTTTACCATAAAATAGGCTCCGTTTGAGCCGTGGCGGGAGTTTCCACATACAGATCCTGTATTTTACCAAGTGCTAGCCCATGTATGCGGAAATCGTCAACGCCGGGTATATGCAAGGTTAGCCAAACCCTAGGGCGGGGACCCCGCAGATCTACCCCTAGGGTTAGGGTTAGGGATAGGATCCGGGTGAGATTTAGGGTTACCAAAATGTTCGCAAAATAGAAAGTTGGCCCGCAGAAGCGGGAAACCCTAGGGCGGGAATGGCCTCGGTTAGGGTTAGGGTTGGAGTTAGGGTTAGCAATGGAATTTTTCCTAAATTTTTAAGGACATATGTACATAGATAGCAGAAGTTCGGCCTAGTGGCTCCGGTTGACCCGTCTGCGAAGAGCGTCACCCGTGGGACCTACATATATGCAATGCATCGTCGAATTCTTAAAAAATAGAACCTTTTTTTACATAATTCATACTAGTAAATAAATAATAGAAACATAATATAAAGTAATATGAGAGAAAAAAAATAAAAAAATAAAAAAAATCCTATATGCCGAGGGTGGCCGTCGGCATAGGGGGGCCATGCCCTTTGCCGAGGGTAGCCCTCGGCGTCTAGCCTAACGCCGTGAGCGTGCCGTCGCGTCGCCGATGGAGCAGCAGCTACGCTGGTGCCTACGCCGAGGGCCAGGTTGACGCCGACGGCTGCCCTCGGCGTAGCATCCTCTACGCCGACGGAAAGTGTACGCCGACGGGCGTCTTCCGGCGCTGCCTCGGCGAGGCCGTACGCCGACGGCCCCGATAAAAAGCCCTCGGCGTAGGGTTTGGCCGTCGGCGTATCCCACCATTCCTGTAGTGTTAGCCTCTAAACCTTTTTTTTTGTTGCAAATCAAATTATTTGAACCAAATATTAAGCGGTGAACCTAAATAATTCATTATTACAAACCAAATTCATAAACGTAACAAATTTAAATTCTTCAAAATCAAAACACCAAAGCTCATATGAATTAAAGAGAATAATAGCAGCAGAACTAGGATTCGTGTGGACATTGCCAGTGATGCTCAACAAGAACATCTTTGTTATGGGTAGTTAGGTGCATTTCAAGGAATTTCTGAATCATGTATCTTCTCCAATACGGACATAATCATCAATGGTGTCGGTTGAACACCCATAGACAAACACACAAACAACGGCGACACACTTCATCAATGGGCTTGCACCCATCTCCCCCGATGCACTCCTCTGAAGCTTAAAACAATCACATTACTTCTATATGACTCATGCAATTGTGTGAGAAACAAACTCTTGTGAAACCAGAACCGGTGCCGAAAATACTTCTCCGGATAGGTTGCATTGGGGGTTGAAACAACCTCTCATGAGCTTGGCATGCCCCTCCACTCTATCTCGGTCAATGTACAGATGGCGAACATGGATCCTAGCCTCGGCCGCCGAAAAACCTCGCTCAAAATCATCAACATAGCCATTTCCAAATCGTCATCTTCTTCCTCCTCCTCCTCCGATGACGAAGAGTCGTCGAAGATCATCTCCCTCAACCTCTTCATGTACCGTCAAAAAATCTTTGTTGAAGCACCCGGTTGCAAAGAAATTGATAAACAACCAAAAAAAGATTCACCTAATTATTTCATCGGACACCTCGGTGGCGGGGGAGGTGGGAATTGCGGCCAACGGAGTTGAGACGGCGCGGAAGGGTGAGAAGACCGTCGGGGCTACGCGATGACCGGATGGCGACATACAGAAGTTTTGCCGGCCGCCGGCCGTTGCCGTGGCCAGATACTCCTCGTCGGAAAAAAAGTCTTGGGGCCTCGGTTCCGGCGACGCCGATCTCCATGACGGTCGAATTACAAGGTCCCCATCTTCCGACAACGTCGCCTTCAGACAAACCATGCTCGCTGCAGCAGGAAGCGACCATGAATTGGCGAGGGAATCAAAACGGTTGCGGCCCAACTCCGGCACAATTTCGGCGACGGCAGGCACCAGCAAGCTCGGCGGAGTGCGGAAGGAGAACGTAGACGGGTGTTGGCTTGCGGCGAAGGCAGTAGGTGGTCGGTGGAGTGAACGCCGACAGTGATAGGCGGCAAAGGTGTGAACGCGGGTGGGAGACGAATCTTCTTTGCTTGCCAAGTCGCGGCGAGCAAAGGTAGGCGCCGCGGAGGCGGACTCCTAAAAATTTTGCTCCCCTAAACGTTTTGACAATTAGAGGACGAAAACGAAGTCTTTTGCTCCTAAGACGTTTTAGGAGTTTCAGCTAGTGATGCTCTTACTGCCACCAAAAAAACAAACTACATCTTCGTCTAGAGTTTTTTTCTTGGCAGGATTTAAACAGCTCTATGCAGTTTTGGAGCTCACGTATGTATGACACCCACCCTCGGAACTAAGATACTACTTACTACCTGCCGTGATAGTTTAGACATCTTATTATTCGGTGAACGTACCCTGTAGAACTGTTGTTCTGGCACTGCAATTTGTTCAGAACTCCACTACAGAATTGCAGTTCCTGCTTGCCGAACGCATCTATATGCTTCTAGAGACCGAAGAAGGGCTGCAACGTTATCTGTCACTTAGCAAACATGAAGCCGAAAACTGAAAGGATGGTGGCAACTTCCGGGAGTAAAATATGCCTAGCTTTTTGAAAGGCTGAACTTTCATGTACCCGGATTATACATTTATGCTCCATAGGCTGATTTTTTAGTAGCTTTTCTTCCCATCGGCCATCAACTTTAACTCTTTAAGCTTATGGTACTCGGGTGGTCAGGTTGACATGAGTTGCTTAGCTTTGCTCGAAGCGCATCGTCGAACGTGGTTCGACAGTACTGAATAGCTGAAGCAAAGGTTCCTGCGCTATCAGCTTATACAAAAATGTTCCAGAGAAGTTTACACAGAAAATTCTCTGTGACATCTTTCTCTTAACTATGAGTACTTCTCGTGCCAGTTACAGCGGCCATATTAGTTCTCAACTAGTACAAGTGTCGCTAGGAAATGATTCTGTCAGACTGAAACTAATTCAGAATTCAGTGGCTTCAGCTGTAAACGCATGCTGCATGCGCTACTCTACTCGTGAGCAGATCAGATGGCTTTGTTGAGAGCAGTGCCAATACAGCAATACGTAACTGTCCAACCATGAGCTCCTAGCCTCCTACAACGAAACGAGCATGGGCTTCGGTGAGCATGGGCTCACGAGAAGAGTCTAGAAGAGCAAGATGAAAATGACTCCTACAAGGAAACGAGACGTTATCCAAAGAGCATATGCCTTGGTACGCTCTCTCACGGCCAGTGACTGCTCCATCTACTGCACCAAATGACTAGTGCTGGCGAGTTTTCAGGGGAAAAAATCCCACAATACCCGGTACTTGACGGACGACTCGTAGAGGAGAGTAGCAAGATGATAAGATAGTCTACTAGCGGGAGAGTCCACGGCCATCACATCAAATTATAACTAAGCTACACGCGGGATGCATTGGATACATCACCCTATAGAGGATAAGAAACTTTATTAGTATTGGATGCATCCTTGCACATAATGCAACTCAGGCTTCATCTATTTAAAGCGCTTGCTTCCTCTCTCCAGGAAACCACAAAACATTATTTCTTCTCTAGGTACAATACTCTCAGTTCACACATCTGCACCCAGTTGTAGTCGATAATCATAGCAATGGCCTCCACCAACAGCTGGACCCTGGAGCTTGAGTCGAAGGTGGCCGCGTCGCGCAAGTTCCGCGCCTGCGTCATGGACTGGCACAATCTGGCACCCAAGCTCGCCCCACACATCTTCGACAGCGCCCACCATGCTGAAGGAGATGGCGGCTTCGGCAGCGTCAGGCACTACAACTGCAACTCAGGTATGCATACCACACATAAGACATGCATTCATGCCGCCTGCTGTTTGGCACACATGTTCAAACCATAACACGCAATTGATGGTGCAGCCATGCCCTTCAACGTCATGAAGAAGAAGGTCGAGTTCCTCGATGTGGACAAGTGCGAGTGCAAATATACCATTGAGTGTGATGGCACTGAGATGGCCACATTTAACGTCAAGGTGAAGCCAACGGCCAACGGTGGGAGTGTGGCCAAGGTGGAATGCACGTACAAGGGCGTGGGGGGGAAGGACAAGATGCTCAAGGCTAAGGACTCTGTCGCTGAGATGTTCAACACTGCCGAGGCCTACCTCATCGCCAACCCGGACGCGTACAACTAATTCAATAAAGAGGGATCATATATAATAATGGTGCTTTCTCTTCAATCGAATAAAACTGCTCCAACCTCTAGGTGGTATGACAGATCAAGCCAGGTGTGGACTTATTAAGTTAAAAATACCGCGAGTACTTGTAACCGTGAAATCAATAATGGTTTAAAGAAAATGGAGTGTGGGTTTGTATGAAGTTGCTGTCACTTGCTTATGTATCTTCCTCATGGTTCGCACAAGAATAAAAGGAAGCATGTGAAATACATGACACTCTTATTTGGAATTGGTAGCTTTTTCCAGCCATAAAGTTAGCAAAATACAGAAAATGCACGGGCTCTTCAGTTGATTAAAAACAACACTTTCAAGAATGAGAAAGAATAGTCAAGATCTAGAAAGACCAACACAAAATCATCAACTAAGCAGAAAAGGTGTTAAGTGTTAAATATGGATTAAGCCATATAAATTCACTCTTCTGCCTTGCGCTAAGTTCTACAACCTCTGTTAGAAAACAAGTGACTCAACTTTATCTAGATACGGATGTGTCTACACACATAAATGTGTCTAGATACATCCGTACCTAGACAATGTTGAGTCACTTATTTCCGAAATGGGGGAATATCTATTACTCAAGACATGTATGACATAATCTAGGTCCCTGGATCATATGACCATAATTGCATGCTATGAAACATACACAATCAGAAATCTTGCATAACTATGCCCACATCAGATTTTCATTATCAATTAAGAATCCAAAAGCAACTAAATAGTTCTAGGATTCTTGAGCTATATGCTACATTAAGGACATGCCAAAATTGCACAATTGATACGGAGTATGACTCAACTATTCCAGAGTAAAAGTTTCAGCATCAGTACTGTGTATACCATATTTGGGTGATTGCAAAGGGAGTGATAACAAAATTGCAGTTGTCACTAAATCAATCAATCCATACCGTTGCTGAAAGGGGAACAATGTTGATGTGCTTCGGGACCATTTAAACTTCCTCCCAAACTACACATCTCTCAGCATCATTGACATGATGGACTTTATCAAAGTTACCTGATTGCATCATCAATCACATATCAGGTACATGAACCACCCTTAATAAGATTACAAAATGTAAAGTGGAAAGTGAAAAACAGAGCATGTTACACTATGAAAAAACAGAAATGCAGTGGCATACTCATTGAATATCCCTATCCCGTGTACCACTGTGGAGCATTGAGCATAATATTTCTGTTGTCATAATTAAGCAAGTTGTCTATGGTCTGATGCCAGCATCTCCAGTAAGAAGTCTCACATCAAACTTCCCGCAAAAATCTCTGTATTTGTGATTGCTGGTAGTTTTAGTGGGAGCAGTACAGACAGCCCTAGTGCAATGCTGCATAATAACACTGTCTATTATCACAGTGTCCACACTTGCATTCTTTTTATCAAGACATATCAATACATGTTATTTGCGACCGTTTGAATAAGCTGGTACAGTACATAGAGAAGTGCTGTAAAAAAGTATGTGATACATCAATCTACTTACAAAAGTAAAAGTGTACATGTATCAGGATTCTCAAAGCAACTATAAAGTATTCTAGTAACCTCTGTAGCTCAAGCAGATTACTGACCACAAATAACAGAGCAAATAAGAAGCATGAATGGCCGTAGTTTACAAAAAATATACATAAAAAAAACCAGTGAAGTCAGAGAGCGGACGAATAGCGCCCGAGCTCATTTGATCCGTAAATCAAAAGTGATATCGAGTGGTGATGAGGCATGCAAGCGCAATAAATGAAACAGGGCAGGATTTGTTAAATGAAGCAATACGGTGTAGTTTTGCTGCACCGTATCGTACACGAATTAAAGACCGAGCGGGTGGGTGTTCGATGGACATCAATTCCAGGCAGTTTGCAGTTGCTCGTTTCGGCCCCTGGTACATGTCAGTGTGCACCTCATTTGGCCCATCATGTACGAGGTAGTTAATGGTTCATCATGTACCAAAACCCTACACAGTGCATCATTCCCCACCCAATTGGAGGATGGGAGATGGCGAGGTGAACCGGTCTGTGGCGGCGCTCCCACCGACACTGTATCCTTCATTTGGAATGTAAAAAACATTTTAAAAAACGAAATTCAAATGTAAAAAACATTAAAAAAACAAAATTCATACGGAATTAGACTAGTTTTATACAAAAGTGACTCGAATTTGAGCTTAAAAGTAAGAAAAACTAGCGGCGCCCCCGGAAGGCGCTATAGTCGAGGTTGTCCGCGTCATCGCCAAAAGTCGAAGGACCAATCGTCCTCCTCCTCCTTTGGCGCCAGCGGCTCAGAAGGACCGGCGAGGTCGACAAAGTTCTCGCCGTGGTTCATGGCGGACCACACCACCGCCTGTCGCGGGTCGAGCGTCATCTACCGTAGTCCTCCTCGACGGAGCGGCCGACGATGAACTGTTGCCCGGGGAAGTCCTCCGGGTCACCGCCGCCACGAAGGGCCGCCTGCGCCTCCATCTCCTACCATTGCCTCTTCATCGGCAGAGGCGGCGCCGAGGGAGCGGTGCAGCCCATCCAATGTCAGAGTCGTGGTACAGGATCGATCAACGAAACCATCGTAAACTTTGGCAGACTACATCGTTGCACTGTAGCCTTTTAGGTTCGCTTGGCTTTGATGCATACGATTGAGGTGGTTGGCTTGTCCTGGCTCTGTATTGGCCTGTTGGTTTACTGAAGATTATACAACAAGGGATATGACGTCACTTATAGAAATCAATGGTTAGTGTGGACTGGATAAAAGGAGCACTCTAGCTCGGGCATACTTCCGAGTTTTCGGTGAAGTCAGCCATACTTTTGCTGCTAAAGCAAAGGCATACTCTGCAACAACTGTCTTTCCTGCTGACATATGGGCCGCCACAATGACTGATCCCCCCTTCTTGACATAATATATAACCTATTTATGGTAGATATAAAGAATATAGGTTAGTGATTAGATCAGACATTCAGTATCATACTATGTATTCATAACCTTGATTGGAAATATTAAAAATATGGAGGAAGGAAACATCACTTCTCGCTTCTATCTCTGTAATGGAAAGAGAATTTAAAAGATATGCAGGATTACTTGTCCATTAACCACTCCAGTGTTTCAAACAATGGTGGTAAAACCATATGAATGCAAACTTACGAGTCTTTAGTCCACAATTTTTTTTATCATACTCCCTCCATCCCACGAAACTTGTCTGAACTTTGTCAAAATTTAGACGTATCTAGATGCTAAATAATGTCTAGATACATCCAAATTTTGATAAAGTTCAGACAAATTTCATAGGATGGAGGGAGTACATTAACTTGAAGCCCTTCACAATATGGATGTGAAGGGCGTAAGAGGATGGACAGACACAATTTCAAGTTTGTTAACGATGATAGCTGCCATGCATAATGAAAAGTTCTCCCATCCTAACTAATTCTAAAACAAATTTACAAATTGTGGCGTACAGTTGCTTGGTATGTTAAACTGAATGTTTTATATTCGTGGTAATTTACAACGCAAAGGTGTAGACTGTAGATTGTCAAAGAAGAGATATAGGAGTACTCCCTCCATTCCATTGAATAAGGCCTATATTTTTTTTGAAAAGTTAAGCAAAGCAAAGTTTGACCAAACTTTAAAAAAAACTATCAAGAACTTTGACACTATATAGATATCATATGAAAATATATTTCATGATGTATCTAACGGTGTTGATTTTGAATTACATGTTATTTTTTTTCTAAACACTTGATCAAACTTCACCTAGTTTGACTTTTGTAGGAAAAATATAACTTATTCGATAAAATGAAGGTAGTTTCACGCTATTACAGTATTCACCATTGGATGGACCACTAAAAAAGCATGAATATAGCAAAGTAGTATAGCAAAAAGCAAATAGACTCTAATTCTCGTTCTGCCCTGAGCAATTAATGCCTCTGGCCCACAATACTGCAGCTGGCTGCTGGTCCACATGGGTCGATCAAGGTCACTCCACAGCAATAGCTCAGCCAAACCGATGGGCAGTCCATCCTGCGGCATTTCCTCAGTTCGAAATTAAGCTATAGGTGGCTACACCGCCTACTACTCATCACTGAACAGCGTGCATGGCCTCATCACGAGACTCGAAGCAAGAAAATTGAACATGTATGCTTTCGGCGCTGCTGACGCTGTGGCATGTCACCATCCCGCGCTTGCACTTGCAAGTTGCAATCTCTCTCGGAGGCGCTCATGGCGTCGACTGTCTCCAGGTAGAAGAGGCGCGGGCACACGTGGCCGGGCGTGTAGGGGTCGTCGCAGTTGAAGCAGAGCCCAAGGCGGCGGCGTTCGAGCTGCTCCGCCGGGGTGAGTCGGCGGAACGTGCGAGTAGCCGCTGGAGCGGGGCTTGCCGGCCCGGGCGGGGTGGGGCGGGTGGCGGCCGCGGTCGGAGGTGGAGGCCGAGTGGTGCGTCCGCCACGGGCCGGGGCGCCTGCTGAACCGCCTGGGCGCGATGCTCATAAGCGCGCGCGTAGTGCATCGCCATCTTGAGGTCCTGCGGGGCCTGGAGTTCCACGTCCACACGGATGTGGTCGGGGAGGCCGCCAATGAAGAGCTCGGCGCGCTGCTGCCCTGTCACCCCGGGCGCATGGCACGCGAGGGCCTGGAAGCGGTCGGCGAAGTCCTGCACCGTGGTGGTGAAGGCCAAACGCCCAAGTTCCGCCAAGCGACTGCCGCGAATCGGAGGACCGAAGCGTAGAAGGCAGAGCTCGCGGAAGCGGTCCCATTGGGGCATGCTGCCCTCGTCCTGCTCGAGGGAGTAATACCATGTCTGGGCGGAGCCGCGGAGGTTGGTACGAGGCGAGCCAAGTACGGTCCGAGGCGAGGGTGCGCTGCCCTTGGAAGAACTGCTCGCATTGGTTGAGCCAGTTGAGGGGTCGACGCCGTCGTACGTGGCGAAGTCGAGCTTGGCGTAGCGTGGGGGGGGGGTGGGGGTGGCTGCGCCCTGGCCGGGGTACTCCGTGCGGCCGGCGTAGGGCTCTGCAAAGCGCGAGTATGCCGGCTCCGGAAAGGAGGGCCTCGGAGGGTCCCCGGCGGTCGTGTAGACGGGAGGAGGCGCCGACGCGGTCGAGTAGACGGGCGGGGGCTCCGTCGCGGTCACCCACGCCGGGAGCCGCGAGGGCGATGGCGGGAACGGCACCCGCTGGATGGGGACGCCCTGGGGCAGCGAGGCGGGCCCGGCGCTGGGGGCCGGCTGCCACGACGACCACGGAGTTGGGGGCGGCGAGGCCGGGGGCGGGGCGGGCACGCCCTGGACGGGCGGAAACGCCGGCGCGGCCGAGTAGGCGTCGAGGGCCGGCGGCTGCGGCGGCGTGGTCATCCCCTCAGTGTCGATCAGGTACAGACGGATGCCTTGGACCGCGGTGGCGAGATCGCGGATGGCCGTCGAGACCTCCTGCTGCGGGAGGAGGGGAGCGACGTCGGAAGCCTCCGCCATGGGTGCCGCGACTCCCGTGGAGGGCGGCGGCTGCGAGGGCGGCGGTACGGAAGCGGGCGGTTTGGGCGGTGGGATGGTGGTGGTGGTTGGAGAAGACGACATGACCGAACGAGAACAATCTGATACCAAATTGGTAGAACCAGCTAGTCTACCCGGTCTAGGGTGGAGGTTATAGGGGAAGGAAGGGGCGGTGTGTGTGCGGAGGCGAGGGCGCCGGCGGCAGGGCGCCGTCGCGCGAGCTTGAAGAAGGCGGCGGCGGCTAGGGTTGGGAGTCCGACTCCTTGAGGAGTCGGCACAAATATATGTTTATTGCTTAATGATTCTGGTCGATTACAACTTGCTTATATAAGAGAAATCTGCTAATTGAGCTAAGCCCCTAACTAGGCCTGACCGGTGGGCCTCCTCCAGCGGTAGACCAAACCGGTCATAACAAACACACACATATTTATTCGCATTGGATGCATCCTTACACATCTCGGAACTAGGAAAATGTGCTACCTATATTCGCGTTGGATGCCCTTACTCATTTTTTGCTTTTTATCTGGACGCCCATTCTTCTCTTTTCATTAATTTCTCCATTAATTTGTACACGCATTCGTCCCTTCAACTAAACATTTGAAAAAACTTCATGGACCTAGCTTCACCAACGCGTGTTTCATTTATTTAAAGCGCTTGTTTCCTCTCTCCAGGCAACCATCAAACATCACCTCTCCTCTAGGTATAATAAGTCTCGGCTCACACCATCTGCACCCGGTTGTAGTTGATAATCACAGCAATGGCCTCCACCAACAGCTGGACCCTCGAGCTCGAGTCGCAAGTGACCGCGCAGCGCAAGTTCCGCGCCTGCGTCATGGACTGGCACAATCTGGCACCCAAGCTCGCCCCATACATTTTCATCAACGCCCACCATGCTGAGGGAGATGGTGGCATCGGCAGCGTCAGACACTGCAACTGCAACTCATGTATGCCGTATGCATACCACACAGATGAAATACATTCATGTCACCTGCTGTCTGGCACACATGTTCAAACCATAACACGCAATTGATGGTGCAGCCATGCCCTTCAACGTCATGAAGAAGAAGGTTGAGTTCCTCGATGAGTGTGAGTGCAAATACACCACCGAGTGTGACGGCACTGAGACGGCCACGTTTAACGTCAAGGTGAAGCCAACGGCAAACGGTGGGAGTGTGGCCAAGGTGGAATGCACATACAAGGGCGTGGAGGGGAAGGACAAGATGCTCAAGGCCAAGGACTCTGTTGGTGACATGTTCAACACTGCTGAGGCCTACCTCATCGCCAACCCAGACGCGTACAACTAAGTCAGCAAAGAGGTATCATACGTAATAATAATGGTGCTTTCTCATCGATCGAATAAAACTGCTCCAATCTCTATGTGGTATGCCAGATCAAGCTGGGTGTGGACTTATGAAGTTAAAAATACCACATATTTGTAACCGTTAAATAAATAGTGATTTTAAAAAAATGGACTATGGGTTTGTTTGAAGCTGCTGTTGCTTGCTTATGTATCTTCCTAATGCTTCACACAAGAATAAAAGGAAGTATGTGAAACACATGACACTCTTATTTGGAATTAGTAGCTTATTTCCGGCCATAAAGTTCACAATATGTAGAAAATGCACAGGCTCTTCAGTTGATACAGGGAAAAAGGATAACGAGAAATAATAGTTTCCAAACAACACTTTCAAGAATGAGAAAGAACAGTCAAGACCTAGAAAGAACAATACAAAATCATCAACTAAGTAGAAAAGGTGTTAACTGTTAAATATGGATTTAGCCATATAAATTCACTCTTCTGCCTTGCACTAAGTTCTACAACCTCCATTCGAAAATAAGTGGCTCAACTTTATCTAGATACGGATGTATGCATCTAGATACATCTGTACCTAGACATAGCTGAGTCACTTATTTTCCGAACGGAGGGAATACCTATTACTCAAGACATGTATGACATAATCTAGTCCCTGGATCATATGACCATAATTGCATGCTATGGAACTTACACAATCAGAAATCTTGACATAACTATGGACAGATCACCTTAAGATTTTCATCATCAATTAAGAATGCAAAAGCAACTAAATAGTTCTAGGATTCTTGAACTACTATATGCTACATTAATGGCATCCCATAATTTGCATAAATAATATGACCCAACTATTCCAGCGTAAAAGTTTCAGCATCAGAATTGTGTATACCATATTTGGGTGACTGCAAAGAGATAACAAAATTGCAGTTTTCACTAAATTGGTCAGTCCATACCGTTGCTGAAAGGAGAACAATGTTGATGCACTTCGGGAGCATTTAATAACTTCCTCCCAAACTACACATCTCTCAGCATCATTGACATAATGGACTTCATCAAAATTATCTGATTGCATCATCAATCACATATCAGGTACATGAACCACCCTTACTAAGATTACAAAATGTAAAGTGGAAAGTGAAAAACAGAGCATGTTACACTATGAAAAATCAGAATTGCAGTGGCATACCTATTGAATATCCCGTACAATATCAGCACCACTATGGAGCATTGAGCATAATATTTCTGTTGTCATAATTAAGCAAGTTGCCTCTGGTCTGATGCTAACGTCTCCAGTAAAAAGTCTCACATCAAACTTCCCGTAGAAATCTCTGTATTTGTGGTTGCTGAGTAATGGGAGCAGTACAGAATGCCCTAGTGCACTTCTTGACATAAGAGCATCTCCACCGGCGCGCCCCATAGCGGCCCCGATAGCGATTTGGGGGCCGGCGTGGTTTTTGGGCTCGCACCGGTGCACCCCAAACGGCGCCGGCTAGTTTTTGAGCCCAATAGAATCGCCGGCATCCCCGTGCCGGCCCCTTCGTGTAGGGCGCGAATCGGGCTTCTCGGCGACTCGCGGCACGACAGAAAACGAGCGTGGGCTCCGCCTGGCATACAGACACACCGATTTCCCGCCTCCTACCCACGCCCGAGCCGACTCCCACCCCTCTAGATAGCCACCGTCGCAGTCACCGCCGAATAGACACCGCCGCCTGTCTAGGAACCACCGTCCATCGACACGGCCGCCACCCCCTCGACCGGCGGCCGCTGTTTCGCCCGGAACATAGCTCACCGCCACCGCGGCACAACCGCCCCGCCCGCAAGGTGTTCGTCCGATTGCCACGATGGACAACAACGACGAGATGATGGTGCAACTGTTCACGGAGGAGCAGAACGTTGAGGCTGTCCGGCGGCAACAACAACAGCTGATTCTGACGAGCATGGCGGCTCAAAGCCAGGCAAGAGGAGGAACATCAACCGGCATCGTCAAGACGGCGCAATGCTGCTTGACGATGCGACTCATTCGCCGAAGAAATTTCGGCGCCGGTTTAGGATGAAGAAGGAGCTGTTCTTGAAGATTGTCTACGACAAGTACTTCATTGCCAAGCAAGATTGCACAGGTTTGTGGGGCTTCACCTCAATTCAGAAGTGCACTGCTGCAATGCGTTGTCTTGCATACATAGCTCCTCCAGATACAGCCAATGACTACCTACGGATGGCAGAGTCAACATGTACAGAGACTCTCTACAGGTTTTGCCGAGCCGTCATAGCGGTGTTTGCTAAAGACTATTTGAGAGCACCAAGAGAAGCTGATACCGCTCGGATCAAGCTGATACATCGGATCCTGCAAAAAAATGGAGCAAGAGGGTTTCCTGGGATGCTCGGAAGCATTTGACTGTATGCATTGGGGCTGGAAGAATTGCCCTTTTGCTTGGCAGGGGATCTTCAAAGGGCATACTGGTGAGTGCAGTGTCAGACCAGGACCTTTGGATTTGGCATGCATTTTTTGGCATGGCAGGAACAAACAATGATATCAACGTGCTGCAGCGCTCTCCGGTGTTTGCCAGGCTAGCTGAGGGACAAGCTCCTGCCGTGAACTTTGAGGTAAACGGCCACGCATATAACAAGGGGTACTATCTAGCTGATGGTATCTACCCGACGTATGCTACATTTGTGAAGAAAATTCCCTCTCGAGCAAACGAGCTGGAAGCTTATTTTGCAACATGCACGCAAGGATGTTGAGTGTGCTTTTGGGGTGGTTCAGCAGCGTTTCGCCATTGTCAGGTACCCTGCTCTCACTTGGTCTAAGTCTCAAATGTGGGAGGTGATGAACGCCTGTGTGATCATGCACAACATGATCATTGAGAGCGAGCGCAACGAACCTGTGCAGGATGATCAACCATTGATTATCAAGGGCCACTTGCTGAGGTAGAGCATGTACCCCAAGAATTTGCCGCTTTTCTTCATATGCACAATGAAATTCGACATGCAGGTGTCCATGTACAACTGAAGGCAGATCTAGCTGCGCATTTGTGGGCGAGGAGAGGAGACGCCAAAAATGCATGATTTTATTTCTATTTCTTTGGTTGTATGAATAATTTAAGTACTATTTGTTTGATTGATTGTATGAATAATTTAAGTACTATTTGTTTGATTGCATGAATAATTTAATTCTATTTGTGTGATTGTATGAATTATGAATATAGTATGAATAAAATGGATATGTTGTTTCAAAATATTGTAAAAAAGAAAAAAAAATTGGGGGCCGCCGTATGGGAGGCGCCAGTGTGGGAACACCCTCCCTAAATAGAGGACGCAATGCCGGAGCCCCCCATACAGCAAACCCTGCCGGCGACTATTTGGGGGGGGGGGGGTGGAGATGCTCTAATATGCTGCATAATAACACTGTCTATTATCACAGTGTCCACGCTTGCATTCTTTTTTATCAAGACATATCAATACATGTCATTTGCGACGGTTTGAATAGACTGGTACAGTACATAGAGAAGTACTGTAAGAAAGTATCTAATACTTAAGACATCAATCTACTAACAAAAGTAAAAGTGTACATGTATCAGGATTTTCGAAGCAACTATTAAGTATTCTAGTAAGTTCTCTAGCTCAAGCAGATTGCTGACCGCAAACAACAGAGTAAATAAGAAGCGACAGGCCGTAGTTTACAAAAATATACATAAAAACCCAGTGAAGTCAGGCATACTTTTGTTGCTAAAGCAAAGGCATACTCTGCAACAACTGTCGTCCCTGTTGACATATGGGCTGCCACAAAGACTGACCCCCCCTTCTTGACATAATATATAGCCTATTTATGGTAGATATAAAAGAATATAGGTTAGTGATTAGATCAGGCATTCAGTATCATACTATTCTAACAAACAGGCGTTAGCGATTAGGGCTTGTATGCATAACCCTGGTTGGAAATATTAAAAATATGGAAGAAGGAAACGTCCCTTCTCGCTTCTATCTACATGTAATGGAAAGAGAATTTGAAAGATATGCAGGAGTCCTTGTCCAGTAACCACTCCAGTGTTTCAAACAATGGTGGTAAAATCATATGAATGCAAACTTATCAGTTTTTAGCCCACATTTTTTTCCATCATACATTAACTTGAAGCCCTTCCCAATATGGATGTGATTTGTTACAATTAAGGGCGTAAGAGGATGGAAAGACATAATTTCAAGTTTGTTAACGATGATAGCTGCCATGCATAAAGAAAAGTTCTCCCGTCCTAACTAATTCTAAAACAAATTTACAAATTGTTGCATACAGTTGATTGGTAAGTTAAACCAGAATGTTTTCTATTCATGGTAATTCACAAGGCAAAGGTACTGTCAAAGCAGAGATATAGTGCTCCCTCCGTTCCAATGAAAAAGCCCTATTTATTTTTTTGAAAAGTCAAGCAAAGTAAAGTTTGACCAAACTTTTAGAGAGAACTATCAAGAAGTATGATACTATATAGATATCATATGAAAATATATTTCTTGATGTGTCTAACGGTGTTGATTTTGAAATGTACATGTTAATATTTTTTTCTAAAACTTATCAAACTTTACTTAGTTTGACATTTGGGAAAAAAATATAAGCCTTATTCGTTGAAATGGAGGTAGTATCGAAAAATACATCCATACTTATGGGTGCTCAAGACATTCTAAAAACAAAATAGTAATTCAAAAGAAAACGCAATCTAAATTTTATCACAAAGGGTGCAGTGGAATATAACAAAGATTTGGTTTTATCCTACTGTAGCAGGTCAAATGATCCACCGGCCTTCAGCAGTTACAAGATATTTCAGCTAATGTAACATAATGGAACTTCGCTTCAAACTTTACTTGTAGCTTGCACACAGAAATTATCTGTATTTTACACACAATGTCAATCAGTGAGGCGTCGAACTGAACATAGGTAATCTCAAAGGACCTACACTGGATCTTTGAAATGATCGGCTTTCACAACAAAGTACCATGGATATCAAATGCAGGTGTATCCATATGGCACTCAGGCAGCAGTATGTACATCAGTACATGTGGTCATGGGATAACTAACACACACCTACAAATGTGCCAGCAAATACAGCACGCATCAATCTTTTTAAAATCACATTCAGATTCTTTTGTCTCCTATACTGAACATTTTCGTAAAAATAATTAATAGCCCCTTAGATTTCAATTTCAACTTTACTCTTCTACTGGAATATTACAAATAAAATCAAGGTGTGTATTTTCTATTTTATATACAAGCATTTTCAGTAATAACATTTACCATGCTGACTTTTCAGTTTATGTTAACGACAGAAAACTTGATAATGGAAAAAAAATGCATAGTTTAGTCAAAAGGAGATGGGCTGATGTTGCAACGAGAGAACTGTAAATGCCAATTAAGCTTAAAACACTATACTAACGATTACCAAATTGAGCTCAAAGCTCTAACAAGTATACACATAGTACTAGCATTTAATTAAATCAATGCTCAATTTCAGCGACAAAAAAGTTCATGAACAGACAATAACAACTGTCAACAGAGATACAGATGTCACAATACTAGTTTGGTGAAACGGCAGCGAATTAATAATAACAGTCTTGCATAAGTTGCTTGATTATAAAAACAAGGTTTAGACAACAGTGACAACTGAAAACCAAAGCTAAGCAGAATCTCATAAAAAATCTAGTAATGTCATTTAAACATGAAAATAAATGCCGTGCATACACGCGTCCTGGGAGGGTCCACCATGGGCGAGAGTTTCACTCAGGGCGATCGAGAGGTGATCGTGCGACATACTAGGGTTGCTCTCTTGAGGGTGATTGTTCATCAGCGCCAGAGCGAGATCACGGCAGCGTGGTCCTCTCTCCGGCGGTCAATCGTTGTGGATCGTCTCTCTGTGTTGATTCCCAGCACAAGGGAGGCGAGGTTTCATGGCGTCCTCAAGCCAAAGGTCGGCGGTGAGTGGCTCTAGGTCCAAGGCACAGTCTCGTTCGCCGGCAAAAGGTTCCGAGGAACTGTCTTCAGCCTTGTCGGCAAGGCTGGGTGATCTGGTGCTAACTGATAAGGAGGCATTGGGGATCATGATCAAGGACGTTGGATTTGTTCCCATACCGAAGCCGAAGTGGGTGGTGGTGGGCAAGGCATGTACGCCAAGGAAGATCGTCATAGGCGCCCTGGAGAGGGCGATGCAGCATGCATGGGGCCTGCACCGATCAGCACAATAGAAGGATATAGGGGAAAACAGATTCGTCATTCGCTTTGAGTCAGAGGAAGATTGGAAATATGCGATCAAACTATCAAACTTTTGTTTGTTGACATCTGCAAATGGGAAATGGAAGCTTGACATAAACCGGATAAGACTTAACAAACATTCTGAAACAGCTGTAGCCTATACACAGATTTTATTCCAAGTGTCCCTAGCTTACACAAAGCTTTTTTTCGATAAATTGTACTCTATACACAGGAACATATGGATTGTATGAATTACTTCTTACTCCCTCCGTCTATAAATATAGATCGTTGTGGGACCCTTGTGGACAACATTTTCAAACTTTGGTCCATCTTGGAAATGCTTTCATAATTCATGTTTTCATTTTTTTTCCAGTACTCCCTCGGTTCCAAATTAAGTGTTGCAGATTTGTCTATATTCACATGTATCTACCAACTAAAACGTAGATAGATACATGCAAATCTAGATAAATCTGAGACACTTAATTTGGAAGGGAGGAAGTATTAAAGAAACGTATTCAAATTCTTTGCATCAAGACTGAAAAGTTTGTCGATGTTGATAGCTGCGATGCATAAGGAAAAGGCGTGACATCCTAACTAATACCAATACAAATTCAAAAATCATTTCATACAGCTGCTAGGTGAGTTGCAAATAAATGTTTTCTCTTTGTGGTAATTTACCAGGCAAAGTGTAGAGTGTAGACTGTCAAAACAGAGATATAATACCGTACACTATCACCGATTCGCCGGTGCATGGACCACTACACAGCCATGTAGCATGGTTGTGCCTACTGAACTTCGTGTTAAACAAATGTGGTTCATGTTCTTGGACAACATAGCACGCTACATGCTCATCAGCATATAAAACATCATATATTCAGATAAAACGTACAGATGCTACTGAGTATATTACCTCCATCTAAAACTTATCCAATTCAAAGGGATATCCGATTTGGCATATCTGGAACAAGTTTGTGCAAGTCAGTCACAATGCCATCCTCCCCAATAACAAGTGCCACAATCCCTCATATCTGTAGGTGGAGAATGTAGTTGCTGCAATTCAAAACAAAAGTATATACTCATGTGACTTGAACATATGAAGTATGATCGCAATATAAATTAAAAAAATCCCTTATTCTAGCCAATTGCTCACCATCATTTTCACAGGACACAATGTTGGCATCATCTTCCTCTCCCGAGCCTTCACCTAGCTCAAGTCCAAACCATTGGGGAACCCGGTGGAGCGATTAGTGCCGGTCCAACACCCATAAGCTCACGCACGCTATCGCCATTCTTCGCACCCTCTAGAAAATGCCTTCTCCAACGCTGCGCCTCAGCCGCATCATCGCGCAGGCGCCCTCAGACGGACCGGCTCACTATTCACTCTCCCCCTCACAAAGTATCTGCCTCTCTAGGCCAGGCATCCGTGGCACCATGGGCGGAGGGCTCCAGACTCCAGAGGCGGCCTGGACAGGTCCAAACCAGTCCACATCCCCACACCTTGGCGTCATTGGCCGCGGTGGGGATGTAGAGCTCAGGGCTGAGGTAATTGGCTTCGAGGTCCTCATTCGCGCTGCTCGTACTCTCCGGCGAGTAGGCGTAGGCCGGCCGGCGGCTACGGAGCTATTGCAGCACCAGCAGGGGTTTCGTTAGGGTTCACGCGACGGTATCACATTGGGTAAAGAAAATTTGTGAGTCGCGTACCAGGAGGAAGTCAGGCCCAGGGTTGGGCGTGTTGCGGGTAGGGTCGAGGCGGAGGTGCCCTCTGTGTACGGAGAAGCTGATGCGGAACGGCGCCTCGCTCGCCGGCGATGCGGCGAGGCCGTCCATCAAGGCCCCCGCGATGAGGCTGCCGGTTTTTTTTTTTTTTGGAGCAACCGGGAGCAGTGCCTATTCATTAAGAAGAGGGAAATTTGGCCAGTTTATAAGGGAAACTGGCCGAAAACCGTACAACCCAAACACCACACACCGACCCCGAGGCCGCGCACCACACGAGCCGACAACACTCCCGCCGTAGCAAGAAGTGTCAATGCTCAAAACAGAATCACCCGGAGCCGCCGCTCTGACGTCCACACCGGTCCCGAGACCGCGCACACTAGCGAGAACCGCCCAAAACACAACACACCGACCCCGAGGCCGCGCACGCTACGAGCCGACGACACTTCAGCCCAAGCAAGAAGAGACGACGCTCGAAGACCCAAAGCACCGGAGCCGCCGCTCCGACTTCCACACCGGTCCCGAGACCGCGCACCCACCTAGTCGACGAAGCAGCTGCCATGCAAAGCATGCCAAACCTTGCCCAGCGGAGTACCAGACCTCCAAGGCACCGCCCCCAAGGGGGAGACGACGATGGCGCCGACGATGCCCGCTCTAGCGAAAGCCAAAGCTCAGGTTTTCACCCGGAGAGCCTGAGACTTCGCACGACAGGGGGGGTGAAGGAGCTCCTCGACAATGCCTCCAACGAGGGAAGCGACGTCCGAGGACGCCGACATCGCCGGCACCAACCGAAGTGGATGCGGTGCTTTCGCGCGGAGTTCACCCAAACCCCGGTCGTTGAAGCTCGTCCACGAAGGCGAAGGAAAAGGCATGCCTGCATTCCAGCCCGCCGCCACCACACGAAGCCAACCTCGCGACGGCGCTTCACGCAGCCGTGCCCTCGCCGCCCGCACGGCCAGGGCGGAGCGAGCGAAAAACCTCCACGTCCCGAGGCCGCCGCTCCGGCCTCCAAGCGCGGCAGCCCGAGCGTACACCTCAAGTCGACTCGTCGCTCGCCTCGGGGAGCCGGCCCGAGCACCCGACCACCGGAGAAGCGCGCCGCCGCGCCGCCTTCCATCCACCAAGGCACACCTCTACCATGGCCGCAGGTGGCACAACCGCCGGGACGCCGCAAAACTGGGGCCACCACTACGCGACCGCCGCGCCGAGGCACCCACCAGCTCCATGGACCTCCACGCAACCACTGCGTCGAGGCACCGCCCGACCGCCAACCACCCACGCGCAGTCCAGACGCCGCAGACTGCGAGGCGACGACTCGCACCCGGGACCGCTGCCCCGGCATCCCCAACTCCGGCAGAGAGCATGCCAGCACCGGGCACCCCCTCCACCTCCACCCGACACGAGCAGCAGCGCAGCCCCGTCTGGGCCCGCCAAGGCCCAGAAACGGCCCGGCCTGGGCAAACCGGCGCGCCTCCAGCCGCCGCCGCACCCAGCAGCACGCCCACCGCCGCACGCAGCTTCGCCCGCCGCCGCTGCGCCACCGTGGCCGCTCGGGGCGGCCCCAACAACCGCGCGCAGCGGTCCGCCCCGCCGCCAAAAGCTCGGCTGCGCGCGCAAGGGAGCGCCGCGGGACCGCCTTCCGGGGCCGCCGCCCCGCGTCCGCGCGCGATCCGGCCGCGCCGACCCCGGCCCGGCCCCGCGGCCTCCCGCCGCCGAGGACCGGAAGACGCCGCCGGCGAGCCGAGCGCCGCCCCGCGCCGCGACGCGAGACGATCTCCCCGCCGCCGCCCACAGCCGCACGAGCTTTGCCCGCCGGAGCGCGCTCCGGCGGCGGCGAAGGGGAGGGGAGGCGGAGGGGGAGGGGGCGGGCCTGGCGGCTAGGGTTTCGCCACCCGAGTCGCCCCCTTATTCTGGCATTCAGTTGAGAAGAAGTGATCCAGGCTGCCGGTTTTTCTCTTGACTGAACTTCGCAACCTTAATAGGGCACGGACGGAGTCGAGCCGCCGGCCGCGGGGCGGCACCGGAGAAGGGAATGGCAACTGGCGTCTGTTTGGATGACATCCATACTCGATGATATCCTCACATGAGCTATACGAGATCATACTCTTTTTTTTCGAAAATATACGAGATCATACTCTTGATGCATGCTCACGGCAAGATACCTTGTATGTCTTCAAATCGATGATCTTGAT
This sequence comes from Lolium rigidum, assembly GCF_022539505.1. Classification (NCBI taxonomy): domain Eukaryota; kingdom Viridiplantae; phylum Streptophyta; class Magnoliopsida; order Poales; family Poaceae; genus Lolium; species Lolium rigidum. The sequence continues at coordinate 139,849,432 of NC_061509.1, read as the reverse complement.
GCCAATATCAAAGGTATACATATCAATCTTCATGGCATCCACACTTGAATCCAACATATGGAATTCAAGAAATACATATGGAATATTCCTTCATATAAATATAATGAAAACATTAGTCCATATAGGATTGTCATTAATTACCAAAAAACACACTTAAGGGCAATGCACCCTTATAAGTTTGAATATCGAATATGCTACCTTGAACAAATAAGATCATCATTGCTGTCACATGATGAACATAGCACATGCATTCACTTTATCCCTAGTTTTTTTTTTGAACAGGGATAGGCCCAACAGGGCCTAGAAGCTTCATTTATCATCAGTGGAGATACACTTTACATCAGGGTACAACAAGATAAAGGAAATTACAACAAACCCCACACTTTTTGCATTTTGGACCCTAGATGAAGACTGAAAAACGCAATCGGGTCCTGCTTCTTCTCCACCTCGCCAGAGCTTCTCACCATAGTCAACCGAAACATCACCGGGGACGGAACCACTTGGGATGAGCCGGCGGAAGCAAACTATGGTGAAGCGGAAGAGCCTCCTTGTTGGCAAATCAGCCCGGAGGTTGAACAAGCGCCATCGTTCGTCGACGGAAAGAACCGATGTCGACGAGCATGGTGGGAGCGGTCGCCCTACGACCATCCGCGAGCGACAAGCAAGCTCGGTGCCTGGCGCGGATGAACTCCCGGATGCAGCCTTCAATACTCCCCGCGATGCAAATCTGCCACGAAGCAATCTTGAAATTGCAGATTGTCCAACTCGAGCTCACCACGAGCAGAGAAAGAAATCTCCAGATCAAGAGCACCTGCAACGAATCTGCGAGATAAAGGCCTTTTATTTGCGGAGACTTGATGTCTACGGGAGCTTCTATTCTTGTAGACAGTGTTGGGCCTCCAAGAGCAGAGGTTTGTAGAACAGCAGCAAGTTTCCCTTAAGTGGATTACCCAAGGTTTATCGAACTCAGGGAGGAAGAGGTCAAAGATATCCCTCTCATGCAACCCCGCAACCACAAAGCAAGAAGTCTCTTGTGTCCCCAACACACCTAATAGGTGCACTAGTTCGGCGAAGAGATAGTGAAATACAGGTGGTATGAATAAGTAGTAGCAACGGCACCGTGAAAAGTGCTTTGCCCGGGACGAAGTAAACAAGCAAGTAGTAACGCAGCGAAGAGTAACGCGAAGAAAACAAGTAAACAAGTAGCGATAGCGATATTTAGGAACAAGGCCTAGGGATTAGACTTTCACTAGTGGACACTCTCAACATTGATCACATAACAGAATAGATAAATGCATACTCTACACTCTTGTTGGATGATGAACACATTGCGTAGGATTACACGAACCCTCAATGCCGGAGTTAACAAGCTCCACAATAATGCTCATATTTTAGTAACCTTTAGTGTAAGATAGATCAAAAGACTAAACCAAGTACTAGCATAGCATGCACACTCGTCACCTTCATGCATATGTAGGAGGAATAGATCACATCAATATTATCATAGCAATAGTTAACTTCGCAATCTACAAGAGATCATGATCATAGCATAAACCAAGTACTAACACGGTGCACACACTGTCACCTTTGCACACGTGCAGGAGGAATAAAACTACTTTAATAACACATCACTAGAGTAGCACATAGATAAATTGTGATACAAAACATATTGCAATCATAAAGAGATATAATAAGCACCTCACTATGTCATTCAACAGTGAATAAGTATTCTGTGAAATATAGCCTAAGAGACCCCACACGGTGCACACACTGTCACCTTTACACACGTGGGACAAGGAGTCTCCGGAGATCACATAGGTAAAACTCACTTGACTAGCATAATGACATCTAGATTACAAGCATCATCATATGAATCTCAATCATGTAAGGCAGCTCATGAGATTATTGTATTGAAGCACATAGGAGAGAGATGAACCACATAGCTACCGGTACAGCCCCGAGCCTCGATGGAGAACTACTCCCTCCTCATGGGAGCAAGCAGCGGTGATGAAGATGGCGGTGGAGATGGCAGCGGTGTCGATGGAGAAGCCTTCCGGGGCACTTCCCCGCTCCGCAGGGTGCCGGAACGGAGACTCCTGTCCCCCGGATCTTGGCTTCGCGATGGCGGCGGCTCGGGAAGGTTTCGTGGTTTCGTCGAACGCCCCGAGGTTTTTAGGTCGTGGGCTTTATATAGGCGGAGAGGCGGCGCAGGAGGGCTTCGGGGGCCCACACCCTAGGGGGCGCCCCCTTGGCCGCGCCGGGGTGTGGTGTGGTGGCCCTCGCCCCCTTCTCCGGCGGTTCTCGTGTGTTCCGGATGCTTCCGGTAAAATAGGAACCCGGGCGTTGATTTCGTCCGATTCCGAGAATATTTCGTTACTAGGATTTCGAAACCAAAAACAGCAGAAAACAGAACCGGCACTTCGGCATCTTGTTAATAGGTTAGTTCCGTAAAATGCACGAATATGACATAAAGTGTGCATATAACATGTAGATAACATCAATAATGTGGCATGGAACACAAGAAATTATCGATACGTTGGAGACGTATCGCATCCCCAAGCTTAGTTCTCGCTCGTCCCGAGCAGGTAAAACGATAACAAAGATAATTTCTGGAGTGACATGCCATCATAAACTTGATCATACTATTTGTAAAGCATATGTAGTGAATGCAGCGATCAAAACAATGTATATGACATGGGTAAACAACTCGAATCATAAAGCAAAGACTTTTCATGAATAGCACTTCAAGACAAGCATCAATAAGTCTTGCATAAGAGTTAACTCATAAAGTAATAATTCAAAGTAAAGGTATTGAAGCAACACAAAGGAAGATGAAGTTTCAGCGGTTGCTTTCAACTTATAACATGTATATCTCATGGATAATTGTCAATGCAAAGCAATATAACAAATGCAATATGCAAATATGTAAGAATCAATGCACAGTTCACACAAGTGTTTGCTTCTTGAGGTGGAGAGAGATAGGTGAACCGACTCAACATAAAAGTAAAAAGAATGGTCCTTCAAAGAGGAAAGCATCGATTGCTATATTTGTGCTAGAGCTTTTATTTTGAAAACATGAAACAATTTTGTCAACGGTAGTAATAAAGCATATGCATCATGTAAATTATATCTTATAAGTTGCAAGCCTCATGCATAGTGTACCAATAGTGCCCGCACCTTGTCCTAATTAGCTTGGACTACCCGGATTATCACCGCAATACATATGCTTTAACCAAGTTTCACAAAGGGGTACCTCTATGCCGCCCGTACAAAGGTCTAAGGAGAAAGCTCGCATTTGGATTTCTCGCTTTTGATTATTCTCAACTTAGACATCCATACCGGGACAACATAGACAACAGATAATGGACTCCTCTTTTAATGCTTTAAGCATTTGACAACAATTAATTCTTTTCTCATTAGAGACTTGAGGATATTTGTCCAAAACTGAAACTTCCACCATGAATCATGGCTTTAGTTAGCGGCCCAAAGTTCTTCTCTAACAATATGCATGCTCCAACCATGAAGATGGTAGATCTCTCTTGCTTCAGACAAGACGGACATGCATAGCAACTCACATGATATCCAACAATAGTTGATGGCGTCCCCAGAAAACATGGTTATCGCTCAACAAGCAACTTAATAAGAGATAAAGTGCATAAGTACATATTCAATACTACAATAGTTTTTAAGCTATTTGTCCCATGAGCTATATATTGCAAAGGTGAATGATGGAATTTTAAAGGTAGCACTCAAGCAATTTACTTTGGAATGGCGGGAAAATACCATGTAGTATAGGTAGATATGGTGGACACAAATGGCATAGTGGTTGGCTCAAGTATTTTGGATGCATGAGAAGTATTCCCTCTCGATACAAGGTTTAGGCTAGCAAGGCTTATTTGAAACAAACACAAGGATGAACCGGTGCAGCAAAACTCACATAAAAGACATATTGAAAACATTATAAGACTCTACACCGTCTTCCTTGTTGTTCAAACTCAATACTAGAAATTATCTAGACCTTAGAGAAACCAATTATGCAAACCAAATTTTAGCATGCTCTATGTATTCTTCACTAATAGGTGCAAAGTATATGATGCAAGAGCTTAAACATGAGCACAACAATTGCCAAGTATCACATTACCCAAGACATTATAGCAATTACTACATGTATCATTTTCCAATTCCAACCATATAACAATTTAACGAAGAGGAAACTTCGCCATGAATATTATGAGCTAAGAACACATGTGTTCATACGAACCAGCGGAGCGTGTCTCTCTCCCACACAAGCATGATGTAATCCAATTTATTCAAACAAAAACAAAAACAAAAGCAACACAGACGCTCCAAGTAAAGCACATAAGATGTGACCGAATAAAAATATAGTTTCAAGAGAAGGAACCCGATAATTTATCGATGAAGAAGGGGATGCCTTGGGCATCCCCAAGCTTAGACGCTTGAGTCTTCTTGATATATGCAGGGATGAACCACCGGGCATCCCCAAGCTTAGACTTTTCACTCTTCTTGATCGTAGTATATCATCCTCCTCTCTTGACCCTTGAAAACTTCCTCCACACCAAACTCGAAACAACTCATTAGAGGGTTAGTGGACAATAAAAATTAACATGTTCAGAGGTGACACAATCATTCTTAACACTTCTGGACATTGCATAAAGCTACTGGACATTAATGGATCAAAGAAATTCATCCAACATAGCAAAAGAGGCAATGCGAAATAAAAGGCAGAATCTGTCAAAACAGAACAGTCCGTAAAGATGGATTTTATTAGGCCACCAGACTTGCTCAAATGAAAATGCTCAAATTGAATGAAAGTTGCGTACATATCTGAGGATCACTCACGTAAATTGGCATAATTTTCTGAGTTACCTACAGAGAATTAGACCCAGATTCGTGACAAAGAAAGAAATCTGTTTCTGCGCAAGTAATCCAAATCTAGTACTTACTTTACTATCAAAGACTTTACTTGGCACAACAAAACATAAAACTAAGATAAGGAGAGGTTGCTACAGTAGTAAACAACTTCCAAGACACAAATATAAAACAAAGTACTGTAGCAAAATAACACATGGGTTATCTCCCAAGAAGTTCTTTCTTTTTAGCCATTAAGATGGGCTCAGCAGTTTTAATGATGCACTCGCTCCTTGCAAAAAAAAAAAAAAAATGATGCACTCGCAAGAAATAGTATGTGAAGCAAAAGAGAGCATCAAGAGGCAAATTCAAAACACATTTAAGTCTAACATGCTTCCTATGCATAGGAATCTTGTAAATAAACAAGTTCATGAAGAGCAAAGTGACAAGCATAGGAAGATAAAATAAGTGTAGCTTAAAAAATTTCAGCACATAGAGAGGCATTTTAGTAACATGAAAATTTCTACAACCATATTTTCCTCTCTCATAATAACTTTCAGTAGCATCATGAGCAAACTCAACAATATAACTATCACATAAAGCATTCTTATCATGAGTCTCATGCATAAAATTATTACTCTCCACATAAGCATAATCAATTTTATTAGTTGTAGTGGGAGCAAATTCAACGAAGTAGCTATCATTATTATTCTCATCAAGTGTAGGAGGCATAGTATAATCACAACAAAATTTACTCTCCGCAGTAAGTGGCACAAAAAGACTACTATCATTATCATCACAAATAGGAGGCAAAGTATCATCAAAGAAAATTTTCTCCTCAATGCTTGGGGGACTAAAAAGATCATGAAAACCAGCTTCCCCAAGCTTAGAACTTTCTATATCATTATCAACAATGGTGTTCAAAGCGTTCATACTAATATTACTACCAAAGATGCAAATAAGGTTCCATAGGTTTTTTAATTTTCGCATCAAACAATCCATGTTTTAAATCAGGAAATAGAATAAGAAGCTCACTCTTGTACATTATGCCAAACTAGTGTAAACAAGAAACAACAAGATGCAATTGCAGGATCTAAAGGAAATAGCTTCGAGCACACACACGACGGCGCCGTAAAAATACTTTACCCGGGACCGTAGTATGAGTGCCTTTTTACCTTTCCTCCCCAGCAACGGCGCCTGTAAAAGTGCTTGATGTCTACGGGAGCTTCTATTCTTGTAGACAAGTGTTGGGCCTCCAAGAGCAGAGGTTTGTAGAACAAGCAGCAAGTTTCCCTTAAGTGGATTACCCAAGGTTTATCGAACTCAGTGAGGAAGAGGTCAAAGATATCCCTCTCATGCAACCCTGCAACCACAAAGCAAGAAGTCTCTTGTGTCCCCAACACACCTAATAGGTGCACTAGTTCGGCGAAGAGATAGTGAAATACAGTGTGGTATGAATAAGTAGTAGCAACGGCACCGTAAAAGTGCTTTGCCCAGGACAAGTAAACAAGCAAGTAGTAACGCAGCAGAGTAGTAACGCAAGAAAACAAGAAACAAGTAGCGATAGCAGTATTTAGGAACAAGGCCTAGGGATTAGACTTTCACTAGTGGACACTCTCAACATTGATCACATAACGGAATAGATAAATGCATACTCTACACTCTTGTTGGATGATGAACACATTGCGTAGGATTACACGAACCCTCAATGCCGGAGTTAACAAGCTCCACAATAATGCTCATATTTTAGTAACCTTTAGTGTAAGATAGATCAAAAGACTAAACCAAGTACTAGCATAGCATGCACACCGTCACCTTCATGCATATGTAGGAGGAATAGATCACATCAATATTATCATAGCAATAGTTAACTTCGCAATCTACAAGAGATCATGATCATAGCATAAACCAAGTACTAACACTGTGCACACATCTGTCACCTTTGCACACGTGCAGGAGGAATAAAACTACTTTAATAACACATCACTAGAGTAGCACATAGATAAATTGTGATACAAAACATATTGCAATCATAAAGAGATATAAATAAGCACCTCACTATGCCATTCAACAAGTGAATAAGTATTCTCGTGAAATATAGCCTAAGAGACCCACACGGTGCACACACTGTCACCTTTACACACGTGGGACAAGGAGTCTCCGGAGATCACATAGGTAAAACTCACTTGACTAGCATAATGACATCTAGATTACAAGCATCATCATATGAATCTCAATCATGTAAGGCAGCTCATGAGATTATTGTATTGAAGCACATAGGAGAGAGATGAACCACATAGCTACCGGTACAGCCCCGAGCCTCGATGGAGAACTACTCCCTCCTCATGGGAGCAAGCAGCGGTGATGAAGATGGCGGTGGAGATGGCAGCGGTGTCGATGGAGAAGCCTTCCGGGGCACTTCCCCGCTCCGGCAGGGTGCCGGAACAGAGACTCCCGTCCGCCGTATCTTGGCTTCGCGATGGCGGCGGCTCCGGAAGGTTTCGTGGTTTTCGTCGAACGCCCCGAGGTTTTTAGGTCGGGGGCTTTATATAGGCGGAGAGGCGGCGCAGAGGGCTTCCGGGGGGCCCACACCCTAGGGGGCGCCCCCTTGGCCGCGCCGGGTGTGGTGTGGTGGCCCTGCCCCCTTCTCTCGGCGGTTCTCGTGTGTTCCGGATGCTTCCGGTAAAATAGGAACCCGGGCGTTGATTTCGTCCGATTCCGAGAATATTTCGTTACTAGGATTTCCGAAACCAAAAACAGCAGTAAAACAGAACCGGCACTTCGGCATCTTGTTAATAGGTTAGTTCCAGAAAATGCACGAATATGACATAAAGTGTGCATATAACATGTAGATAACATCAATAATGTGGCATGGAACACAAGAAATTATCGATACGTTGGAGACGTATCAAGACTCCAGGCCCCCTTTCCGTCGACTTCGGCTCCGCCCACCGGAGCACCACGTCGAGTAGGAGAACCATCAGAGGGCGCCAGATCCCGGCCGCAAGATCCAGCAGCCACCGCCTACCGGCATAACGCCAACGACTGGCAACTCGCCAAAGCAACCTAGATCTACAGCTATTATGTACAGCCCTATATCCGGCGCCTTCCCTAGTCCATCTCCGGCCGGCAGCGCCGGTGGGGAGGACGTCAGGTTGGCCCGGTGGCCAACAGCAGACTCTCAAGTAAAAAGGAGTTTCGGGGGAGGAGGAAGAGAAAGGGAACCGGTCCTCCACTCAAGTGTCCATCCCCCTCAAACCCTTAAAAGTGAGGATTACTTTATCCCTAGTGAGGTAGCAAAAATTTGACACCACTATCAGAAAAACGAAATAGAAAGGGTTGTAACATACTAACATTATCTATCGGTCTATCACTTAGAGAATCTCTACCAGTGACTGAACTCGTCGAAACTGAAAACGGCAAGCTCAGTGTCCCGAATTTTACGGTTTCGTTGATTTTATTCAAGGCGTAGAATAGAAACCGAAAAGACGAACTGAAAAAAACATCGCGGGAAATTTTTGGCGGTAAACAAGCGAAATGCAATGAGTTTGATGCTCCATAATTTACATATAACATCCAAAATAACTACTAATCCTCCGCCGCGCGCCTAATTTGACCAAAATTTGGCCCCAGGATAGCCACTGGGGCCTCTAGGCGCAGCGGAGGACGGCTAAGCGCGGCGGAGGACGCCTAGGTGACGACGAGGCCGGCGAGCTCGATCACTGTCGCCTCTGTTGGATAATTAGGCACAATTTCCATGATTAATTCCAGAATATAAAACATGACGACAGTAACTACTAACATGTGAAACTCGAACATACTAGATGCATTAATCAACATGAGTAGCAGCAGCGCAAACGGTAAAGCATCCATCGCTAAACAAATCGAGATATGTCGCACGTACCGATCTGGTGGAGGTGGCGGTGGTGGTGTAGCAGATGATGTCGCAGCAGTAACGTTGTTGATGACAACGTTGTTGACGACGGGGACGACGGATCGAAGTAGACGGCGTTGAAGACGACGGTAGGCAGCACCGCCCGACTTGGACGGAAGACGACCCGTGATGAAGAGCTTGAGCAGTCGCGTAGAGCGCTTCCCAAAAACCTAATTCGCCCTCTCCCGTACAGGATCGCAAGGACGAGCGGTTCCGGAGACCTGCTCTCCCGTTCGCCGATGCACGTCGGTGCGCGGGATGGAGTAGGCTACGGTGGCGGCGCAAGCAGAGAGAGGTGGAAACCCTAACTCGTGTATTAGATATGTTTCTGCGGTAGCCGGGCAAGAGATTATGTAGGCTCGGGAAACCCTAGGCAACGTGGGCCACGCCCACGTCGCACGAACGTTTCGAGTTGGTTACAGATAGCCCACGATCCGGGAGCGACCCGAACCGACTAACTGCGACGCGTCCGTCTAGGACTCTGTTCGTTTTCCTGAGCTGCAAAAAGTAAGGAAAGTCTCGGCTCGAGGCTCAATCCACTCACCACGAGCGCGGCGCGCGTCGTGACGTGACGTGACGTGACGTGTCGAGTCGAGTCGAGTCGAGACGAGCGAGGAGGAGGAGGAGCGCGCGTGTAGCACTCCTATATTCACTCACTTACTAGTGGTGGAACAACCCACCTTATAAGGTGGTCTAACTTCCTCCCAACTTTCCATGTGGGACTAAACTTTCCACCTCTTGCCACTCCCTAGTGAGCTGCCACCAACTTGGGCTCAAACTCACAAGGCTGCCACTATGTGGGCTTTGAGATTTATAGAAAAACTGAAATCTAATTTGGGCCACTAAAAGTGGGCCCAATATTTCAACAATCCCCCACCAGATCTCAAATCCCCATTTAGAGATTTACCAATACTCGCTGCTTGTTTATATACCGAGTGTTTCAGCGGAGACCGTTAAGTTGAACTTCCGCCTAGAACCTTAAGCTACATCCATTCACACTTGAACAATGGACTAAGCCTTGAATTGCAAGTTTTGCGTGAACAGGGTTTCACTCAAAGTCATGACCAAGTACATGGCTGCCGGTAGCCTACCCCGCGGGTGAAGCATATGTGTCATACTTCGTGGTCTCTTCATGAGTTTACTAGAGATCACCCAAATCTCATAGATTGCGACGTTTAACAATCGGACTCATATAGGTGTGTTATTTCAAGAATGCTCGTAGGACAGACACCTTTGCTAAAATAGCCAACATAAACACATTAAGGCTTGTTGCCAACCTGCCTTACAGACAATTAAGAGTTGTGCATCTTCACATAGAGAGGGTTACAGAATACTCTCCTCAATTAAACCACTAGTTTGTTCTTCCCGGGTCCTAATTCACGGGATCTCCGATCACAAAGGTTGGGTTACCACTATGGTGTAACATCAACGGGTCTCAAACCCATCTCCTCGATGCACTTTCTATCACATTACGTGATAGTCCCTTTGTAAAGGGATCTGCCAGTGTTTTTGTCTCGTTTGAATATATGTAACAGCTTATTACTCCGGAGTTTCGCAATTTCCCGACGGACTTCAAACGTCTCTTGACGTGTCTTGATGACTTCGCGTTATCCTTAGAATTGTTCACTTTGACAATTACGGTTTGATTGTCACAATTCAAAAGGATTGCCTGAACAGGTTTTTCAACCACGGGCAAGTCCATCAAGAGCTCACGCAACCAATCCGATTCAACGAGTGGTTGTGTCTAAAGCGATAAGTTCTCGCTTCCATAGTTGACCTCGTCAATATGGTTTGCTTGCAAGATCTCCATGACACTCGCGCCACCTCCAAAGGTAAATACATACCCACTTGTGGCGTACGGATCAGCTACATCCGAGATCCAATTCGAATCACTATATCCTTCAAGCACAGCTGGGTGCCCCGAATAGTGAATCCCATAACTCATTGTACCACATAGGTAGCGCATGACCCTATCAAGTGCATGCCAATGATCGATACCGGGTTTGACATGAACCTACTCAACTTGCTAACAGCAAAAGAGATGTCGGGTCTAGTCGCGCTCGCTAAGTACATGAGTGAGCCAACGATCCGAGAATATCTCAATTGATCTATCGCAATCCTCCGGTTCTTGCGTAGTGTCGCATCGGGATCGTAAGGTGTTGAAGAAGGCTTGCTATCAATATAGCCGAACCGGCTCAAGATCTTCTCAACATAATGGGATTGCGTTAGAGTAATCCCACTCTCGTTCTTAATCGGCTTGATGTTCGAATCACATCGGCTTCTCCCGCATCTTTCATATCAAAGCTCTTTGACAAGAAAGACTTGACCCCGTGTATTACTTTCATGTTTGTACCAAAGATCAGAATATCATCCACATACAAACATAGTATAACACCTTCGCCCCCACCATGGCGATAGTAAACGCACTTGTCGCCCTCATTGACAACAAAGCCTACGAAGTCAAAGTTCGTCAAACTTCTCATGCCATTGCTTAGGTGCTTGTTTCAGGCCATATAAAGATTTCAGCAACTTGCACACCTTTCTCTCTGCACCCTTTACTACAAACCCATCAGGCTGATCCATATAGATTTCCTCTTCCAACTCTCCATTAAGGAAAGCTGTCTTTACGTCCATTTGATGAACGATAAGACCATAGGAGGCAGCCATGGATAGTAGTACTCGAATGGTGGTAAGTCTAGCGACAGGTGAATAGGTGTCGAAGTAATCTTCGCCTTCTCTCTCGTGTGTAGCCTTTCGCTACAAGCCGCGCCTTGTACTTTTCAATAGTACCATCGAGTCTTAGCTTCTTCTTGAACACCCATTTGCAGCCTACAGGCTTGCGTCCAGTGGGGTCGTTTCGACAACTCCCAAGTTCCATTAGAAAGAATCGAGTCCATCTCATTATGGACAACTTCTTTCCAGTCATCTGCATCTGGAGATGCATATGCCTGTGCAATGGACGTGGGAGTATCATCCACAAGGTACACAATGAAATCATCACCAAAGGATTTTTCAATCCTCCGTATCTTGCTCCGTTTAGGAGCTTCATTGTCATCCTTCTCAATAACAATCTCATGTGATTGTTCAAAATACTCATTAGATGTACTAGATTCGAGGAACTATCTCGGTAGAAATTCTAGCAATGCTATGCATATCTTTCATAGGAAACATATTCTCAAAGAATGTTGCATCACGAGATTTCATAATAGTATCAACATGCATATCGTGTACTTCGATTGAACTACTAAAAATCTATAGCCTACACTCCGCGGAGCATAACCTAGAAAGATACAATCCACTATCTTTGGTCCGAGTTTGCGCTTCTTAGTAATTGGAATATTGACTTTCGCCAAACATCCCCATGTGCGCAAATACGAAAGTGATGGTTTTCTCCCAGCCCACTCCTCGTAAGGGGTTTTATCTTTATTCTTGTTAGGAACTCTATTCGGGACATGACATGAAGTCAACAAAGCCTCCCCCACCATGCCTTTGATAAACCAAGCAGTGGCTAACATGGAATTCACCAAGTCGGTCAGCGTGCGGTTTTTCCTCTCGGCAACCCCGTTTGATTGGGGTGAATAGGGAGGCGTCCTCTCATGAATAATGCCATGTTCCTCACAGAATTCATCAAAGATTTTAGGAAAATATTCGCCACCACGATCCGACCTAAGACGCTTGATCTTTCTCTCTAGTTGATTTTCAACTTCGGCCTTATAAATTTTAAAGTAGTCTTAAGCTTCATCTTTAGTTCGCAACAAATAAACATAGCAAAATCTAGTCGCATCATCAATCAATGTCATGAAATATCTCTTTCCACCTTTTGTCAACACACCATTCATCTCGCATAGATCGTAATGTATGAGTTCTAGAGGTGCCAAGTTTCTCTCCTCGACCGCCTTGTGAGGCTTCCGAGGTTGCTTTGATTGCACACAACTATGGCACTTAGAACCTTTGGCAATGGTGAAATTCGGAATTAAACTTAAACTGGATAGCCGACACATTAAACCAAAATTAATGTGACATAAACGAGAATGCCAAACACGGGTATCATCACTAACATTGCCACATATATGGTTCACAGACTTATTACTGAAATCAGAAAGCGAAAAGCGGAACAAGCCTCCGCACTCATAGCCTTTACCAATAAATTGTCCAAACTTGGAAACAA